>NC_142880.1:4127500-4445227 GCF_051225735.1 Oryctolagus cuniculus | reverse complement strand
TTCAAGTACAGGAGAAGGAAATGGCTTAGTGGATTTTAGCTCATTTACAGCCCCATCTCTGCTGTCCAAACTGACGGCCTTAGGCGGTAACATCCTTGTGGAAACACCTTGACACCTGTGAAACCGCCGTGGCTTCCCCAAAGCCACCAAAACCAAAGGTCTTTCCACTGCCAAAGGCCTTCAGTGAGAAAGAGAAGCTTTCGAGGGAAATCAAGACCCACTGTGGGGCAAACAAAACAGCTTGGACAAGGAAACCCACCCAGGGAGTGAGGCGCCGGCTTGGGAGACCCCGCACAACCCGAAGGTAGGAAATACTCCAAGGTGTCAGCCCACAGGCCTCGGGGTACCACACACTGCAGTCATTCAGTTTCTTAGAGCATTTATCAATTTTCACTAACGAAACACAGCAAATTCAACAAAATAAGCAAGCAATGGGGTCCACGCGTTTCCAGGCCTTGGCGGGGCGGGTGGTCTGTGAAGCGCTCCCCTTCATTCCCTCAAAGCCTTTCACTTGCCCTCGAGGACATTCTCACCCGGGCAGGACGTGAACGTGCCATCCTGCAGTGGGGGAGACCGAGTGACCTCCCCGACACGCGGCAAGTGTCCTCCAGCCCCCGATCCCGCCTCCCTCGGGCTTCCCCACCCGCACCACCAAGGGAAGCACCCCTTCCGTTTCCAGATGGGAAGGGAAAGGGGCTGCAACAGAACCTCTGTCCACTCCCGAGACAGGCAGAGCCACGTCCATGCACAAACTCGGAGCGCTCACAGTGGCCAGACAGTACAGACCCTGCTGATGTCCACTGGCTGAGGCACGGATGGCCGTGGCCGTGGAAAGGGCTATGGGGGCCACTGTGCATGATGAGTGCAGAACCGAAGTCAGCCACAAGGACCGCACGCTGTGTGATGCCACTGACGTGAAACGAGAGAGCAGACAAATCCTACACAAGGCGGCTCGGTGGTTGGCTAAGGCAAGGTCGGAAGGTAACGGGGTGATGGGTGAGGCACAAAGGGTTTCTTTCTTGGGGTAATGAAGACTAACAGCAGTAAACAAGTAGCACTAACGTATCAGCACACAGCACACCTCTGTTTTCAGAAAAGAACAATACCAATGACGTCACCAGCAGCCACACAGACGGCAGCGTCAGCCAGAGCCTCTCCGCCCATCCCATGCCTGCCGCCGTGCATCTGGTTGTGTGATGCAGGCTACAGGTCTCCTGCTTCTGTCCTGGAATGATTAATTTTCTGATGCTAACACCAGCCTCCCTGGGTTCAAGTCCCCGGATGAGGCCAGAGGTCCCTGGGCAAGCTGCCCACTCTCTCCCTGCTTCAGTCTGGTTGGGAACCTGCCCAGAGCCATCACCACGGACGAGACTGTCAGATCAGTCAGTCGTGCACCTGTCACAGAACAAGCCGGACTGGCAGAGAGAGTGCGCACGCTGGGAAGAATGGTGCGTTGTTAAGGCACAGGCAGTAAATGCTGCCGAGCAAGTCCAACCCGGGAACCTGGTACACAGGGACTGCCTCTCATGAGCAAGCCAGGGCGTGCTGCTGCTGGACGGGCAGCCCTGGGGCCTCCAGGCAAGCTTCCATCTGGACCAGCCGCTGCCCAGAGAGGAGGAGGAGGGCAACAGTGCGTGCCCCCTCCTCTCCCACTCAAACCCTGGCCCAGACGGACACCCTAAGTGCAGCAGAGGTCAGCAGCGGGCTTTCTTTTCTCCCCTGGTCAGTGACAGGAAGCTGCTGCCTGTGCTCGGAGGTCAGCAGCAGGCGAGAACTCTGTTCTGGCTGCAGGGCCCAAGCACTCCCGAGAACCACAATGCTCTGGCTGGGATCAGACGCACCTGCCAACACCCACAGGCACGCCAAGCCCCACTCACACTCCCCCACCGGCTCTGGGACAGGCACCCTGCTTCCGGGCAGGGCGGGCACCACCAGTGTGAAGTGAAATGAGCCCTAGGGTCAGAGCCCGATTGTGATGTTCACGGGTAAAGTCCCAGACAGCTCAGGTCGCCAGTCTGGGGACCCCTGCATGGTTCCTGGTCCCTAAATAATGCAAAGTCACCATTCTGTATCTTTGGGGCCTTCGGCTTTTTGTTTTTTAAGAATAAACTTGGGGCCGGTATCAAGGCCCAGAGGGTTAAGCCACAGCCTTTGACCCTGGCATCCCATATGACTGCTGCTTTGAGTCCCAGCCAGTTCACTTCCCATCCAGTTCCCTGCTAATGTGCCTGGGTAAGCAGCAGAGGATGGCCCAAGTGCCCCACACGGGAGACCTGGATGAAGTTCCAGGCTCCTGGCTTCGGCCTGACCCAACCCTGGCAGTTGCAGCCATTGTGGCAAGTGAATCAGATGATGAAAAATCTCAATCTCTCTATTTCTCCCTTTCAAACAAAATAAATCTTAAAAAATGAAAAAAGAATAAACCTTAAAATTCAAACCAACTTACTTTCCCTTTATTATTCCCAAATTGTCTGACTCTTTGCTCCTTTTTTTTTTTTTTTTAAGAGTTAGACAGTGAGAGAGAGAGACAGAGAGAAAGGTCTTCCTTCCGTTGGTTCACCCCCAAAATGGCCGCTGCAGCTGGAACTACACCAATCCAAAGCCAGGAGCCAGGTGCTTCCTCCTGGTCTCCCATGTGGGTGCAGGGCACAAGCACTTGGGCCACCCTCCACTGCCTTCCTGAGCCACAGTAGAGAGCTGGACTGGAAGAGGAGCAACCGGGACAGAATCCGGTGCCCCAATCGGGACTAGAACCTGGGGTGCCAGTGCCATAGGCAGAGGATTAGCCTAGTGAGCCACGGCACCAGCCCCAACTCTTTCCTCTTTGTGATATTAAAAAATAACAATACTGGCCGGCACCGCGGCTCACTAGGCTAATCCTCCGCCTAGCGGCGCCGGCACACCAGGTTCTAGTCCCGGTCGGGGCGCCGGATTCTGTCCCGGTTGCCCCTCTTCCAGGCCAGCCCTCTGCTGTGGCCCGGGAGTGCAGTGGAGGATGGCCCAGGTGCTTGGGCCCTGCACCCCATGGGAGACCAGGAAAAGCACCTGGCTCCTGGCTCCTGCCATCGGATCAGCGCAGCGCGCCGGCCGCGGCGGCCATTGGAGGGTGAACCAACGGCAAAGGAAGACCTTTCTCTCTGTCTCTCTCTCTCACTGTCCACTCTGCCTGTCAAAAAAAAAAAAAAAAAAAAAAAAAAAATAACAATACTGAGACTCCATAGCCACTCTGCTCTGGCAAACAGTCAATTACTCTGCTCAAGTTCATGTCAACTTGATAAAGGAGTTCAAGGCCCTCAGTGACAGCTCTATCAGTCTGAAGACATCCAAAAAAGGCATTTTTCTCCATAAGCTGCCCAATGACCAAAGCCATTCTGCTTGCCAAACCTGTCCAAACAAACACAGTGTCATGCTGGTATCTTACTGTCAGGGAAAATGACAGTCCTCTTGTCAGGTATCCCACTTCACTCTGTCCGAGGAGACGGCTTCATAACAAAGCTTCCAGATCCACTCAACACAGATGATACTCAGCAAGTACAGATGCGTTTTAAAGCCCAGACCAGTACCAAGTGAAGATACAGTACAGGTGTCTTTCCTGTTCTGTTTCTTGCAGAGATGTAAATTCGCCCAGAGTAATCTAGGTCCTTCACTTTAATAGAATGGTCACTTCTCCACAATGACAGAATCCACATCCTCCGAGCCACAGAAAACACTAAGAACAGACAGACTGCCTCTGAGCAAGGTTTACAGTCGTGTCATTTCTTTAATTCACCACTAATCTTTAAAACAATTACCAGATGAGTAGCTTCAGCTCTGGATTCCAATTTCCTACTAATGCAGACCCTGAGAGGCAGTGGTCATGGCCCATGGAACCGGATTTCTGCCTAGCACGGGAGACCTGGATGGAGTTCCCAGCCCTCAACCTCGGTCTGCCCAGCCAAGACTCTTACGGGCATCTGAGGTGTCAACCAGCAGAGGGAACACTGGCACGCTTCTCTCTCTCTTCCTCCTACCCTCCCTCCCTCCCCCTTCCTCCCCCCAGTAGATCAGAGAAACAAATAAATAAAAACTTAAAAAATAAAACAGGTAGAAAAGGAACGACATCCTAATCGGCATCTAGACAGTCTAGTAAATACTTTGATCAAAACACAACACTAAACCTGATATCCAGAACACAGTGCGGGAACAAAAGCAAATAAGTAATTACATGTTCTATCGGGAAGAAAAAAGACGCGAAAATAAGGCTGACAGATTAGGTAACTGCTCCCTCTATAAACGAGAATGGATGTTGATGCTAAAAATGCCATCTTGACTTCCTCCAGCAAAGCAAACCCAGAGGAAGGCAATGTTCTGACATTCATTTCAAAACAGGCTTTTCGCCGAATAAACACAGAACTTAACCAACTAGACTACGGATGCAAAGCCATTTGCTGAAAAACGACAGTGACAACCAAAGTATCGCATTCTCTACACAGATACCACTTCATAGTCAGACCGGTGGATGAAGACATCGCCTAAGGAACCATCTCCACAGTCCCCAGAGGCCACCCTCCTGTCACCGACCACAGGCACAGACGATGACCTTGTTGGAGCAGGTGCACGAGAAGCACCCCACGGAGTGCTGTCCCACACGGAGACCACGCTGGGCAGTCTGCCTACCACGGCGAGAAATGCCTTCCTCCAAGCCCTTACGGGGTCACAACCCTGCAGCAAAGCTCAGCCAAGACACTAGTGAAGTAGATACAAGGCACATACTACTGAGTGTGTGGGCTTTCCAGAGAGAAGAGCACGGTGCCTATCTGTGAGTCAGCTCTCTGGGCCTGAGAACTTCATAGCAGGCCCTTCCAGTGGCCCAAGAGTTGGATCTGTGTTCAAAACAGCACGCTCCCAAGGGAAAAGTGATAGGAACCAAAGGCCCCACGGTGGCAGTGGACTTGAGATGCTCACAGACAAAATGATGAAGTGCAAAAACCACACAGGGATCCCAAATCGTGCACCCGAGTCTGTGGGAACCCAGGGCCTTGGCAGTGAAGCCCAGTGGAGAGTGCAAGGCAGGTACCTCGCAGCCCTAGCCCATCACCAGCCCACAGCACCTCAGCCTTGGGGAAAACTGCCCTCAGGAGTACCCAGTCGTCCCTAAATCTAACAGGACAGAGGGCTGCAGGAAGGCTGCTGTCTGGGAAGGAAAGGGGCAACCCACAAGATCGCCAACACCACCTCCATCGCTCTGCAACGGTGCCCCTTCCCTTCCTCCACCAAGGCTGCACGCACCATGGAGTTGGGGAGACACACGCATCCACTCAACAGCAAATAAGGAAACATAAAGTAACCGAGCCAGCACGGCAGGTGCTAGCTCAGGTGGGCAGCGATTCAACACCCCCAGAACTCAGATTCTCGTTTCTGAAGAACGCAGCTCCAGAGTTAAGGAGGCTCCGAGCAGTAGCAAAGCCGCCAGGCCAGTCACACACAGCCCTCTAAGGACACTGGCCCTGAACGCGGCCTTTCTCTGCCAGCACCCTTGGCCTGCAGAGGCACAGAACACAATAGCGGCAGTGTGCACCCTCAAACTTGCTGTCTCTGGACATCAGCACCACCCCCAGAGCTGGCTGCAGCAGCACTGGCTCAAGTCAGCTGAGCCCGTGATGCTTGGGTGTTTACTGGGGGGAAGCAGTCACAGGCCATTGGCAATGACTTAACGGGAGAGCCTAAGTGACTGAAATTACTGGTTTTAAGTAAATTGTTCAGAAGAGCGAGCAGCATTCTGCTTTTCCATCGAGCACGGAAAGCCAAGGTCAGAGCTCTCAAGCACGGAGTCAGCAGGGCAGGTGGAGTTCGTACAGGGTGGCTCAGTGTCCAGGGCCTTCCTCCAGCCCCCTGTGGCCCCCGCAGCCCCTGCTACAATCCCAGCCACGCCATGCCCAGCTCCTCCAGCCTGGCCGTCCCAGGGGAGCCCACATACATCAAGAACAGAGACGAGCCTCCCCCGTCGTGCCTTTCTGACTTCTGTAGCCACGGCATCTGTGAGCCTAAGAAAATGACGGGTGTTTTCACGCTGCCAGGATTTGGGGCATGGAGAGTGGGTCTGTGCTGTTAGAAAACAACACCCTCTGCTCCTCCCCCCAAGACACGCAGCACTAGCAGTCCATCAGCACACCTAGCAAAGCAAAGCAAAACACAGAAGGCTCCTCTGGAGAGGCACTGAACTGAGAACTGAAGCAGCTGACACGGACACGGATATGTGGCCAAGATACACTTGAAGAGCCCCCTGCACGGTCACCCCAGCTTGAGGACTGTTGCCACTCTGGCTTTGGGGAGTGAGAACTGCGGGGTGGCAAGAAAAGTGCATGGTAGAGACCCCTCTCCCAATGGCTCCACAGCGAAAACCACCCCTACCACATCACCACTCCTGGTTCCCATCTGCAAAGGAACAGGTGAACCAAACTCCATCTCTGGGTAAATCCTGCTGTCTCCTCAAACCCCTTATTCAGTCAAGTTCCCAACAGGAAAGCAGGAGCACCCTTGTGTTAGCATAATTCAGGATCTACTTACACAAGTGTGAGGAAAAACAATAATGCAGTACTGGGGACTTGCAGCAGAGGAATGGTCACCCCTCCAAGCCTGAAGGGCAAAGGGGAGTGGCCACCAGTCTGCCAAGTGCTACCTGAGGGGGGAAGCGGCCTTCAGCAACATCTACCTCCTGGTGGAGGCAGACTGGCTCCTCCTCCTCTCCCACGGGATCCTTTTTGGCTGAACCCCACCAAAAGCCACAGGACAGCCTGCTGACACACCCTACGGGGCAGACAGCAGGTGCAAAGCGGATGTAGGATGGGCACAGACAGGCATGGAAGACAGGCTATGTATCTCTGAGAAAACCCAAAGGCAATAACGAAAACACAGAACAAAGTCACAGGGCGGATGCGAAGCCCGCACAATGTGGCCGCACACAAAGTGAGCCCTCGGAAAGAGAAGTTTAGCCGAACAGACTTCCTGAAATAAAGAAGCCAGGTCACCAGGACCACAGAGAAGTCTAGTCAGAGGGTACCCCGGTGGCAGCAAGGAAGCCTACTTTCAACTTGGGTCTTTCAAAACTCAACCACAGTTGGTCACTTAAGTAGGTACCAATCATAACCCTTACACAGCAGACACTGGGGGAAGAGGAGGGTAGGGCCGGCACCGCGACTCACTAGGCTAATCCTCCACCTGCGGCGCCGGCACACCGGGTTCTAGTCCCGGTCGGGGTGCCGGATTCTGTCCCGGTTGCCCCTCTTCCAGGCCAGCTCTTTGCTGTGGCCAGGGAGTGCAGTGGAGGATGGCCCAAGTCCTTGGGCCCTGCACCCACATGGGAGACCAGGAGAAGTACCTGGCTCCTGCCTTCAGATCAGCACAGTGCGCTGGCCGCAGTGCACTGGCCGCGGCAGCCATTGGAGAGTGAACTAACAGCAAAGGAAGACCTTTCTCTCTGTCTCTCTCTCTCACTGTCCACTCTGCCTGTCAAAAAAAAAAAAAAAAAAAGGAAGGAAGGAAGGAAGGAAGGAAGGAAGGAAGGAAGGAAGGAAGGAAGGAAGGAAGGAAGGAAAAAAAGAGAAATATGCAAGGATCACGAGGAGCTGTGGAACTGGGAAGTGGGAGCCCCGTGGAGGGCCCTTCAGCCCTGCCTGAGCACCCGACAGAACAGCTCAGTGAACACGGTGCTGGCTGCGCCCAGCCCTCCTCCAGCGCCTGTCCTGTGTCCCCCTGTCCCTTTCTTCCCCCCACTTTAAAGACTAGGCTTGGGGACGGGGGAGGGGCATGGAGCCTAGCATCTGTGTGCCCCCTCAGAGTGCTCGGCTCTGGTTTCCGTCTCCTCTTCCCGACTCCCCCTTCCTCCAGTGCAGGCCCGGGGGCAGCAGTAATGGCTCATGTAGTTGGGTCCCTGCCACCCATGTTGGAGCCCTGGACCAAGTTCCTCGCTGGTGGATTCGGCCACAGCCCGGCCTCAGCCACTGCAGCCATCGGGGAGTGAACCAGCAGACGGAGAAAGAGAAGTAGCAATCGAAGACGCAGCTGTCGCCAAGGGAGCAAAGCCTTGACGACATCCAAGGGGACCCCTCCGGTCTATGCTTTGGTCTCGCTTTTGCACAAACGTCAGAACCTGCTGCACCTGTAACGGAACCCTGAACCTGCGGCAGTCAGCGAATCCGGCTTCCACCTGCTGGCCTGCATCAACGCACCAAGAGCGACACACGGCGTCGGGCCCAGGAAGAACACAGTATTATTATTATTATTATTATTATTATTAATTATTACAGAACACGTCACCGTCATAACACCAGTGCTCTCTCGTGCTGGATTTCCCTACACCAGCTCCTTGTGACTGTCGTCATGGCACGAGAGGCCTCTTCTCGCACGGGCCTCAGGCAAAAGCATGGAGGGCACCCGTGCCCGCGAGCGCCGCCAGAGCCGCCAGGCCTCTCCACCGCCTCCAAGATGGCAGGGCCGGCGGGCGCCCGGCGCCCAGTGATGACGCCACACACTGACGTCATCCGCAGCCGGCGGGAAGGCCTCCCTGGGAAAGCAGGCTCGGGTGCTACACGCCTGTTTATGGAAACGCATGCGCAGAAAGCGGGCTGCGTTCCTAAACAGGCCTCTCAAAGTTTATTTTCGTCTCGTTGAGGGTGTTTTAACTCGGTTAAGTGCCGAGTGAGTCCTGTAGCGCTGAAGTCTTCATTGGACGCTAATTTTTATCCCGTGCCTCAAGCTTTTAGAAGCTTGCTGACGTCACTCTTGCTGACGTCACTCGACCACACAGCACAACAACAAAACAAATGAAGTTTTAACAGCAGAGGTCTAACTTAACTGTTCTGAAACTTACAGGAGAGAAATGCAAGCGCATAAAAAATTACCAAACACACCAAACGGCCCGATCCCCACTCCTGAAAGCTATACCTTATGTGGTTATTTCATACAGAGAATACTCTGTGAGCCCAAGAACCGCGATTCTGTGCCTCCGCAAGGTGCTGGTTCAAGAGAAAGTACGGAATCAAGAATAAACATTTAAGGCTCAAAGGTGAGAAACAGAGGCACCAACAATGGTGACGTAAGCGAAACCACACTGTGGAGGCAGAGAGGAGGTGGGGAGTGGGAGGGATGGAATGGGCAAAACGGGGGCTCTCACGGCACGGCACAGCCGAGGTTTGGCTGTTAACTGAAGGTCCCAGAAGACCCAGCCCGTGAGGCGCTGTTGGCTGTGAGGAGAGGGCTCAGCAGTGAGGGGGAGTGGAGTAGACCCATCTTCACCTCCAGACCCTCCAGATCACTTTTACCACGTGCAGATTCTTGGATAAATAGAACCTTCTACCCAAGTCACGTCTAAAAGTGTAAATACCACAACAGGTATATGCCACTCCATTTGTATGAAATCCTAACCAGAGCAAAAAGATCAGGCGAGAGCTAGCCCAGAGTAGAGCCAGGAGTGAGGGAGGGGACCGGAAAGGAGACCAAGGAACATCTGCGGGGAGTGGAGAAATGTGCTGTACTTCGGTTGTGGTGGTGACGGCACAGCGGCATACACGTGCATGCCATTTCCTGGAAATGCATACGGGAAATAGACTCGTTTTGCTGCATGGAGGCTATACCCCAGTTCAACATCTTGAAAAAAAGCACACCGATTGCTTGAGAAGCCGAGGGGAAATGCAGTGTTCTTCTCTCCAAAGGGGAGGGGCCCGTGCTGGATTTCAAGCACAGTGAATCCTGTTGTCGCTGTCACGGCAATGAACAGCAGCTAAGAGGGTCATTCCCAGCCACAGAGGCTGTCACGTGGGACATCTTATCATGCATCTGCAAGATTCGTGGCTTAGGAAATGGGGGTTTCTCCAACACCACAAAGATGGACACCTCAGGTTTCCTTTTTGTCCCACAGTCTCAAAGTGGCTCTTGCACAGATTTTGTTGGGACAAAGACCACAACAACTGGAAGGAACCTATCAAAGTGCAGCACTCCCATTCGACGGCTCCAGCCTTGACCCATGGCCTTCGTCTCAAGGCACCCCCTGCTGCCCAGCAGCCCCTTACCCCGTGGACTCCGGCAGAGATGAGCCTGGGGCTCCCACCGTAAGCCGCAGAGATGCAGCCCTCGGGAACCATCAGGAAGTCAGAATTTCCCCACCTGGAGGAATGCTCAAAGCAATGGGTCAGGAACACGAAGTTTGGGAAGGTGCTGATGACTTCCAGGGCCTCGGTGCCCCTCACCCTCTTCACCCCACTGCTGCCCTGGAGGCTGAGGAGGTGGGAGCCCTCTGGCTGCGACAGGCTGTGTCCCAAGGGGGCTACCAGGAGATGACCGGCGGAGGGAGAGGAGCTCCAGTGCCACTCCACACCAGGGTCCTTGCACCCTCCCTAGCTCTTGTCACACTGAGAGCTCCAACAGCCACTCCCTCTCCCTCCACTCTTGCCCTGGTGACACCTTTATGAGCAGTGAGAGTCCCACGCTGACCTTGTTGGAGAATGTCAGCTCGCACCTGCCAAGGCCCTGGCGACCACAGAGGACGTCAGGGGACAACTGACGACTGTCTACTAAGGAAAGCATGCATTTTCCATGGAGGAGTTTGAAACCCTTCTTTATCTGAGCTGTTGCCCAGTTGTAAGATATTGCAAAACACAGCTTGGAAGAGATGACAATTCCCACGGAGAACCATGTGACAGCCCGGGGCCTGTCCATCCCGAGAGATGTGGTCACCGGAGGCTGCCTCCTCACCTGGGGCCCAGGGGCAGGCATACTGAATGATGACCTTGTGATCACCAGCCTGTTGAATGCTCAACCCCACTCCCCCCAGGAACGGCGCTGAGGAATCACGCTCTCTGCACACAATTCTCCCATTACTGGCTGTTGCTGTCAGGTCTCAGCACAGGAAAACGGAGCCACCCTGAGCTCTGGGACACCGTGAGTCCTGTCACAGCTCCAGGAGTCTGGAAGCTCCCAGCTGGATCCGCAGTGGCTCACCTCTCACGAGCAAGCAGCAGGTTCTGAAAAGGTGCCATGTGTGGGCCGTACGCCAGCTACCTTCCCCGTGTGTTGTGTTTTATTTTTTAGTCTTTGTGGGTGTCTCTTTGTGGGCTGTGTCAACTCCTCTTAAAATGAGGCAGAGATGGAGCTAATTCAGTACAGATCTTAAAAAAAAGGCTGAGAATGGTGACATGAAACTTCAGCTACACTTTAAATGTCAGTAAAACCACCAGCAGGGCCAGGAAACCGGAGTAGCATTTAACACACTGCTTGGGACACCGGCATCCCACCTCGAAGTACCTGGTTCAAGTCCTGGCTCCGCCCTGACTCCAGCTTCCTGCTCACACACTAGGAGGCAGCAGGTGATGGCCCAAGTAGTCGAGTCACTGCCGCCAATGGGAGACACCTGGCTGGAGTTTCAGGATGCTGACTTCCAGCCTGACTCAGCCCGGGCTGCTGTGGGCATCTGGGGAGTGAACCAACGGATGGAAGATCCTGACATTTCTCTCTCTCTCTCCCTCCCCCACCCCCTGCCTGTCTCTGTCTCTGTCAAATAAAATGCAAAGCAAGCAAATAAAACTTAAACTTAAAACCATACGCCAGCCAGAACGACGGCCTCCCCAGTTACTCTGATGCTTGTACTAGACCCATTTCCTTCCTGGACCACACTCGCTTTTCACTCTGTTAATCAGAAACAAAAAGCAGCAGAACTAGACCACACTCGGCATACCGCAGACCTGCGGAAGCTCACGCGGGCACCTGTGGATGTCACATGTCCACGTGTGCACCTGCAGGTGGATGTCATGTGTCCACGCAGGCACCTGCAGGTGGATGTCACTCATGTCCCTGGGCGGGGCTCAGCCGCCTCCTGCAGAATTCACATCCATATTGTCAGCTGGGTTACAAGTCACCTTCGCTGGCAACAGACCTGTGTGATGTGCAGGTGCTCAGGACATGTCTGCAAACTGTGAACATGCAGACAGAGCTGAAAGAAGAAGTCACTGCATGATAAAAGCGCTGAATGTTTGTCCTGTATGATCTTGGACACACAGCAACTGTTTAGAAAAATGCTAGTGTGTGTCCATCTGCATCTCAGTGATAGCAAACAAAACAGGCCCACCAGACAAGGCGCTGCTCACAAAATACAACAAAAATGAAAAGGAGTGTGAGAGGTTGGACTCAGGAAAAACTGGGAAACGGCGGGAAAGGCCAGGGTCCCACAGAGACAGAGAAGGTTGCAGGAGTCTTCTGGGGCTTTCTGGAAACAGGAGGCCTCACGCCCTGCCAGGTGAGCTGTCGAGCTCTGTAAGGTTTGAGAGGCCTTGCTCTTAGGAGCCTGAAGATGAGATATTCTGACAGTGAACACAGAAACTAAGAAGAAGGGCTGGTGCTGTGGCCTAGGAGGTAACCTGGGGCGCCGGCATCCCATATGGGCATTGGTTCGAGTCCCAGCTGCTCCACTTCTGATCCAGCTCCTTGCTGATGGCCTTGGAAAGCTGTGCAGGATGGCCCAAGTGCTTGGGCCCCAGTACCCACGTGGGAGACCTAGAGGAAGCTCCTGGCTCCTGGCTTCAGCCCAGCCCAGCCCTGGCCTTTGCAGCTATTTGGGGGAGTGAACCAGTGGATGAAAGATCTCTCTCTCTCTGTCTCTCTCTCTGTCTCTAACATTGTCTTTCCAATAAATAAATAAATCCAAAGAAGAAGAAGAAGAAGAAGAAGAAGAAGAAGAAGAAGAAGAAGAAGAAAGCAAGCTAAGAGCTGAGAGACACAAGGGGCCTGGACATCTATAGCAAAGCACAAATGCATCTGAGCCAATCCTAAGGGCAAACGCTCTCCTGCAGGAGCGCAACTTAGAACTCCAGTGAACTCCAGTTACCAGGCGCCGGTGGCCCACAAAAGCTCAACCACCAGCCTGAGCTCCTGCGGTTCACCACGTTAGACCCTCATCTATACTGCAACAGACAACGCGGACTGAACACCCCACCCTCCACTCTCGCCTACATCTGTCTCAGGGGACTCCTGCAGAGTAGAGAAGACACCAGAACAAGGCGGACTTGGGCCAGCCAGCAATTCCAGCCAGGGCAGGCAGGTACACGGCGACAGCCCACGGGGAGCCCACAGGGTCTGGGTGCTCGGAGGGCACGTGGGGAGGCGCTGAGGATGGAGAAGGCCCGGCATGGACAGAGTCCTGCTCACTGGAACGCGCCACTGCCACCAAGAGCTGCTAAGAGAAGCCAGCTGGGGAAGGCTGATGCCCCAGCAGACAGAAACCTCCCACCTCAGAACGCCTTTGGCCCAGCCGTGGGAACCCGGGCTGCTTCTGCCAGAGCTGCGCCCCACACCCAACACGGTGCACTGGCAACACGACGCAAGAGCCGTGGGGTGTGGGTGGAGGTGGGGGAGGGGGCGCTCAGCGTGCCAGCGGTCTGCTCTGAATCAGCCACGCAACTGTGACCTACTTCCTGCAGAACCTGGACCGCGCGCCAGCAGACGAAGCACCGGTTCTGGCTGTGCCTCTGTGCACTTTTGACAAAGACACCCCAGGGTGTTCTCCCCAACAAAAAGGAGAGAACCCTCTGGCAGTCCAGCTAGCCAGACGCCCTTCCTTTGGCTGAGGGAGCTCAGAGCTAAGGCAGCTGTGTGCCAATCTTTCCCAGCACTAACTGTGTGCAAAAGCCATCGCCCAGCCCACGTGGACAGCCTCTGGGGAGGGTGGCAGAGAACAGGAAGCAGGGCAGAAGCCCCAGGACCGCAGAATCCAATCAACAGGTTTTCCAGAAGTGGGGAAATAGCTCCCCGCGGGGTCTCCCGTGGCTCTCCTCTCATTACAACTCTCACCATAATCGCGTTTTACCACGGAAAGATCATATTGCAGGTATAAATCGACTGCAGGCTGATTAACTGCGGTGGAACTTACTGCATTGCACTGGCTGAAGCAGGATGCATTTCCAAAGCCAAGGCCATGTGAGAGCCCACATTTCAAGGCCAGAGCTGCAGACTGCAGCAGGAGCGGGGAGCGGGACCCCCGCGTGCTTGGACCCCGCTCCATCTCACAGGCTCCCTCTGCTACAGGCAGGCACTGCTTTATGAAAACACGTTTCCCTCACTCTGCGGTCGCATCCAGACGTTGCCACAACATTATTAGTTGTTCCAGAGATAAAGGTTGTTCCAAGATAGAATTTCACACAGAGGAGCCTGTAGCAGCCCCACTGGAGCAGAATGTCAGGTCTAAAAATGACTGCACAGAAGCAGCAGAATCCCCACCAGCATTGCCCTAAGCGCGTGCGAGCTCAGCTCTGCCCACATCTGGCATCTCCAGGCTAGCCTCTAGCCTCGGCTCCTTCAAGAAGCTTGTGAAAGCTGGGATTCAAACACAGGTTTATTTTGGTGCAAAAAAAAAAAAAAAAATGCAGACATCTATGCAGATGAGCAGGTCGTCAGAACGCCCATGGAAGGGGTACATACTACGAAAAAAATACTCATGGGTTTCAAAATTTTGCTCCAAAAGAAACCTTTTTTATTTTTTTAAGATTTATTTATGTATTTATTTTTTTGAAAGGCAGAGTTACAGAGAGGCAGAGGCAGAGGCAGAGAGAGAGAGAAAGAGAGGTCTTCCATCCACTGGTTCACTCCCCAAATGGCCACAGCAACCGGAGCTGTGCCAATCCAAAGCCAGGAGCCAGGAGCTTCTTCTGGGTCTCCCACGATCTTGGGCCATCTTCTGCTTTCCTAGGCCACAGCAGAGAGCTGGATCGGAAGAGGAGCAGCCAGGACATGAACCAGCACCCACATGGGATGCCAGCACTGCAGGCAGCATCTTTACCCGCTACAGCACAGCGCCGGCCCCCAAGAAACCTTCCAATTTCACTTTTTTCTCTGAACTTCTTGAGGTGCCCACATACAACAGACTTAGCATGACAATATGACTCTGAACACCAGCACACAGAAGAGTTCTTTAAAAAGCAACAGGAATGCTGTTCAACCTTCTGGTTTACAAGGTCACCTTATGCTTTTTTTTTAATTATATGTACAATATAGGACTTGAATGGTTTTATCTCAAATGTTACCTTTTGCTCTTGTGCCTTGTTTTCAGCGATATTTGTAATTTTGGAATTTTTTAAGATTCAGCAATTTTTTTAAATTTGTCATATTCACTTCATACATAGGTATTATATCCATATACTTGTATTC
Source organism: Oryctolagus cuniculus (assembly GCF_051225735.1). NCBI lineage: Eukaryota > Metazoa > Chordata > Mammalia > Lagomorpha > Leporidae > Oryctolagus > Oryctolagus cuniculus. Next base: position 4,430,059 of record NC_142880.1, on the reverse strand, counting down.
TATCTTTTCTATCACAGCTGTGGGACTCATGACAATGATCATGAAGAGAATAGAGAAGGGTATAGTGTGTTCTATGTGGTGTAATTCATGAAGACAGTATTTATAACTATGCACCAAATACAATGTCACCCATGCAATTTTTTTGCTCTCTATATTAACTTCCCCATGTGAGGGAGAACACGTGGTCTCTGTCTCTCTGGGACTCACTTATTTCACTTAAGAAAATGATTTCCAGTTCCTCCCGTTTTGCTGCAGACGTCAGGACTTCGTTCTCTCCACGGCTGATTCATACTCCATCCTGGATCTATCCCACGTTCTCTGTATCCAGCCTTCAGCGGACGGACAACCAGGCTGATTTCATAGCTTTGCTGTTGTGAGCTGGGCTGCTGTAAACATGGGTGCAGATATCTCTTCCACACGCTGATTCTACTTCCTTGGAAGATGTTCCCGGGAGTGGGCCAGCTGGGTCATACAGCAGATCCGATTGTAGTGTTTTGAGGAATTTGCATTTTGTTTTTCGTAATGGTTGTACTAATTTGCATTCCCACCCATAACGTACCCTTTTTCTCCACAACCTCAGTAGCATTTTTAATCTTTTGGGGGGGGGTAATACCCAATCTAACTGGAGTGGTATATGACCTCATTGAGGTTTTCATTTGCATGTACATGATAATTAGTTATCCTGAGCATTTTTCTTGTGTCTGCTGCGCCTTAAATGTTTTTAATGTCTGCCATAAGTAAATTTTACAATCATTACAGTAAATTGTGCATTGTATTTTTATACTATCCATATTTTATTATGCCTTATTTTTCTGTGCTTGTTTGTATGTGCCAAGTATATATGATGGCTGTTATTTATCAAGCATTTATTTGAACCAGAATTGTTAGACATTTTACATATGCCTCTCCCGACATCATGGTGCATCAGCCCTTGGAGGCAGATGTTACTTTGGCCTCATCAGGAGATGCAAAACAGAAGCGCACAAAGGTTGAGCCTGAGCCGCTACTATGTGGCAAGCTCCGTTTCTGAAGCAAGACACTATGTGTCTCCCTTGAATGCTACTAGCCAAGGACTAAAATGTTTCCATCAGACCCCTGACCCTAAGCATTCACTGAGATTGCAAACGTTTCACCCTGACTTATTTCAGACCAACACTTGCTAACAACCTTGGGAGAATGGTATGAAGGACTCTGGGTAAATTAGAAGAAAGGCAGGATACAGTCCTTGGCTACAAGGACTTTACAGACGAATTACAAAGACAAGAGTACATACCTAAAATAAAGTTACATGTAAGGACAGATGATAATGTGGTAAGCTTAAAGGGAAAGATAACAGCTGCCCCAGGAAACACTGGAGGCGGAACCCTGAGGTGACCCACAGCGTGGACCTGCAGGATGACGGCAGGAGGGCCACCGTGATCACAGATAGCTCAGTGGCTAAGAACCCTGCACCCCATACCAGAGCGCCTGGGTCCATCGCCCAGCTCCAGTCCCTGACTCCATCCCCCTAATGCAGACCCTGGGGGCAGCAAGTAAGGCTCGAGTTCCCGGGTCCCTGCCCACCCCCCATGGGAGACCTGGACTGTGTTCTTAGCACCTAGCTCCAGCCTCAGCAGAGCCCCAGCCAGTGTAGCCATTTGGGGAGTGACCCAGAGGACGGCAGCTGTGTGTTTGTTTCAAAGCACCCGAACTTCTCAAATAAAGTATTTATCTTTTCTTCATATGTATTCTGAGCTTTCTTCCATGAGAATGTTTTTATTTTTAAAACAAAAAAAAGTTACTTAGTAAAATTAAATATATTATCTGTGACAAGTTTCAGTTATTTAAAAAGAATACTCGGAGCCACTGCTGTGGCATAGCAGGTAAAGCCGCCACCTGTAGTGCCAGCATCCCTTATGGATGCTGGTTCAAGTCCCAGCTGCTCCACTTCTGATCCAGCTCTCTGCTGTGGCCTGGGAAAGCAGTAGAAGATGGCCCAAGCCTTTGGGCCCCTGCACCCGTGTGGGAAACCTGGAGGAAGCTCCTGGCTCCTGCCTTCGGATCAGCCCAGCTCCAGCCATTGTGGCCATTTGGGGAGTGAGCCAGTGGATGGAAGACCTTTCTTTCTGTCTCTGCCTCTCTGTCACTCTGCCTTTCAAATAAATAAATAAACACATCTTTAAAAATAAAATAACATAAAAAGAGTACTGGCAAATAATCACTACTTATCATTTGTGAACATAAAGGAGGCAAAAGGGCAGAAGTTCATGGAGATGGAGGTGGCAGGTGGGAACAGAACATGGGTCACGCAGCACTTGAAGTCACAGAAGCGGTGATGGGTTATTTTGCACCAGGGAAGTTTCCCAGAGACTTAGCTGGAGTTGTACATAGAATGTCCAAAACACAAGTTTCAGAGATACACTGTGTAATGGGTTCCATGAAATTTTGTTTACATTTTATTTAATATTATGAATCTTAACGGTCAATCCATCGTAGAGCTGTGTTTGTATGCTGGAGATCTCCAGTTAACTACTATGATCAAAGCCATTTGTTTTATATTTTCAACTGTTAAACTGATTCTTAGTAATGAATTTTATCACAGAAACAAAAGAAAAAAAAGCAAAAATGTATGCAAAGCCCCACGGTGACCTGAGGGCACAGGTGTTTACTGCCACGATGAAAACCCAGCCTCACACATCACGCTCTCTTCAGAACATTCTCAAACAATTTTCCCACTAACTGGCGGTGTTCCCATGGTTCCCCACCCTCCACATCCTTCCTGTGCTGGCTCGCTTAAAAATAACCAGCCGTGAAGTATCTGAAACTTCAGGAAAGTGTTTCAGAGGAGAAAATCACTGGGCATCACAACTGTGGAGTGTCTGGGGTGAGATCACCCTGCACGGCTGTCAGAGAAGAACTTTGAGATGGTGCAGACACCACGACTCGTGCCGAGAACTCTTTACCTCCAGAACAACTCGTTCACAAACTGTGACCAACCTGAGGAAAACAGTCCCCACCTAACATCCCCGATTATGTGACGATAAAATATGTTTCTGGCCGGCACCGCGGCTCACTAGGCTAATCCTCCACCTGCGGCACTGGCACACCAGGTTCTAGTCCCGGTCGGGGCGCAGGATTCTGTCCCGGTGCTCCTCTTCCAGTCCAGCTCTCTGCTGTGGCCCGGGAAGGCAGTGGAGGATGGCCCAAGGGCTTGGGCCCTGCACCCCATGGGAGACCAGGAGAAGCAACTGGCTCCTGGCTTTGGATCGGCGCAGCGCCGGCCATAGCGGCCATTTAGGGGGTGAACCAACAGAAAAAGGAAGACCTTTCTCTCTCTTTCTCTCTCTCTCACTGTCCACTCTGCCTGTGAAAAAAAAATATATGTTTCTGTGACTTCCCATGTCAAAACTGTCTGCACTTAGGATTTTTAACTTTTCATGTAGCTACTTCATGTCAGTTTCTAAGTGGTTAAATAATTATTTTATTCAACTATACAAGCCTATTACAGAAAATTAGATCCTATACTTGTATATAAGCATGAAGAAAATTAAAATAACCCCAAATTTCCACATAACAATCAGTATGAACTGTTAGAATCTGTTTCTTTGCAACGTTTAAACTATAAATTCACATATTTCTCTTTAAAATACTGATTATTTGTAAATACTCTTTTTTAATTAATGTATTTATTTTATTTTTACAGGTAGAGTTATAGACAATGAGAATGAGAGACAGAGAAAGGTCTTCCTTCCGTTGGTTTATCCCCCAAATGGCTGCCTCAGTCGGAGCTGCGCCAATCCGAAGCCAGGGGCCAGGTTGCTTCCTCCTGGTCTCCCACATGGATACAGGAGCCCAAGCACTTGAGCCATCCTCCACTGCCTTCCCGGGCCACAGCAGAGAGCTGGACTGGAAGAGGAGCAACCGGGACTAGAACCCGGCGCCCATATGGGAGGCCGGCGCCACAGGCAGAGGATTAACCAAGTGCACCACGGTGCCAGCCCCTGTAAATACTCTTTTTAAAATGTGTTTCACAAACAATTCTAGTTCTTTCTATAATTGTTATTCATTTGTTTTTTTTTGAAGTTCAGGGAGTGGAGACCAGCACTGTGGTGCAACAGGTGCACGCCACCTGCAGTGCCGGCATCCCATGTGGGCACCAGTTGGAGTCCCGGCTGCTCCTCTTGCCATCCAGCTCTCTGTTACGGGCTGGGAAAGCAGTAGAAGATGGTCCACGTGCTTGGGTCCCTGTACCCGCGTGGGAGAACTGAAAGAGGCTCCTGGTTCCTGGCTTCAGGTTGGCTCAGCTTTGACCATTGTGGGCGTTTGGGGAGTGAACCAGCAGATGGAAGACCTTTCCCTCTGTCTCTCCCTCCCTTTGTCTGTAATTCTACCTCTCAAATAAATAAAATAAAATCCTTTGAGGAGAGGGAGGGAGGGAGAGAGAGAGAGAGAGAGAGAGAGGAAAAAAGTCTTCCATCTGCTGGCTCATTCCCAAAATTCTTCCAGTAGCCAGAGCTGGGCCTGTCCAAAGTCAGGTGCCCAAAACAACCAGCGCCTCCCATGTTCATGGCAGGGACCCAGGCACGTGAGCCAGCACCTGCTGCTTCCCGGATGTGTATTAGCAGGAGAGCAGGTTGGAAGCAGAGCCAGGTCTTGGTCCTAGAGGCTATGGTAATGAGGTACGGGCACCCCAAGCAGTAACTTTGCCACTGAGCCAAACAGCTGTTCTGCAAACACTCTTCAACAACGCACTGTCACCATTCATTCAGAAATGCAAACGTGACGTAGAAGCTCCAGAAGCCCTTGGTCTTTACAACTGGACATCAGTTTCTCCTTGTCAGTGACAAGGCCATGATGAGCGCACTTACACACCTCCAGGGCCTCCCTGAGGACAGCATCCAGGAAGCAGAGCTCACAGACTGTTTAAAACACGCACAACAGAAGAATAGTGAAGGAGCACCTAAAACTTAAACTAGATAATAATTGCACCTGTGTATGACAACCACAAAGGAAAGGATATATCTATTTAAATACGAGTTTCCATCTGCTACACTATGGCTTAGCTACTTATGTCTATTAGCTCATTCATCTATGATGTATAGCTTAGCTGTCAACCAAACATAAGCTACAAAACAGAATATGCTGAAGGCTCAAGTATGCTAAACATGTGTCCCTGAAAAGCTAAATGATTTATTCCACACATAATAAATGGATGTGCTGTATGTATGACATGCACCCACACTGCAAGCCACATGTGTAACTTTTAATCAGCTAACAGCCACATGAAAAAATAGAGAGAAACAGGCAACATTAGCTTTAATTACATATTACACATCATCCAGTCACTCAGTATGCCAAAAATACCCTTTCAACATGTAACCAAATTAACAATGTACTGAGATCTTATATGCTCCCTTTTTTGGGAGGTGGGGGAGAGATCGGGTCTTCAGATTCCAGCCTGGGTAAGTATAAACACTATGGCACACCTCCTTTTGAAATGGCCACACTCTAAGTGCTAAAAAGCCACACGTGGCTGATGGCTACCGCAATGTACAGGGCAGGTGTAGGGCAGTGCCTGGCCATTTTTTTTCAGTAAAGAACCAGATAGAAAATATTTTAGGCTTGACAAGCCCAGGGGCAAAATCTAGGCTATTCTGCAGGTACTTACATAGTACTGTTGGCTTGGGGTGGGCCATCCAGGGTGCAGGGCAGCTGTGTGCCCAGGGGTCCTCAGATGGAGACCATCCCGGGATGGAGAGCCACAGGCCCAGGGATGGATAGCAGCACAGCTGTCAGTTCCACCTGGATCCCAGCAAGCCCTGAAAGCCAAGGTCATCGCAGTGTAGGCAGAGTCTCCCAGGTACATGGAGACTCCAGCATTCAGCGCCAGCAGAAACCCCCAGGTGTTGCTGGAGACCAGAGCAGGCCACTGGCCAGAGAGACGGGGGCTGGAGGCCCAGCAAGCAGGTCAAAGGGGAGGTCGCAGCTCTGTTCTGCTGCCCCCACGTCCAGCCCAGCCCAGTGCAGGCAGAGAGGGAATGTTAACAAACAGGAAGTTCTGTGAAAGCCTGTCCTCAACAAGACAGTGTCCCCCTCTCCTTCCACCTGTAGCAGTGGTACCAGAGCCTGCACGCGGGTGGACACTCCCCCTGACACGTGGCTCACTTTGAGGGAGATGGCGCCAAGCTCACGGAGAGCCCTGCAGCCCTACTTGATATCGGCAAAGTCCCCCACAGTGCACCACCTTGGCAATGGGCCCAGGGCCCGTCCCACCCTGTATCCCCAGCCCCACCTGCCCTCCGGCCTGGCCCCAACAGTATCATCCAGCATGAACCAAGAGCTCCTATTAAGCCAAAATGATCCAACTCTCCCTTTCTACTACGAGCTATGTCTGCTTCCCCTGTCCAGGCTGACCTGACACGATCCTGAAGCCCTGCCCGGCCACAAAGCCAAGAGCCCGGGCCTTCAGGTGCCCAGCCTGCCTCCTCCGTGGCTGGGGCCCCTTGGGCTGCAGAGCAGAGGCCTTGGGGCTGCCATGCTCGCCCTCAGTAGAGCATCTCTCAGCTCTGCCAAGCCGACCAACAAGGCAGAGCCTGGGAGGGCGCGCATCCCAGCCTTCCTGGGCCGAAGGTCTGCGAACCCCATCCTGAGTGGAGGTTCCAGGACACCAGCCCTAAAACTGCAGTGGGTCCCCATTATGGACCTGCATTGAGGTTAAAGTCGCATTCCCTTTGCAACACACTTAATCTTTTATTTCATGTTTCTTTAAAGGTAAATTAACACACTGCAATTTTCCCCATTAGAATCTGGAACACCAGTCACTAACGCACTACTCTGCATGCCACAAAAGCATGCATACATGCACACACACACACGCATGCATCCATACATGTGTGCGTGTGCTCTCTCACACACGTGCACTTGTGCAAGCACGCACACATGCATACATGTGTGCACACGCTTACACTTGCTCACGCTCACATGTGAGTGCTCCCAGACCTCAGCAACAGCAAACACAGCCTTGCAGATGGACAGCCTCTTTCCATCTCAGCTGTGTTGCACCGACGCTGCAAACGCCACTTGGGATTCCAGCCACGGATCTGAGCTCCCAAGCGGTACAGGGCACGACGTTCTGACCTGAAAACCCACACGCATGCATGGGATGATAGAGATGGAGTATTTTTCAGCGAGTCTGCCCCGGAAAATGTAGACCCCATGCTGTGGTGTCAGCTAAGCAATGAAAGGGCCAATGGCATGAACAGTGACAAGCACGAACTCATACGAAAACCTAAAGCAGAGGGCTGCCACAGCTCCCAGCCACTCAGCAATGAGCATCATTTTACTGGGACTACAGACACACTGGCAACAGGTACACAGCTCCAGAACACTCAGCAGTTTTCAAAGAGGCTACAATGTACCTAGAAAATACTGAAGTCTTGGCAGCCACCCTGAGGAGTGGGGGAAGGGAGCACACAGGAGGGGTGGTGGGCGGGCTCACGAGGAGTCCCATCCTTCGTCTTAGCAGGTGCAAAGCCCCTGGGCTGACCTCCTGTACCCAACATGACAGAAATGCACCTGCCTTCCAGGACCCCAAAGTCATTTCAGAACCGGTGAGCCCGGGACGGCTGTCATCAGCGTTAAAGGTGGCAAAGAAGGAGTGCCCGAAGCGTGGAGGCACTCATGGTTTCACACGGGTCTTGCTAAATCACGTGACAGAGGCCCCGCCGCTGACACCGCTGACGTGGACTCTGTCAGGGCCCGGCCCCCTCCCGTGCAGACCCCGTGTTCACCGTGGGGATTACTGAAGATTAACCCACTGACTTGAGGGAGCGCTCTGCAGGCTGGGCGGGCGCTTGGCTAGACCTGGGTCACGAGATTTAGTATACCTAGTGCTGGATGCTGCTCTGAGCTCTGTTGCAGAAACGCCAGCCCCTGGCCAAATAAAGCAATAACCGACCTCCCCGGACACCCCAGCCGAGCTGTAGCCTACTTGGCCGTCTCCACACCCCCAGGAGAACACACGGCCTCGGTGGCCGACCAATCCAAGGAAGGCCCTGAGCACCGTGGACCAACCAGAGACCGGCCACGAGCCGAGCCCACAGCCCCACCCCCCACCCCGTAATCCGCGAGCTGCAGCGGCTTAGTCCCTCCGCAGGGCAGGCACTGGCTCTCTCTGCCACGCCCCCAGGCGCAGCGACTGGCCTGCACCCGGCTTCCTTGGAGCTCTACGCAAAAATCACAAACGCGGTCAAGTTTGAAAGAATGATCTAAAACCACCCAACCGTCAAACCACAGGCGAAGAAGAGGAAAGGAAGGAGAGCCCAATGCCTGCTTAGCAAACAACACTGCAGCCACAGAGGGATCTCGCACCCTCAAGGGGGCAGAAGACTTGTGGCCGCCCCCGGGGCGGGGGGCAGTCCAGGTGGGCTGGTACCGACACCTCAGGTGCCACGTGCTGGTTTTCCCTTTCTGACTACTGCCCTCCTCTGAGATCTGGTCCTCATTACGGAAGGCCAAAGCTCAGCACGCAGGGTACCACAGGCACGTCCTCACATGTGTATGCCCTCCAGGGCAGGTGCAGTAAGCATTCTAGAAAACACACCCAGTCGCCAAGTCACCTCTTGTCTAGAAGGCGGCCTGCTTCATTGCTTCTTTTTTTCCTCTAGCTTTTATTTATTTTCATTTTATCTGAAAGGCAAATAGAGATCTTCCATCCACTGGTTCACTCCCCAGATGCCCCACAACAGCCAGGGCTGGGCCAGATGGAAGCCAGGAGCCTGAACATCATCTGGGCCTCCCAGGTGGGTGGCAGGGACCCAAGGACTTGAGCCATCACCTGCTGCCTCCCAGGGTGTGCGTTAGCAGGAAGCTGCACCAGAAGCAGATGAACCAAGACCAGAACCAGGCACCCTGATACAGGATGGGGGACCCCAAGTGGTGTCCTAACCCTGTTCACCCCCACATCTCATTGTTTCTAAGATGATATTGTAAAATGCAACATAAATTAGTAAAAGATATTAGGAGGGCCGGCACTGTGGTATAGTAGGTAAAGCTGCAGCCTGTGGAGCCAACAGCCTGTATGGATGCCGGTTCATGTCCCGGCTGCTCCACTTCCAACCCAGCTCCCTGCTGTGGCCTGGGAAAAGCAGAAGAAGATGGCCCAAGTCCTTGGGCTCCTGCACCCTCATGGGAGACCTGGAGTAAGCTCCTGGATTCAGTCTGGCCCAGCCATTGTGGTTTACGAAGGGAGTGAATTAGCAGGTGGAAGATCTATCTCTCTCTCTCCCTCCCTCTCTCCCCGCTCCCTTCCTCCCTCCCTCTCTGTAAACCTGACTTTCAAATAAATAAAATAAATCTTTTAAAAAGGTTTTAATCTTCAAAAGTGTTTTAACACAACAGTCAAATGTATATGATAATTGCATAACCTAATTTCAGAAAACATATTCAAATGCAAGTATTCTTAGAAACAATGCATATGGCATAATTATAATCATTCCCACTTTGTGCTTTCAAATGGAGCTCACTGATACTAGTCTTGGGCATTCTAACTAATCATAGTAAATGCCCGACCCAGAAAGGATAAATTCCACCAAAAAGCATTCGTAGCTGATTTTTACTTCTAGAAATTATCATTCAATATGTGGTCATGCTTCTTTCTGTGTTCTGTCAGATGAGCTTGGATTGTCATTCCAGAAATTCAGACTTCATGTTGGATGTCCAACCATTTGCACGATTACTTCGATATGCAAGGGGAGTGTCTGTTAAAGAAAATAGCTTGTCATTAAGGTGGAGAAGTAGAGAAACTGCCATTCCTGTGGCAGCCAGAGAGACTCTCCCTCCCTCCTTCCATGCTTTGCGTGGGCCCCACCTGCCCACCCCCGGCTGCCACCCTGAGGTTCTCGTCTTACAACAGAAAAGTAAAGCTACCTAGATGTCCAACAGAAGGGGAATGGGGCTTGCAAGTCTGGGTGACACAAACAACGCTCCACAATGTTAGGAACAAAATTGTAAAGACTATTTTACTGGTAAGCAAAATGCTCACAATACTATATGCAGTAAAAAAAAAAAAATCAGCATCCAAATTCTACAGACTCATACAATACAACCCCCACGATGTCACCTTTCCAAACATCTATGACCTGTGCACTCTTAGAGACAAAACGACCGTAAGACGTCATCCCTCAACTCAACGCACAGCTGTCCCTGGGCGTGAGACTTCAGGACCTTTTAATTTTCTTCTTTTACCCAATACACATTATTTTGATACGTAAACTGTTGCTTTAAAAAATGTTAAGATGGTCCTTTTACATTACCAAGGAAGAAAAATGAGTAAATCGTGGACTTGCAGAGTGTCCCCGCTGGTACACTCTCCATGTGTTCTCTGTGAAAACATAAAAGCTTTGGGCCAGCGTTGTGGCACAGCAGTGCAGCCACCACCCATAATGCCAGCACCCCATATGAACGCCAGTTTGAGTCCCAGCTGCTCCAGTTCCAATCCAGCTCCCTGCTGATGGCCTGGGAAGGCAGCAGAAGTTTGCTCAAGTGCTTGGACCCCTGCTACCCATGCGGAAGACCCGCATGGAGTCCCAGGCTCCTGGCTCCAGCCATTTGAGGAATGAACCCATGGATGGAAGATCTCTCTCTGTCTCTCTCTCTCTTCCTCTCTGTCTGCATCTCTTTCAAATAAATAAAACTTTTAGACAAATAAAATGCTGTACTTTTAGAGCACAAATGCTAATTTTCTTCCAAAATAGTTATTATTCTTACTTTACTGTATTTATGATAGTCAGAAGGGTGTGCATACCAGAAAGAATTTACATGCAAAAAAAAAAAAAACCAAAACAAAACAAAAACCCAACCCCCACTGGCCTATCCTTTAAAGAACATTTTCCTGTGGTTAGCAAAAGTAATCTTGCGACCATTTCTTGAGCAATTTACCATGTACTCAATAATCTGCACAACACGTAGAAAGCTTGGATACCCAAAGAAGCCTACAAACGAGACAGATGAGCCTTTGATTTCCAAAATGGACCACAGAGCGAAGAGAACACGTTTATAGTAAGCAAACTTTCAACTGTTTCAACTGCCCTTGCCTAAACAGCAACCAAAAATGTAATTTGGGAAGCATTAAAAGAAGATTTTTGGGGGCTGGTGCTGTGGCACGGTGGGTTAACACCCTGGCCTGAAGCACTGGCATCCCATATGGGCGCCGGTTCGAGACCCGGCTGCTCCGCTTCCACTCCAGCTCTCTTCTATGGCCTGGGAAAGCAGTAGAAGATGGCCCAAGTCCTTGGGCCCCTGCATCCACGTGGGAGACCCACAAGAAGCTCCTGGCTCCTGGCTTCAGATCAGCTCAGCTCCGGCCACTGGGGCCAATTAGGGGGTGAACCATCGGATGGAAGACCTCTCTCTCTCTCTCTCTCTCTCTCTCTGCCTCTCCTCTCTGTAACTCTGACTTTCAAATAAATAATAAATAAATCTTTTAAAAAACACTTTCATAGCATTTTACAGTCTACAAAGCTCTTTCCACATATTCTTCAGTCCGTGGAAGAACCCCACTTTACATGTCGGGAGTATCACGCCCATTTCCAGAGGAAAAAATATGGAAGCTTCAGGAGCAACAACTGGCTCAGTGTGGATCCAGAACTTGAACCTGGGGGCCTGGCCTGCAGAAACTGGGCATTGGGCACCTTGCACCCAGAAGGAACGCCACTGCCTCTTCCCGGTGTAGCACAAGGACGGGACAGGGCAGCAAGAGCGAGGGTCGACTGCACTCAGACTGCCACGCTTCCCACGACCTCACGTGAGAATGTTCATGGGTGAAAACCACAGGCTGCGGCTGCTCACCGGTCTCCCTGCACAATTCCAGATAAAAAGCAGGCACGGAAGGATGCTTTGGGCCCACACAGAAGGACTATGCGGGTATGACAGCCGCTTCTCAAGTATTCGCGTGTAGGTGGGTGGGGCAGGGAGTGAACACCCTTCTCCACTGTCATGAAGGCCAGAGCCACAGGCCGAGGCACAGGGTACAGCCACACACCCTGCTCCCACACCCTGCGCTCTCCCAGCCTCTCCTTGCCCATCACGCACACACTTCTTGGAGTATGAGAAAGACACCTGCCCCATGGGTCTTTAAGAAAACGTCCATCAAGCCGGCGCCGCAGCTCACTAGGCTAATCCTCCGCCTTGCGGCGCCGGCACACGGGGTTCTAGTCCCGGTTGGGGCGCCGGATTCTGCACCAGTTGCCCCTCTTCCAGGCCAGCTCTCTGCTGTGGCCAGGGAGTGCAGTGGAGGATGGCCCAAGTACTTGGGGCCTGCACCCCATGGGAGACCAGGAGAAGCACCTGGCTCCTGCCATCGGATCAGCGCGGTGCACCGGCCGCAGTGCGCCAGCCGCGGTGGCCATTGGAGGGTGAACCAACGGCAAAGGAAGACCTTTTTCTCTGTCTCTCTCTCTCACTGTCCGCTGTCAAAAAAAAAAAAAAAAAAATGTCCACGGCAGACTGCTTTCCACTCAGCCTGCACACGTGCCAAGTTCAGATGGAGAAGGAGACTAAACAGTCTTCCCTTCCGGTCACGTGTTTCTAGCTCCGAGCTAAAGGCCAGAGTCAACCATGCTAAGTCACTAAGCCTGGTTCTAGTAACCAGCTTGGTCTTTGGTAAGGGTTTGCCATGGGTAAATGACACAGCAGTCTAGACCACAGTACCCTGGGCTGCAAAGTCACCAGGATATGGCCATCGCAAGGTGGTGTGAGGACTCAGTGAGACTGGACAGAGAGGGCACGGCTCAGCGCGGGCTGCCAGGAGTCAGCCGCTCTGCCAGCTGCCTGATCCGAAGCGGCACTCGCAGACAACAGCATTGCATCCTCAACGAGAGCCTCATCTTGAACATCTCCTTTCCACTTGCTTTTCAACAATAAAAGAGCTCACTCACGCCTGCAGAAAAGCAGTTGCTTAAAATTAAGTGCACACCAGCTAAAACAAATGATGGCTGGCCAGACAGAGAGCCATCAGACCCGGGAAGACGGAAGTGTGTAATTCCTGTTCACCCCGACACCATTAAGAGACTGAAAGATGGGGCCAAGCTTCTGACTGCAGCACCAGCATCCTATATGGGCATCGGCTCAAGTCCCAGCTGCTCCTCTTCTGATCCGGCTCTCTGCTAATGGTCTGGGAAAGCAGCAGAGGATGGCCCAAGGGCTTGGGCCCCTGCACTCGCATGGGAGGCCCAGCAGAAGCTTTGGGCTCCTGGCTTCAGATCAGCCCAACTCTGGCTGTTGTGGCCATCTGGGGCGTGAACCAGCAGATGGAAGACCTCCCTCTGTCTCTCAGATAAATAAAATCTTAAAAAAAAAAAAAAGAGGATGAGAGATAAGCCACAGAAGAAAATGTAAGTGACAATCCCTATTTTCATCAGTGTTAAGATGAGCAACATGAAGTCCTGATATGCAGCCAACTTTGAGGTATAGCAATGATGATTCATAGAGTTTAACTTAATATTTATAATGTCTACAACTCAAAATGGTAAAGATTGAGCAACTATTCCAAAACAACGAACCATCAGATGGTCAATAAGAACCTGAAAGAGTGCTTCACCTCGTTACTTACCAGGGAAATGAAAACAAAGACAAGATGAGGCACCACTACACGCAGCAAGACGCTTGGCACTTGGGCACGTGTCTGACCCAGTGTTTAAGGTGCTGGTGAAGCCGATGCCTGTGCTCATATTGGAGTACCTGGGTATGCAGAGCTTGGGTTCCAGGCCTGGCTCCGTGCCTGACTCCAGCTTCCTGCTAGTGCACGCCCTTGGGGGTCACCAGCCATGACTTGGTACTTGGGTTCCTGCCACCCACATGGGAGGCCTGCACTGAGTTCCTGGCTCCTGGCTTCAGCCCTGGCCAGCCCCAGCTGTTGCAGGCATTTTGGAAATGAACCTGTAGATGGTACCTCCCTGCCTCTCTCCCTCCCTCCCTTTCTCTCTTTCTCATTTAAGCAAAAATTGTAAATAAAATAAAATGCCTGAAACTAGGCAGACAGGTAACACCAACAGCTGACAAGTTGTGGTGGAGAGATTAGAATTCTTGCTGGCCCTATACGCAATCTCAATCCTGAGTGTCCCCAACAGAAATGCACACTTGTATTTGCATCAAAAGAATGGGGTAAGAACTTCCAGTATTGTTTGTAACAGCTGCACAAGGGAAACAACCCAGCTGTTGCCCCACAGTCAAATGGATACAAAGTGTGTACACTGGGAGTGGAGCCTAGGAAGTCGTGGCAAGCAGTGAGCCACAGCATGCAACAGCAGGTGGCAGCCTCACAGGAGTGAGAAGGAAGCGCAGCCGGACAAGTGCTGACAGAGGGAGTCCACGGTGGGAGGGTCACAAGAGGCACGAGCCACTAGTGGCATCAGGAAGGGCGTGGCCGCCCACGGCCAGGGCAGCGAGGAGAAACACGCAAGGATGGTCTCAGGTGGGCTGATGGTGTCATCCGCTTGATCTCCCTGCTGAACCCAGGCATATTCACTCACCAGGGGCCACGGGCACGCAGGCCACGCTTCCGAAGAGAGGTTTGTTACTGTTACAGAACAGCATGTCTGTGACTTTTAAGTTCGTTAAAAAGCAGCAGAAAATTGTGAACAGGAGCCCTGGGCAGTAGGAGCGGAGCAGAGAGAGTGCTCTAACGGAGAGGTCATATGGATAAAGCAAGGTGTGAAATGGATACTCAAGGAAGGGAATGCAGCTTAGGGTAGCAAACACACAGAAGTTGGGGGAAATAGTAACCAGCGTGACGAACGCGTGAAATGGGTCCCTAAGAATGCGTCTGTCACCTGCCCCTCCCCCCACCTCAAACTTCCCAGAACACTCTCTTGTGCACAGGCCCTGCTGGCTGGCAGCCGATGCACAGACAGACTGCCCTGAGAGACCAACGATCCAGGCCCCAGATATGAACTGAGACCAGCGTCCCTGTCGCACAAGAATCTGAGCGCAGACTCACTCCCGGGCGTGAGGGAGGGGGAGGCGGAGGCAAGGCGGTGAGAACGGACGCAGAAAGGCTGGCACCAGCAATGAGTCAGGCCCACAGCGGGCAAGGAGAGCCCAAGAGAGGCACAGGGACGCTCCGAGGGGGAGCAGCAGTGAACAGCCGAAATCCCAGCCAGCGGCGGAGACCAGGCAGGGCACTGCTCGCCCTCTGCGGTCAGACGCAGCCAGGCTTCAGGAGAGCTTGAACTCCTCTCTCTCCCTTGCTGTCCAAAGGGACGCATGGTGGGGCCGGCGCTGTGGCGGAGCCCGTAAAGCTGCCGCCTGCAGTGCCGGCATCCCTTGTGGGCACCGGTTCGAGTCCCTGCTGCTCCACTTCCAATCCAGCTCTCTACCATGTCTTGGAAAAGCAGAAGAAGATGGCCCAAGTCCTTGGGTCCCTGCACCCGCATGCCAGACCTCAAACAAGCTCCTGGCTCCTGACTTCAGATGGGCACAGCTCTGGCCATTGTGGCAAATTGGGGAGTGAACCAGTGGATGCAAGACCTCTCTCTCTCTCTCTCTCTCTGCCTTTCCTTCTCTCTGTGTGTAACTCTGACTTTCAAATAAATAAATAAATCTTAAAAAAAAAAAAGACACATGACAGAAAGCACCCACCCTGGACTCCATAGGTCACCACCCACCGCAGGGAGCTCCCTCGTGGCAATCACTTCCCCCGGACTGGGGCCAACCACGAAACCACCCCGCCACCCTGACCACAGCCAATCTGCCGACCTCACACCCGTTCTTCTCCAGGGTCTGCGCTGGAACGTCAACAGCCGCCCCCACCACCACCCGCCTTCACAGCCTGTCCCCCTGTGAGCACAGCAAAGACACGCGGCGAGTTGACTGTCATGTTCACGTTCACAGCCCGCACTCCCTCAGCCACGAGCCATGCGCGCTCCCCGAGACGGCTCCTTCCGGAGCTACAGTGAGCGTGATCCTCGGTGCCAAACCAACGCTGTGCCTGGGGAAAAATCCTCCTGAGCCGTAAGGGCAACAATGCCACCTCTGGGACTTGTTTTAAAGTAGCCTAAGAGGGGGAAAAATACAATGTGTGCACGGAGCCGCACAGAGGCGGGAGACAGCACTCCGGAGGGAGCTGTCGGTGCCGGATGATGGGTAGATGGGGGGGTCCCCCAAACTATCCTACTTGTGTGTGCTAAAGAGAAGGGGGAGCCTCCTCGGGGTCCCCACAGTGAAAAGAGAAGCATCCGAGGAGACTGTCAGGAGGGAGTAGGCAAAGTGCCCGTGACAGGCGCCTTGAGACTCGCCCCGAGCCAGGCCCTGTGCGAGGTGCACGCCTGGCTCGTCACCAGGAGCGTCCCGATGGCCCCGTGAAGCAGGCGCTGCCCTGAAACCCCTGGCCAGGCAGGGATCCAGGCTCAGAGCGAGCGAGACAGAGCCCCAGCATGCGGGAACTGAGCCATCCTGACGCCGAGGCCTCAGCCACACTGCCCGGTCGCCCCGTGAAACCCGCAAGTGCTCAGTGGGTGAGAGCAGGCCCCTGTGTCCGCCAATCACGGTTTCCCTGGCAAAGGGTCCTGAGCCCAGCACCCCGCTGTCACTCCCATTCCCACGCGGCTCACCCGGGAGAGCCATGACTGTCAGAGTTCCTCCGTGGGAGAGGACTAACCCTGTGTCTACAAGCGGGCCCCCAGGCCAGGAAATCAATCAGGCACTGTCTGAAGCCAATCAGATGATGACAAAATACCCCAGGGGCCTGGCAACAGGCTCCACTGCTGACAGTCAGGCACAGGAGGGTCAGTACCTTTTACTTTTTTTTTTTTTTTTTAATTTTTTTTTTTTTTTTTTTTGACAGGCAGAGTGGACAGTGAGAGAGAGACAGAGGGAAAGGTCTTCCTTTTGCCGTTGGTTCACCCTCCAATGGCCGCCGCGGCCAGCGCGCTGCGGCCGGCGCACCGCGCTGATCCGATGGCAGGAGCCAGGAGCCAGGTGCTTTTCCTGGTCTCCCATGGGGTGCAGGGCCCAAGCACCTGGGCCATCCTCCACTGCACTCCCTGGCCACAGCAGAGAGCTGGCCTGGAAGAGGGGCAACCGGGACAGAATCCGGCGCCCCGACCGGGACTAGAACCCGGTGTGCCGGCGCCGCTAGGCGGAGGATTAGCCTAGTGAGCCGCGGCGCCGGCCAGTACCTTTTACTTTTGAGCATAGCTTTTTTCTTTTCTTTTTTATACACGTTTGCTTGCATCTGCTCAGGTCTCAGAGAACTGTGACGCATCACGGCCTCTGTGCTGTGAGCGGCTCTGATCTCGGCCTCCCAACTTTCCGTCTCCTTTCCTCCTTTGTGGTCCAAAAAGTAAATGCGGTAGTGCGCACATATTATTTAAATACACGCGGATCAACTCAGACTTGCAGGCTGTTCCCCGAGAGCACATTAGCAGTGCTTTGCAGTCCCTCTCAGGGGTTTCAGGGAAAATGACCCGAGTCCTCATTTTTCATCGAATCCTGTTTTTCAAGGATCAGTCGGAAGGGCAACTGCCCCTCTGCAACACCTAACACCCATGTGTCTGCAACACCAACAGCAAACCCTGCTCCTGTTGCCGTGTGGCTATTTAGAGTAAAACCCAACCATCTCATCTGAACTCCTCGGGCAAAAACGCTAACGTATACCATGTGCTGAAGTCAAATTAACGCAGTCATCAGTTCTCAGTCAGCTAAAATTTGAAATTCATACCAATGAAAATATCATTAATAACGTGGGGTGATGGTTCCTTTTTAGAAGGGCCAAGTGTAGTAAAATAATTAGACATGTATCACAGTGCTATGTTGACAGTTCAGTATTATTTCCATTTTGATTTAAATATTAACTAGGAGTTTACTGGTCAGTCAGGCATTGCTCCCAGAAGTTCATAGAAAAGGGAAGAGGTGAGTTTGGGGCCAGCATCATGGCGTAGCAGATTAAGCCACCACCTGCAATGCTGGCATCCCAATATGGGTGCCAAGTTTGAGTCCTGGATACGCTATTTCAGATCCAACTGTCTGCCTATGTACCTGGGAAGGAAGTGGAAGACGGCCTAGTTCTCAGGCCTCTGCATCCACGTGGGAAACCCGGATGGACTTTAAGACTCCTGGCTTTGGCCTGGCCCAGCCTCAGCTGTTACGGGCATTTGGGGAGTGAACCAGTAGATAGAAGATTGCTCTCTCAATCTCTCTCTCTGTAACTCTGCCTTTCAAATAAAATAAGTAAATCTCAAAACAAACAAACAAACAAAAAAGGTAAGTTTATTTTGGTATAAAAAATTTTAAATCAAAGTACAGCTGTTTCCCTAATCTTTATTTTCCATGAACTCTTTGAAGACTGCTCATATAACTGTGTAACAAATACTGAATATGCAGTGCTAAAAATAACAAACTTAATACACACATCACACACATGTTTCTTTCCTGTGGGATGAGTGAACAGGCACAGAAACACAAGACCTCTTTAAAATTGTGAAAATCAGGAATTCAGACCTCAGTAAACCCGTACTGGTTGTCACTCCGACTTCCAACTTAGACAATAACCTTAAAGACGAGGCTTTTCATTCCACAAGATAAGCGTTGCATGGACTGTGGCATCCATGTTTATGTGGTTCTGGAAAACATGGACAAGTGTCACCGGCACTAAATGGACAACAACGTCGACAGCGGCTTTAACAAAACCAGAAACATTCATCCATCGCGTGCTTCTTACCATCACCTGTGTAAGGGGGAAGGGGGCTATTTTTTAATCCGCAGAAGAAAGGGAAAACTGTGCTATCACACTACAAGTATTTCTCATCACTCAAAAGTGCACTCAACTGATCCTTATTAAAACCCACAGAATATTTGTCACAGAAAGACTCACTTTTCTGTGCACTGGTCACATAAAAAATGGATCTTTCTATGAATCTTCTTTAAGTTTTTTTTAAATTTATTTGAGAGGCAGAGTTACAGACAGAGGCAGAAACAGAGAGAAGGTCTTCTACCAGCTGATTCACTCCCCAAATGGCTGCAACGGCCAGAGCTAAGCCCATCGGAAGCCACAAGCCATGAGCTTCTTCCAGGTCTCCCACGTGGGTACAGGGGCCGAAGAGTTTGGGCCATCTTCTACCTCTTCTATGGCTTTCCCAGGCCATAGCAGATCTGGATCAGAAGAGGAGCAGCCAGGACATGAACCAGCGCCCATGTGGGATGCCACCACTGCAGGTGGAGGCTTAGCCACTATGCCACAGGGCCAGCCCCTGCGATTAATTCTCAACAGTAAGGACAATCATCTAAATAGTAAGATTCAGTCCAACCAAAATTAAAGCAAACTGTATTTTGCTAATCCATCAGTTACTTTCCTTCCTTTAACTTTAAATGGAAGAATGATTATAGAGTTCAAGTAATAAGTCACTTCTGCTCCCTAAACTGTATTTCTTAATGTTTTAAAAGACTTAGCAAGGGGTCGATGCTGTGGCACTGTGGGTTAAGCCACTGTCTGCAGAGCCGGCATCCCATATCGGAGCCAGTTCGAGTCCTAGCTGCTCCACCTCTGATTCAGCTCCCTCCTAATGCACCTGGGAAAGCAGCCGCAGATGACCCAAGTCCCTGAGCCCCTGCACCCATGTGGGAGACCCAGAAAAAGCTCCTGGTTTCAGCCTGGCCCAGCCCTGGCCATTGCAGCCATTTGGAGAGTGAACCAGTGGATGGAAGATCACTCTCCCTCTCCTTCTTTCTCTAACTCTACCTTCCAAATAAATCTTTTTAAAAAAAAAAAGTTTTAGCAAATATTTTTTCTTCCATTTTTCTTTTATTTGTGTTTAGCAAGCAGAGCTCGAGTTATCCTTGATGCATCAATTAAGCAACATGAGCGAGAACGAAGCCCCGCCCACCCTTTCCACTCTTAGGGACCGCAAACAGCTCCGCCCTTTGAGGAATGATGGTCAGGTCGGGACGCTAAAATGCTGTGCAGTCATAAGCAATAATCCAATTAAAGGGACTTGGACCCCTTAATACCAAATCAATGTATTTGATTTGGCAAAAATACAACAAATATCTGCTCTAAACCTCCAGAAAGTATCCGGAAACACACCCCTCCTCCCAACAGCTGAAATCAGGCCGAACGGGACCCTTAACGTTTCCAGGAAAATAAGATAGAGACTCCTGGTGGCCACACACCTCTGCTGCTGCAGGCGACCAGGCGCCGCCACCCCCACAGAGCAGGGGACTGGCACCCCCAGTGCCGAGAGGGCTAAGGGTCCCCCACGGAAGGGAAGGGAGGCCGGGAAAACCGTTTGTGTGATAAGCAATCCGGTTTTCCTCTGAACACACGTGGTCTGCAGCTGTTTCTCTAGCATTACAGCAGCCACGTGCACGGTTCTTAAAGGCACTAAGATCAGCAAAGCAGCGCCTCTCACGGCTCCGCCTCCCAGCCCAGCCCCCCAGGTCCTCAAGGCCCCGACCCCAGGCAAGGCAGGTGTCCCGTTCCCGGGTCTTCACGCTCCTGGCGCCTGCGCGCGTGCACAGGGGAAACGAAGACACAGGTCCCCGTGCAGTTCAAAGCCGACGAGGCAATGCAGAGAGGGTGCTGCTCGCTCCGCTTCCACACTGCCAAAGCCCAGTCCCAGCCCGCACCCTGGACGCAGGCTCTCTCAGGTCCCCGCTCTGGGCCTCGCACACCTCCGCCTTCACTGCCCGGGTCAACTCCCCGCGGACGGACGGGAGCAGGTCTCCCCAGGTGGTGAGACTCAGAGGTCCACGCTCACCCCCACGGCTCACTTCCTAACGCCAGACTCCCTTCTGAGATATTTAACAGAGACAACCCACCCCCCACACACACCCCACAGCCCAGAGCACACCTGGCCATCACTGTATCTTCAGAACACGCCGTCTGGCCGCTGACCAATCCCAGGAAGGCCCTGAGCACAGGGGACCAACCAGAGACGGCCCTCGAGCTGACCCCGCACGGCTCAGCCCCAGCTTTAATCTGCAAGCTCCCTAATCCCTCAGGGAGTCGGGGAACGGAGTGACAGCCGCGCCCCTGGCTCGGTGCACTGCAAACTGCACTCCTTCCCCTGTCCACCCTGGGCTTGGCGACCAGTTGGCACGCGTCGGGCGAGGACCCCAGGACGCCCCATTTGCAGGAAAGGGAAACTGCATTTTCCACAGAAGGAGCCGTGGCGGGAAACGTGCCCCTCCAGAAAACATTTCCAAGGAAACCAAAGACGCTTTTGGGGGAAAAAAAAGGCTTTTGGGGAAAAAAAAGATTCACCAGACTCGGGTTTTTTTTTTTTTCTTTTTTACTATCCTTTTTATTATTTTTTTTTAAATTTTTATTTTTTTAAATTTATTTGACAGAGTTAGACAGTGAGAGAGAGAGACAGAGAGAAAGGCCTTCCTTCCATTGGTTCACCCCCCCCAAATGGCTGTCACGGCCGGAAATATGCTGATCTGAAGCCAGGAGCCAGGTGCTTCCTCCTGGTCTCCCACGCAGGTGCAGGGCCCAAGCACTTGGGCCACAGCAGAGAGCTGGACTGGAAGAGGAGCAACCGGGACTAGAACCCAGGGCCCATATGGGATGCTGGTGCCGCAGGCGGAGGATTACCCAAGTGAGCCATGGCGCCGGCCCCCAGACTCGTTTTCATTAGTAAAGGAGGGGTCTTCGAGAAGTTCACGGAAAATGTATATAAAATAACCAGGCATGGGATTCAAAACCTTGTATCAAAATATAAATTGCGCTCAACTGCGTTTTTCCACCACTGCAACCCCAAGGCAGCAGCCACTGAGCATGGTCAAGGGGCTGTTGAAGATTCTAGGGCCCCCTGGGAAAGTGGGCTGAGGGGCACCCTTCTCTCCAGCTCAGCTGGGAACCGCTGAAGACACAGTGCGGCAAGAAGACACTTCTTTCTGCTGTCACCCAACCGACATCCAATTATTATTTAGATGAAGCCAGCCAGTGGGCGTTGTCTTCTTGCAATAGAGTTAAAAATAATTGGAAGGGAAAGTTGTGTGCGGGGAGAGGCGGAATTTAAACTCTCGGGAAGGAACAGAGGCGGTGGACAGCCAGCAATCCGGGGACCGGACCGAGAGATTGAGCCGTGCAATCCGTGGTCGCTGGGAGAGTGTGGCGAGCATGTCCCTGCCTCAGGCCACAGGCTGCAGTCAGTGAGGGGGTCTGCGGACCTGACTCATCAGAATGCCCACATCCTCCTCAGCCCCTGGCCACCATGGAGCCTTGTGGAATTGTCTCTCCCACCCCCTGCAGGCAGAAAGCTCACAGCACCTGTTAGGACCTCAGAGACAAAGGATGCTGTCCTGGGAGACGTTTGCCGGAAGCTCCGCAGGCTGCCCCCCCCCGCCTCCCCCTCCCCCACCAGGGGTCTCACAGGCTCACTGGTCTTGGTGTTGGGGCGTTAACACTAATCAGATGCATGAACTTCGGAGTTGCCGCAGAACGCTGCCCAATCTTCCCTACCTTCCGTTCTTCTCGATTCCTCCCACACCCACACAGGCGGGAGCAGAGAAAAGCCCACCTGCTACTCCCGTAAGTCACAGACCCGTGTGTGACCTCCAGCCACCGCTGGGGGCCTCTCCACTCCGCAATGCTTGCTTCTCTGCATCTGGGCATAAAGTGACCAAGAACTACCTGCAACGTGTACAACCCCCGCAGGGAAAAATATTTCGTAAAAGGACTCCATCAGGACTTCCATCAGAAAGAGCATAAAAGTCAAACTACTTGGAGTTACATTTCCTGATTAAAGTGGGATACAAAACTGTCATGAAATCCAGATGTTTTCTAGGTGCAACCACTTTCCATATAACATTAGCAGGTCAGACAGCCACAGAACGCATAGCAGGTGACAAGTCCCCACCCTCAATTCCCTTCCCCTACACACAAAAATGTGGTTGGCTCATGGCATTAATGTAAAGACAAAGAAAGCAAGTCATTTGGGATTGATCCCATTATACAGTCAAATTTAAAATATTCTATTTATTGCACTTAAAAAAAAACTATTCATTTGGGGCCTGCAATGTGGTATAGCAGACTAAGCCACCACCTGCGGCACAGGCATCCCATATGGGCACCAGTTCGAGTCCTGGCTGCTCCACTTCCAATCCAGCTCCCTGCTAATGACCTGGGAGATCAGCGGAAGTTGGCCCAAGGGTTTGGGCCTCTGCCACCCATATGGGAGACCTTGAAGAAGCTCCTGGCTCCTGGCTTTGGTTTGGCCCAGTCCTGGCTGTTGTAGCCATTTGGGGAGTGAACCAGCAGATGGAAGACAGCTCTCTCTCTCTCACGCTCTAACTCTGCTTTTCAAAAAATGAAACAGATCTTGTAAAATAAAAATAAAAGCCTATTCATTTGAGTTCCTGTGCAGCCCTGGAACTTATAAATCATTCTTTTAATCCCAATAGAAAATATGCACGCCTATCTATCCTGGAAAACCAATTTCCTTGAAATTCTTCTCCCAATTCGAGCTGTCAAGCGCATGCCTTGACATGTGTGTCTGCACCTCCAGGGCCCGTGTCTGCCACATGAGAAACCACATTTCAAACAACTCTGGATGCAGGGGGCTTAGCTTTCAATTTCAGATTCTGCACCTTACAGCAAGTCCAGTCAGTCAAGGCTGTTAATGACTTAGAGAAATCAAAGAGGGGAAAAAAAAAAAAAAAAAAAAAACACGGTTCTGGCTGATCCAGTTTTAACTCCTCTCCATTTTACACTTGTTTTAGGAGCCTCGAGGGGGCCAGGCGCATCTTGTGCCGGTGCCATCGCTGGCCCCCCGCAGCCTGTGCGGCTGCAGAATTCAGCTGTCAGCTATTCTCACACAGGGGCACAGAGAAGCCTCGCTTTCTGTTTGCTTGTTTTTTCTCAAGGCGGGAATCGGGACGCACAGGGAAGGCATTTGGGAGCACACACGAATCTGCTTTCACTTGAACAACCAAACAGTGCTTGGGGGAAAAATACAAATTTCCTATTTGCAGCAATGGTGGTGGTGCGGAGGGCGGGGGGTGGGGCGAGGTTTGCAGAAAAAAAACCTACAGGGGTTTTCTCCTGACCCCGCCCCTGTGTGCACACAGCAAAACTCACACAACTGTCCCCCTGAATTAAAAGGGCGCATTCATCTGCAAAGCATTCATTAAAAAGTCCAGAAGCCCACATATTTAAACATAGCAAGAAGGTGTGCCGAGCCTTAATCCCCAGGCGCAGGGACACACGCGCACTCACGCCAGTCAGACCCCGCAGGTCAGGGGCTGGCAAGGCAAACCCGCTCGGCCCTAAAAGGCTGGGAAGGACGCGCAGACAGCGCCCGGCCCGCCCAGCCCCTGCCCAGCCCGGGCCACACAGTAGCAGGCACAGAAATGCACACCCGAGAGAAGCCGAACTTTCCCAAAATAAGTTTGCTTCGTTTTCCCGACCGACAGCCAACAGGTGTCAGCCCGCGTCCGCGTACAGATCCTGCCCGGCGAGGCCTCCGTAGGGTGGACCGAGAGCAGAGGGGCCTCCATCCGGGCGGCGGAGGCAGGGACGCTGTGCCCCTAGGCCACTGGGGCGGCGGGGACTGGAGCTGCGGACCCGGGGCACGCACGGGTAGGCGCGTGGGGGACACCGCAGCCGGTCTCGCAGCCCCGGCCCCGCGCTCAGTCAAGCCCCGCCGCAGACCCCCTTCCCCCCGCCCCGGGTCAGCCCCGCCAGGCGCGCAGCCGCAGAGGAAGGGCGCACGGTACCTGCTTGTCCAGCGCGTCCCGGGCGCCTCCGGGCCCCGCGCCGGCTCTGGGGGGCGCGGGCGTGCGCTCGCAGCTGCAGCCTTCCAGGAGGTACATGCCCGCCGGGCGGCCGCTCTGCTCGCCCTCGAAGTAGAAGAGCACATTCTGGTAGAGCGCGAACCACTTCTCGTGCCAGCGGCTCGCCTCGGCCGCCTTCTTGCTGAGGAAGCCACGCTTGGTGCCCTCCTTGCGCGCCAGGAAAGCGAGGTACAGCGCGTGCCCCTCGTTGTAGCGCACGCTCTTCTGCATGGCGAGGGCCCCCGGGTGCTCTGCTGGCCGCCGCCTCACCCCCGCCCCGCCGCCATCGGCCGGCCGGCTCCCCGAGGGCGCGCCCGCTCCGGCGCCGCTGGCCAAGGGCGCCCCCTTTGCCGCTGCGGCGCGAAGGGCACCCCGGCCCCGCCGTGCGCGGGTCCAAGGGCGCCGGGCACGGACTGAGCGTGTTGTCTGCCCCGATCGCCGCACCCCACCACCACCCCAGGGCCGAGCGGATGCCCCCCCAACCGAGCCCCGGACGCCCGCTGGGAGAGTGGCCCCGCGAGGGCGCCGGCGTCGACCGCAGCCTCGGTGCCCAAAGTTGGGCAGTGCAGCGCCCGCGGCGGGCTGGGGCGGCAGACGCGCGGCCGCCGGAGCAGCGCCGTCCTCGGGCCACGCGCTCCGGGAGACAGAAGGTAAACGTCACGTGGGAGATCAGCTGTAATCGGCTTGGAGACTGTTTAAAGGGCGCAGGCGGCGCGGTGCGGCGCACCAGCTCAGCCCGGCGCGCCGCCCTCCCGCGCCCGCCCTCCCGGCGGCCGCCGCCGCTCTGGCGCTGGGGGAAACGGGCGGGTCGCGGTGCAGTGCAGGCGCGCGGCCCCCACGGCGCGAGGCGCGCACCTCACACAGGCGCGCGCAGATGCACACACTTACACCGCGCCCCAAAGTACGCATCCGCATGCATGCAACCTACACACGCACACAGGCAGACACACCACGCGCACTCTGATCCAGAGCGCGCAGATACTGTCACACAGGAGACACTCGCCTACAGACAGCTCCCTTCACAAGGCACCTTCCCGCACGCAGACACAAATGCACGGGCCACGACACTGGCACACTCACACACACACAGTCCTAGGCAACTCACACAACGGGTACTCATTCATGCATGCACACATACACATATCAGCTTGCACGGTCCCACACTGATACACACACACACTCACATACAAATATACAAACGCATTCACCCCAGAGACACATGAACCAGACACAAGCACCCCACACAGATCCTTATGCACAGAAACCCACACACTTCCACAGACCGAGTCATACACACTCACACACACTCACAGCCTGTGGCAGAGGGTGGAGCCTCAGGGTGGCTCTGCAGAGCCTCACTGGTGCTGTTTCAAACGGGCAGTGAAGCTTAGTGAGAGTCGCCCTGTGTTCCCTGGGGGCTGTGGCTTTCTTCCGGCTGCCAATCATTTCACAAGATCAAGGTAAAAGAAAGTCACTTCAAGCCTGGAGTTTTCCATCTGGGAAAAGTACCCACAGGGAGGCGTGCGTCCCGGAGCACGGCGATCCCCAGCGGCCAGGCTGCCCCAGGCTCTCCAGAGAGCCTTGTCCTGGAGTGGGGTTCATTTGGTTAGCAAATCTCTGGGTATAGCCAGAGCCCGGAGGGCCCCCCACCCTGTAAAACACAGGCAGAAAGGAAGGACTCAGCCGCAGCACCAGCGGTGGCCCCGGGAGTCAGGGACACCGGCGGGCGTCTCACCCGCAGCACCCATTTCTCAGTGCACCTTAGCCACTCCACGGAGGTGGCTTGCCATGAAACATAGGCTGTTAAAAATGACAAATAAGAGGATGCTTTCTGGGCAGCGAACGGGCGCCAGTCCACCTGCCTTGTAGCTAGCGCCAGTGGCGTGTGCACGGATCTGTAGCTCCGGGGGTGCTGCCTGCCTGTGAGTGCTGCTTTTGCGGAATATTTTGATTCCACCTCACTGAGCAGCTGAGGTTTTCTCCACTTAAAACTCACACACACACACACACACACAACCCTCACTATTAAAAACTAACAGGGAATTTGCCATTTTGAAAGCACAGCGTGAGAACAGAGGTCACGTCTCTTACAAGTCCCCGGAGAGTCACAGGACAGCGCTGGCTCAGCGGGGTTGAACTCTGCAAGCAGAGGCTTGCACGGCTCCGCAGAGAGGTCCAAGCGTGGAGAGCAGACAGAGCTGTGGGCAGCGCTTCCTGAGCCAGATCCCGGAGGCACGGCAGACAGCCACTGCCTGCGGAGGCCTCGAACATCTTTGTGGTCCGGCCCCAGCCTGCGAGCCGCCGGCCGCTAGACATTCGCGTAGCCCGTGAGCTTCATTGTACAGAAGAAACCGCTGCCGAGTGTGAAACCAGAAAAAGAACCATTTGGCAGTGCCTATCTGAATGTCCTCTTCCATCTGAGGCTCTGCAGGTATGAAGCGTCCTCTTCTCCCATGGGCAAAGTCCCTGGTATGTCACCTGTGCTTGCCTGTCCTTTGGGACTACCTTAGCTGTCCTTGTCACAGAGCCACACACCTCCCGCCCGACCCCTCTCCCCAGGAAGGTGGTATGGCCCTTAGAGCTCTCCATTTCTCCAAACCCTGCCTGGTGACAACTGTGGGCTTTACTTATGGAAAGTCCCCGCTGGGAGCGGTCAGGGGTTGTGACTTCCTGGCCTCCCACTGTTGGGTGACTGAGACAGCAGCCTCTGCTCTGGTTCCTGGTCCACCAGCCCCTCCACGCCCCGCCCAGCATGCCGCAGGGGAGCCCATCTGCCGCGGGCACACAGGTGAGTCACAAGGACTTCGTACATGAACAGTGGTGTGGCAGAGACGTTGGCAAACACTTGATCCTTAGATCATTAGAGGGATCATTAGGGAAGGCAACCAGAAATCCCAGGGTAATCCAGAGGGGCTACCTTGGGGAGCCAGCAGCCGTGTCCCTGGACCCAAACAAGAAAGGGGTGAGGGTTATGCAAATGCGGGTGTTCCCCGCAGGTGAGCAAACAGGTTGGCAAAAGGGACTGTGCTCCCGTGAGTGGGCAGGAGCACTTCTGTGAATGCTTTGTCCCTCTTGCAGTCATGCATTCCTTCCTGGGAGGACATTTTGGTCGATTTTTCAGAACTGAACCCCTACTCAGGTGTGCCTGAGAGCATGTAATCACACACTCACACACACACACACACACACACACACATACACACGGAAGCCCATTTGGCCACTATAAAAACTCCCTAGAGAGCATAAGATCGACACCCAATCCCAGGAAGGTCATGAGTCCCCGACCAGTGAGGAACTTGGCCGCCAGCTCTCAGCCCCAGCTTCAAGCCCTAGCCCCTTGGGGAGCCGGGAATGAAGCCATAGCTGCCTGGCTCCTTGCTCTGTGCTTTTCAAATGAACACCAACTTTCTGCCGCCTGCATGGGCTCAGTGGTTGGCTTTCGGGCTAGGGGGATTACTCTGCAACAGAAGAGGAGGGGAGGGGGTGAGAAGAGGAGGGAGGGGGCATTTTGTCTGGGCTGACCACAGTCTGTGGGGTCATGGGGTACAGCTATCCAGATGCCAACCCCCTGCCTTATCTTACAGACACAAGGTAGGTTTTCATTTTTTCATCCCTTCCCGAAATGCTGTTCCATCTGCATCCGAATGGGCTGCCTCAGTTTCCCTCGGTTTCCAGAATTCAGAAGTGCCTCAGCACAGGCCCCCTGAACAGGGTTTGAGGTGGGGTGATGGGAAGCACGCCCAGACCCCGCAGGAACAAACTGACAAAGACAGAGTCGCTGGAGAAAAGGCACACAACTGCACCCCACCACAGAGGCGCTCACAGGGCAGAGCGGCCTCCCAGCCCCAGCCTCCTGCAGGGGAGCTGTGGGGTGGGGAATGCAGAGAGTGTGAGGGGCCCCACTGACTGCCATCAGGTTAAGAAAGCTAGAATGAAACCATCAGAAAGACTAAAGTAACTTCTGTTTAAATGTACCGTCGGGGTCCAGAACCCCGCACCCTGATGTAGGGTGCCTCGGTGTTTCCGTGTGTCCAGAAAGGCCGCAGAGGTCAGGTCCTGACTCTGTCTTCCTGCTCCCACCCCCTTTCTCTCCCAAAGCCAGTCACAGACGCTGGCACGGTCACCCTCCCCTCCTCTCTGCAGAGCTCATCCCTGGAGGCCCCTCCCCACCGCCCCCATCCCCACCGGCCAGGAAGAACCCGCCAGAGGGTGCCCCAGCTCTGGTGCCCCAGCTCTGTAACCATGAGGCCCTCACATCCAATCAACTTCACCGTGGCTGGCCGCTCCTCCTTGGGCCCCCGGCTGTGGGTCCTCACTTCTGAAGGCAGCGGGGTCACAATAAACTTGGAATTAACACACGTGCTGAGCCTTTGTCTTGTTCACCTGGCTGGTGTTGTGGAGGGGCAGCAGCAGCCTTGGAGGCATGAACTCCAACCACGGCCCACCTCCTGCGCCCCCCAGCCTCCCCTGGCATCCGCACCGCCCCGCTGAGACCCCGCTTTGGTGACCAGCCTTCTCTCTGTAGCATTTACCACTTGCTGATATCCCAGTGCACGCACGGCTCAGCTTGTTTTCCTGCCTTGCCAGCACCTAGAACATTCCTGACTGGCAGCACTGACCGTCTGCTGAATTAATACCAGGAAGGAATGACGTCACAGGGATAGCTCATTCCCCCTCAACTGAAGTAGTTTCTCTGCATACCTTAGCCGTGGTCTTTCTGGGACCGGCTCCCATCCTGTCCACCCTACCCCTGGACTTCCTGCCGTCCCTTTCCTTGTGGGATTTCAACACACCCTCTGCCAAGTTCAGCCTCTGAAGAAATCCAGAACTTTCCTTGGAGTCCCTGTGACTCCTGGGTGTGATGGAGGCTGAAGGGCAGCACAGGCTGCCTCCTCCTTCCACTCTGGGTGACTCCTGCTCCCTGCCTGCCCCATCAGCGCAATCCCGCTGCTAGGAGCTCCACCAGCCTCAGCTGTCTCTGGCGCCACCCAGGCAAAAGATGCCACCTCGGCCACGTCACGCTCCTTCCTGACTGTAAAGAGCCCAGGACCGTCACCCCAACTCAAGACATCCCCGCAGCCTGGGGGAGAGGACCACTTCCTGCCAGGCCCACAAAGGCTTCTTTCCAATAAAGGGTCCTGAGGGTGCGGAGTTAAGTGACAGACAGAAAGGGAGACCAGGGAACGCAAACCACGAGAATGAAGATGAATGGCGGCAAACATGGGAGTGGCTGGGCGCAGCAGGTGCAGGTGTAGGCGCTCAATGGGGCTGCCGCAGGGGGAGAGACGGGGCATCAGCTCCTTCACCGCGCTGGCCGCCTTCTCTTCTAGTTCTACAATAAATCTCTGAACAACAGTGCCCTTCCTGCACAGAATCCTAGACCTAGGTCAATCCTTTCCCCTGGCTTTGTGGCTTCCCGTGAAACACAGATTCTTTTCCGGAGTATTTCGAAGCCCGCCATCAGTAATACCACTAAGGAGAACGGATCATTAAATTGTGTCTCCCTTTAAATGTGGTAATTATTCTGATCCATGGAAGCGTGAGAACCACAAGCCAGAGGAGACTGACTCCGGACACCCAGGAAGACATGGGCAATCTAGAAACATCCACATCTCACGCACGCTGTAGTCGGGGGAGGGCAGCACTCGGTGGTCAGTCTGAGCCCAGTGCTATTGGACCTCACAGCTGCCCCCTGAGGCGGATCGGATCAGACCCAGGCATCTGGGTGAGTCGCTCCAGGGGCTCAGGCTGGGGAGCCCCAGAGCCGCAGTTTTCTGATAAATCATTCTTATTTCTCCCTGCAGTCAGTGACTGTATCTAACCGACTTTGATACTTTGTAACCCTCCCTTGTCTGGACTCAAGGAAGACACAAAGCCAGAAGGACTTCTGCCCAGGGTGACACAACTGGCGGCCGAGTGCCAGGATCCGCTTCTCCCCGTCGCTGCCTGCTCCCCAGGCCAGCTGGCCGCAGCGAGGCCCTCCAACCTGCTACTATGCACCCAGGAGGCCACGGTGCCGGACTTGGCTTCCCCTCGGGCTGCACACAGAGATGCAGCCCCCAGAGGTGCAGAGCTGGAAGCCTTAGCTCACACTGGGCCCTGTCACTTTGGAAACCTGGGAGTGGAAGAGGACAGGGAGGGGGAGGCAGTGGGCGTGATTGGGAAGCTGTCGCCACTCACTGTGTCCAAGGCGTCCCCACCAATGCAGAAGCTGCACCCTCCAGGAGAAGCCACCCTGACACCGGCTTTTTAAGATTTGTAGCCGCGGCTCACTAGGTTAATCCTCCGCCTTGCAGCGCCTGCACACCGGGTTCTAGTCCCGGTCTGGGCGCCGGATTCTGTCCCGGTTGCCCCTCTTCCAGTCCAGCTCTTTGCTGTGGCCAGGGAGTGCAGTGGAGGATGGCCCAAGTACTTGGGCCCTGCACCCCATGGGAGACCAGGAGAAGCACCTGGCTCCTGCCATCGGATCAGCGCGGTGCGCCGGCCGCGGCGGCCATTGGAGGGTGAACCACCGGCAAAGGAAGACCTTTCTCTCTGTCTCTCTCACTGTCCACTCTGTCAAAAAAGAAAAAAGAAAAAAAAGATTTTATTTATTTGAAAAGAAGAGTTAGAGAGAGGCAAAGACAGAGATCTTCCATCCACTACTGGTTGACTTCTTAAATGGCCACAAACAGTGTGGCGTTGAGCCAGGCCGAAGCCAGGAGCCCCCGCCTAGTCTCCCACGTGGGTGCAGGGCTCCTAGCATTGGGCTGTCTCTCACCGCCTCCCCTGGCGCAGGCTCTTTTGTGCAGAAATACGGAGAAAGCCAGTTCCTGGGAGGGATTCTGAGCCCTCTAACTTGGAGGGGGTTTGATCCACTTGATGCTTGCTCCTAAGCATTTCTAGGCAGCCCCACAGTAGCCTTGGTCGAGGTCAACTTGGTCCACGCATGAGACACGCCATGGGAGGGGGCCTTTGCCTTCCATCAGAAGCGGAGTGAACTCCGGAGCTCTGGCCTCCGGCCTCTCTCTGGCCTTAGTGCGTTTCTCACGCGCGGAAATCTAGACCTTCCAAAGACCTGGAGCGCTCTCCTCTACAGCATCCAGGCCCCGCCTCCATGAACTCTGACCTCTGACTCTCCAGCCCTGGAGGTCAGCGGGGCCTGGTGGTGCTGGGGCCCAGTGCTGCTGCCTGGCCGCTCTCTGTACAGGTGAGCTGGGGCTCAGGTCCTCTGCCGCCTCACTCGAGGGCCACAGTGCTTGGCTGCCATTGTCCCTCATCTGGAAGCCACTGCTTCATAGATTTTGTCTTGCTTTTTCATTGCTTACAGCAAGGAGCAGGAGCTATGTCTGTGGTCTGTGCTCCTGGAAGAGGAAGCATGGGGCCAGCAGCGTGGCTCAGGGGATTGAGCCAACACCTGTGACGCACATCCCACGTTAAGTGCCAGCTCCAGTTCTGCTGCTCCACTTCTGATCCAGCTCCCCGCCCATGCACCCAGGAAAGCTGAACATGGCTCAAGCACTTGCACCCCAGGCACCCACATGGGTGACCTGGATGGAGTTCCAGGCCCCTGGCTCCTTGTGCACAGGGCTCGGCCAGGTCAAAGCCAGAAGTAGGGAGCTTCGTCCAGATCTCCCATGTGGGTGGCAGGGGCCCAAGTACCTAGGCTGTGCTCTGCTGGTTTTCCCAGGCACATCCAGCAAGGAGCTGGATCAGAAGTGGAGCAGCCAGGACTCGAACCAGTGCCCATATGAGATGCTGGCTTCACAGGCCATGACCTTACCTACTGCACCACAGCGCTGGCCCCTACCTGTGGTTACTCAGCACCGAGGACCACAGGAGGCGCCGGTTGGACTAGGAAGCCCCTCGCAGGCTCACAGCCCCAGGGGCAGGGACTGGCTCCCTGATGAGAGAAACCCATCCTCCCTAAGGGCAGGTGGCGTCTAAGAGCTGCAAAAGAAAGTCTTGGCGTGAAGGGAGTCACTCTTGCCAGCAGCAGGCAACCCGAGTTGGCATCCACGGGGAGCTTCGGCACGTGCTCTGCCAGCCGTGAGCTACACAGATGCTGCCCCGGCCGCAGGGCGATGACAGAGACCCCTGGGCCTGGGAACCCGCGGAGCAGGCTGGTGCAGCAGGCATGTGTCTGCGCTGCAAGGAAGCACTCGGGTGGCTTCTGAGAAAGCAAAAGGAACTGCTGCGAGCTGGCAGAATTCCTGCTGGCGCCTGGATCCACAAACAGATAACGAATTCCTTCTAATGATGGCGGCAATGCTGGGAACGAACGTTAGGAAACCCCAGTGCCTGCGCGAGCCCTGTGCGGTGGGAGGGGCTCACATGCACACACAGGTATGCGCCAGGTGACACAGAATGCCTGCGCAACAGCCACGTGGCTGAGCCGGACAACCAACCAGGAGACCAGGGCGCCAAGCCACAGTCTGTAGTCGGTGCTCCCTACGCTGCTGAGATGCGGTCAGATGGACCAGGGCAGAGATGTGTGGAAGCCGACCGTGTGAGGTTCTCTGGCATCGTGCATAGCAGCAGCCCTGGCACAAACACCACCCCTCCAAGGGGAGGGCACCGGGCTCCCCGCCAGGCACAGGGCCTGGGGTCTGCCTCTCTTCAGATGCGTCTCATTGCCACCACCAGCTACTGCTCACGCTGAGTTCCCCACACCCCAGGCTGCTGGCGCATCTCAACCTGCACTCCACCCAAAAGGGTCTGCGGAGGGAGTGGATGCTTTGTGCTTCTAGTTCTAGCTCTTCCTGTGCAAGGAGCCGTCTCCCTGGCCAGCGCAAGCGTGGTGTGGCCAGCAGTGCCTCCCGGGACACTCTGCTGAGCTTCTGAGAGTTGAATCTCTCTAGGGGCTCTGATTCTATTATCCCTGGGTTAGCTCATTTCTCTCACTGCTTAAGGCACTGTTGACGCATCTGCCACTGAGGATGGACCGTCTGCTCCCACGGCCAGCCGAGGGCCCCGTTCGGCTGCACCGCTGAACCTGGCCAATAGCAACCGGGCTCCCTGCTGCTCCGCTTCCTTCTCTTCACTTCTCAACCACACCCTAAGGGCCATGTTTCCAGGAGCGGCTCCCTTTGCTCAAGCCAGCCACACATCCCATTCCTCCTGCCCAGAACAGACACATGAGCTCAGCCAGGGCAGTCCCAGGGACTGGGGACTCTGGCTCCGAGTTCTGCGGCTTCCTTCCTCCTCTGAGATGTGGATGAAAACCAAGAAACCTCCGGAACTCGGCAGCCATCTGGTCCCCACGGGGAGAAGTTGTCCAGGGGGGAGGACAGTGCTGGGAAGACAGTGCTGCACACCCGGGACAAGCCAGCACGGTGGACGGCAGCCTCCAGTGGGTGCAGGTGACACAGCAGGGAAAGAGCTCTATTTCTGGAATTAAGCGTGAGGTCAGCACTGCAGAAGCCACCCAGTGCTCAGGTGTGGGCGAGACACGTCCGGCCCAGGCCCAGCGCTCGCTGCCTCCACTTTGCACCGCAGCTCCTGGCCTGCTTCTCCAACCCCCTCCTCGGGGTGTGAATCCCCCCAGGGTGTACCTGGGCTGCAGGCATCTTTGACAGTCCTGGCCCCTGCACAACTGGGCTCAGGAACTCAGGGCTGTCACTCAGCTGGGCTGGTCGAGCATCCGAGTTCACAGACGTAAGACCTGCTGGTCGGGGCAGCTGTTACGATGCCGCTTGGACCCCCTACTCTTTATCAGAACCTGAGGCCCAGCTCTGGTTCCAATTCCAGCTTTCTGCTAACGTGCACCCTGGGAGGCAGCAGCTGATTGGCTCAGGCACTCGGGTCCCTGCTACCCGGATGGGAGACTTCTATTGCACACCCGACTCCTGGCCTCAGCCTGGCCCGATGGCAAATAACTCCCTCTGCTCATGCCCCCTCCTGCTCAAAAGCACCAGCACTTCTCGATGAGCTGGAGACAGACGCCTGCTCCTCCGCGGCCCCTCCTGTACTCATGTGGGAAGGGGGCCCCGCAGGGAACGGCACAGGGAGCTGTAGGGAGTGCCTGGGTCCCTGCGGCTCTGCCTCCTGCAGGAATGAGGGCTGATTGCCAAGGAGGACGCCCTGCTCTCCTGGGGCTGAGAGGGGGTCCCCAGGGCTTCCCCTCTCCCGTCCACACCTGCTCTCCTCTCCGCCTGTCCACGTGCTACAGTGCTGCACGAGGCTCTCCATGCAAGTGGTCACTGGATCTTGGACCTCAGCCACCAGAACAGTGAGCCAAGGAGACTGCTCTCCATTACAGCTGACCTGGGCCCAGGTACTGTCTCAGCCACAGAAATGGACTGAGGTAGTAACGGAGCCCTGTCACCTGCCTTGCAAGAGACGCCCCAGTCCCGCCCCAACCCCACAGCTGCGCTCACCTGCCCTGCCCCTCTGAACTCCCGCTGCAATCAGGGTGAGACATACCTGGAGACGCCAAGGTGGCAGCTCTTCTGCGGCCAGTCACTGCTCTGTGTTTATGTTCTACGTCTTCAGCCACACGGGACCTTTTTCGAGCGATCCTAACAGTCCCAGCAGCTTCCTGCCCCAAGGAGACAGCCTGTGGCTGCTTTTAGACTCAAGCACAGGTTCACATGCAAGGCTCCAAGTTCAAATCCCACCTCTGCCACTTGCCAGCTATGAAGTACAGGGAGAAGCTCCACTGCTCAGGGCAACTCGCACGCTCCTGCCTCAGCACACCAGGCCACAGGCGGTGTTCTCCTGCTCCTGGATTGTACTTGGGAGCACTTCGTAAGCATTCAGCACAGGTTTCAGACCAGAAAGACGGGGAGCCGGACTTTGGACATGGGAGGAGAACTTAGCCAGGGGAAGGGTCAAGGGCAAGGGGCTGTGGCTCCACTGAGTCCCTGTCTGCCCCTCCAGGCCCTGCACTGAGCACTCCAAGTCCCGCCTCTCACCCCTGAGTTTGTGCAGGAATTCAGTCATCTGAACAACAGAGCTTAGCCGTGGCCCATCCATGGCAGCTTGAAAGTGAAAAGGCTGTTTCCATGGAGGAGAAGCGGATGCCAGTGCCGCTACTTGGCAGTGCTGACGGAGGGGCGTGAGCCTGGTGTCAGCAGAGACCGGAGTGTGTGTCATGGGATCCAAGGATCCTGGACGGACGTAAGCTCTGGGACGCGAGTTCAAGGGGAGGTGGAGGGCAAGAAGAGAGGGAGGTCAAGTCTCCGGGGCGCCTTCCTGCTCAGCAACTCCCTGGCTGCACGCTTTGTCACAAGCTCCTTCTAACGACAGTGGGTCGCAGGTGACTCGTACTTCTACGGAAGGAATAACTCCACAGTCGTGCCTGGTCCCCGTGGGGACATGCAGGTGGCCAAAGTGTGGCCGTGGCTCAGCTGCCCAGAGCCTCGGTGCCTGAGCCCCGGGGTCACCGCCAGCGTGGCAGGAACAAGGTGCACCCGAGGGCCCAGGCCAGCAGCAGGAAGGGGGCGTCCCGAGGCCGAGGGGCCGAGCAGACCCCGGGCCCGGCCGCTCGCCCTGGCTCCACGTATCCTCGGCTCTCACTCAAGAGACTGAACGTACAGACCGCCGTGCGGCTGGTCATGCCGGGCCATTGCTCTCCTGACAGTGCTCCTCACTGGGTATTCAGGAAAGGGGGCAGGGCACTCGGACAGCCGCACAGTCAGGATGACACACCAGAGTCACCGTCAGCCGGCCAGGGATGCCCCCGGGCAGGCCCCGAGCACTGTCAGACCACAGCAGCTGCCCGTCACCCAAGACGGCACATCTGGGGCAGCCTCGCTTTCCATGAATACCGTCGCTGTGCTGGGCTGGGGGAGAGGGATCCCAGACCCACAAACAGGCACCCAGCCCGACTGCCACCCATCCAAAGACTGCGGGCAGTTCTCTGAGCTGGTCCCTTGGTTTCCGCACCGTAACTATGGTGATGGTGATGATGGTGATGACAACCTCACAAGGGCACTGTGAAGATGGACGTGTGCAAGCTCCTGGAGTCTGGCTCGTTTTCTCCTGGAGGAGTGAACAGTCAGACCACGTTCAAGTCACACCTCTGCTCCCCTCCCGTGCTGGCCCCCAACGCGAAAATGCACGTTCTCTTTCCAAAACTGTGCTCTCCACGTGGCTGCAGCCTGTCGGTCTTGATTCGGCACGTAAACACTGATAACGCACTGAGAAGGCACCGAGGAGCCGAGTGGTCAGAGAGGAGCCTCAGCTGCACCTGTGTGCCCGGCAGAGCCGAGAACCGACTCCAGAGGGATCACGCCCAGAGCCCAGCACCGGCCAGCAGCGTGCATTGCATCTCCCGGGCTCTGCCTGTGCACGGCTCGTGTGAAGTGAGCTGTCAGTGCGTCTATTTGCACAACTCTCCCGGGGTTGTAGCTGCTGATACCTACCGCCGTGACAGAACCGAAGGCAAGATTCTCTCCCGTGGGTAAGCCTAGCAGGCTTTCGCTCGCAGAGTCCGTCTATGTTTATGCGATTTTTCTCTCAAACACAAATTGGCAAGCGTCGTGACTGTGGAAGGAAGCTGGAGTCCAGATTGCCACTGCGGAAAACCAAACGTCCCGGGAACGCTCGCATCCTGTGCTTTTAATAGCATCGGAGGAAAACGGAGACGTTCCGAATTCACCAGGCGCAGCGCAAAACCGCGAGCGCCTGGCACCAGCTCTGGGGCGTGACCAGGCCACATGGGCCCTGCCCTGTGAGCGGGGTGACAGGGTCGCCGTCTGTCCAGCCACCACCAGGACACTGGCACTCCGACGTGTGGCCTCCAGAGCTGGCAGAACGAACCTGGGGTTTTTATGGGCCGCCCAGTCGGAACTGGGACAGCGCTGCCACCCGCCCCCACCGGGAGCCGACTCCGGGCTCTTGACCTGCCGTTCCTGTCACCTGGGCTGTTGCCATGGTTTGTCAGGTCACTGTGGGACAAACCTGAAGGCTCAAGGGAACTTGCCTTAGTGGTGAGGAACGTGTTTTCAGAGAATCAAAATGAATATCATAATGACCTTGAAACCAACACAGAGGAAAGGCTGCACGGTGCAGGGCCCCGCGGGGTGCCCTGGGCCTTGCCAGCCCCAAGGGCGCATGTTGGGAACCTGGGGATCTCTACTGGGACCCCCTGGGAGACCCTCCACCCATCTTCTGCCATGACGTAAGCATATCCTCTAGAGCGTTTTCCTTTCTAAATTGCTATAGTGATCAAGAAAAAGGGTGGAAAATGCTAGTTTTGAAAGTCCTTTTTGTAAAAAAACTATAAAATAAAATATTTATTTATTTAAAAGACAGTGTTGGCGAGGGTGTAGGGGAGAGACAGAGAGAGGGAGAGATATCAGACCTCCATCCACTCCCCAAATGGCCGAAACGGGCAGGGCTGGGCCGGGAACTCCTCCCAGGTCTCCCATACGGGCGGCAGGGCCTTGGTACTTGGGCTCTTATCAGCCTTCCCAGACACATTGACAAAGAGCAGCATCAGGACCAAGGCAGCCAGGACTCCAACAGCTCAGATATGGGATGCTGGTGTCGCCAGCAGAGGCTTCATGCGCTGGGCCACAACCCCAACCCCTAGATGTCCTTCATCAAGGCACCGCCCTGGTCACCTTCAACCTGGCCCTGCAGGGAGCAGCTTGCCGGCTCCGGGCTACGCCCAACTTCCTCCCTGGCACCATTCCCAGCCCCTCCCCAAGAGCCACGGCACTCAGAAGCGTGGCGCATGAGACGGTGCCTGCCGGGACCCAGCAAGGGCCCAGGGTGCTCCCCGAGTGCCTGGGGCCTCCTTTCCCAGAGCAGCGCAACGGGGGGCCGAATGCACTCCCACAGGGATGACCTGTGGGAAGTTGCTCAGGCCGCGGTTCTCAGAACACTGGCTTCCAAACAGTTTCACTGCTCTTCTGTGAAGTGAAGAAATAAGGACAAGTATTATATAACCACATTGGCCAAGACTTAAAGGACCCTCTTTTGCTCTCAAATTGCTGCCTTCCCTGTTTCATGAGCTAAAATAATATTTTTACATGAAATGATGGTGATTGAAGACCGCAGGGTTTCAAAAAATGTCCTCAGCAAAATGAAGAATGGGCACCCCAAGTCCTCTACTCCTCAACCCCCAAAACAAAACAGAATCCCAGGGGCTGGTGCAGTGGTGCAGCGGGCAAGGCCGCCGCCTGCAACGCCAGAATTCATCGTGGGCACCAGTTCGAGTCCCGGCTGTTCCACTTCCGATCCAGCTCTCTGCTGGCGTGCCTGGGAAAGCAGTGGAGGATGGCTCAAGTGCTCAGGCCCCTGCACCCTTGAAGGAGACCCACATAGAGTTCCAGGCTCCTGGCTTCCGCTGGCCCAGCACCCATCATCACAGCCATTTGGGGAGTGAACCATCAGGAGGAAGATCAAGCTCACTCTCACCAACTCTCCCTCTAAGTCCACTTTTCAAGTAAATAAATAAATCTTTAAAAGTGAACTCCGGTCTCCTTTGCTGTGTGCTCGCTGCAAGCTGCCTTGTGTGCAGCTACGTCAGGGCACGCACGCTCCTCTGCTGTGCCGGCCGCTCACTCGTGGGCACAGCCACGCCTCCCTCAACTTTGTCCTTCGATTTTCTCGACAGTGTTTGGCACTTGGAAGACGGCAGGTGAAAAATGAGTGCTTGTTCAGTGCCTGAGAAGCAAAGTCCACTCACCATAAGAACATCTCCCAGGAGGTGTAAGGCGCTGGGTTTTCCACGGTAACACACTCCACGAGCTTTGGTTCTCACAGTGACACGGCGTGGAAAGGGATATGGAGCAGCGAGTCAGGGGGAGTTCCTGGCTCTGTCATTTGTACACGAAGCTCTGAAGTCTAGGGAAGCTTGGATTCTTCACCCACAAGCCATGGGACATGGCACAGCCTCAGCAACGGGGCTGGTGTGTGCCAGGCCGTCCCCCCAGCTCCCAGCATGCTCTCTGCCTGGGATGCAGGGCCAGCCTCTGAGCTGCAGGGCTGGGTCCTGAAGGGGGTGTGTGGACCTGGTAACCCCTCTCTGCCCATCCAGTGGAAGCCGGGAAGTGGCAGCGTCCCTCGAGGGAGGGGGCTGGGCAGAGGCAAGACCAGCACCTACCTGTCTGAAATCCTCTCTCTGCACCCGACTCCGCTCCACACACTTCCACCCCGGAACCCTGGCAGGCAGGGGTGTTGCTGCCAGGAGGACCACAAGGAAGCCGGCAGGCAGCAGGAGGGGCGGAGGGAGCCCTGGCAGTCAGGGAGCCGTCCGCGGGCTTAGCCTTTCCAGGTGGAGGCCCAGGAGGGCACACATCTTCCCTGCTCGCCCTCCCAGGCTCACAGACCCCCTCTTGAGGGCGAGGTGTCACCCGCAGGTCAGCACCAAGGAAAAGGACAGGCCCCAACCTCCAGCAGAGCCACTGCCCTCCTGCCAGCTCTGCGCCACCTCCTCCCAGCCCTGCTCTTCCCGCCACCAGCGCAAGGATCGCTCTCTTTCCTCAAGGGCACACAGCGGTGGCCACCGCACACCCCAGCTGCCCAAGCTCTGGTTCTGATTCCCGCCTGGTCCTCGGTGCCCACCTGATGACCTTCTTCAAATAGGACGTTGTCTCCATCCTTCCTTTGTAGGTCTCTAAGCCGCCAGCACCAGTCAGCGCGTGGGGGTTGGTGCGCGTGCTTTGTCCTCGCCCGGCTTCCTCCCATGTACACTGTGCCCCCTCTTCCCACAAGGCCTGCAGCACCCCCCCCCCTCGTTACTCGACTTTTGCCAGAGGTCACCTGCCTGGCCCTGGACCACGTGACACTGGGACCAGCAAGCCCTCGTCGGGACCAGGAAGCCCAGGCACCGTGCAGGCCGGGGACAACCAAAGCTGTCTGTCGCTCGGGCTCTGAGGTCCCTCAGTCCCCACTGGCACAGAGCCCAGCCACGCCCGTGTGTCTCCGCTGAGGGAGTCGCTCCCCTGTCATCCGGATCCCACGCTGACTTCCTTGTTTTAACACCGCGGCTGTGATGACCCTCCAAAGAGGTTCTCTAGGCAAACTGGGAGCTTTTAGCAACACTCGGTACAGGAAGGAGCAATGCCTGGCATCCAACATCGCAGAGAGAATTCCGCATCAGGGCCACAGAGGTAGGTGAGCAAGAGAGCTGGGCGCATGCGGTGAGAAGTTCATTGCTCCCTTCCCTGTGTCCACTAGGACAGCCCTCGCCCCCACCGTGTGCTTCAGACCTCCCAACACAGCAGGGATCGCTCCATCCTGCAGACTAGGACACTGACCCCCAGGGAGTGGGCGAACCCCTGAGGGCGACTCCGGTGCGCAGGGAGAGAGCCCGCGAGCACCCAGCAGGGATTCTCATCCACAATAGCTGGGCCGGTGCCGGGGCACAGAGGGAAAGCCACCGCTGGTGATGCTGACATCCCATATGGGCACTGGTTCAAGTCCCAGCTGCTCCACTTCCAGTTTAGATCCCTGCTGATGGCCTGGGAAAAAAGGTAGAAAATGGCTCAAGTCCCTGGGCCCCAGCACCCCAGGAGATGCGGATGAAGCTCTCCAGCTTCGGCCTGGCCCCACCTTGGCCAATGCAGCCATTTGGGGGTGAACCAGTGGATAGAAGACCATCCCCTCCCCTGCCTCTGCCTCTCCCTCCCTAAAACTCTTTCAAATAAATAAATCTTAAAAACAATAACCTCAAGTCATGGCATCTTAAGTTAGTTTATGTTTAATCCATTTTGCCTAAAGATTCTCTAAGTCTTAAAAAAAAAAAAAGAGGGGGTAGTGCTGCGGCATAACAGATAAAGCTGCCAACTGCAGTGCTGCCATCTTACATGGGCGCCAGTTCAAATCCCAGCTGCTCCACTTCTGATCCAGCTCTCTGCTATGGGAAAGCAGTGGAAGATGGCCCAAGTCCTTAGGCCCCTACACCCACATGGGAGACCTGGAAGAAGCTCCTGGCTTCAGATTGGCACAGCTCTAGCCATTGCATTCAACTGGGGAGTCAACAAGCAGATGGAAGACCTCTCTCTCTCTCTCTCTCTGCCTCTCCTACTCTGTGTAACTTTGACTTTCAAATAAATAAATATTAGAAAAAAAAAGATTCTCCCTTCAATTATTCCAAAATAGAAATGGTTTAATGTATCCAGTTACCAAAGCAGGTGTTCAGTATACTTCAACAATCACCAAAAAGTAGATCTTCACTGTAAAAATAAGCAAACAAAAAAAATCAGACAGTCCCACAGATATAAAGGACAGAATAAAAACATCACTCATCATCTTCTATCTGGAGCACCAAAGGTAATCTGTAGAAGTGAACTTGACATTGAGAAGCAATGACTTGAACAGCCCCTGTCTTCACTGTTGAACAGTCTATTTTTTCTTAATGGAGAACGGGAGTGGGAATGGGAGAGGGAGGAGG
This sequence comes from Oryctolagus cuniculus, assembly GCF_051225735.1. Classification (NCBI taxonomy): domain Eukaryota; kingdom Metazoa; phylum Chordata; class Mammalia; order Lagomorpha; family Leporidae; genus Oryctolagus; species Oryctolagus cuniculus. Next base: position 4,387,980 of record NC_142880.1, on the reverse strand, counting down.
AGGAGGGGTGAGAGTGTGGGTGGGAGGGCGGGGGTGGTGGGAAGAATCACTGTATTCCTAAAGTTGTACTTATGAAATGTGTACTCCCTAAATAAAAGGTTTCTTTGGGGGAAAAAAATCTTCTACCTAGGAATACGTGATAGATACTAAAAAGGATCCTTTAAAATAATGCACTTCTCTGTGCTATGGTAGTGGCACGGGATCCCTCAGCGACACTAACTCCCTTTGGGAAGCTTTTCCTTCAGCCACCGTGTCGCTTTTGTTTGAGCCCCATTGGTGTTTGAGGGGGAGAGGGAGCCAAGTGAAAGCATCAGTGATGTTTCCCAGAAATGGGTCACTGTCGCCGGTCTCAGGTAGCGGGCGCACCTGCACTGCCAGTCCCCTCCCCCTCCCCCATGCCTGGAGGACTCTGTTCCAACAGCACTTGCATGGCAATTAGGGAACCAAAAAAACAACGGAGGGGAGGAGAAGGAGAAATAATAACAATAATAATCAAGGAAACTTTATTACCTCCAAGCTGGAAGAGTGACAGTGCAAGATGTAGAAGGTCGTGTTTAAACCCAGGGAAGGCCACCGGCGCTGCTGGCGCCCACAGACAGAAGATGCCTAATGAACGCTGTAGGCCCGACAGGCAAACAGAAGGTCTAAGAGGTCTTGCTTATTGAATATTGACCTGCTATCCAGAAACGGCACTGATCGATTCTTTCTTGTCTGAGGTACAGGAAAGCAACAGCAGCACGGCTTAGGGCTCGGGCTCGGGCTAGGGCTAGGGCTAGGGCTCGGGCTCGGGCTAGGACTAGGGCTAGGGCTAGGGCTAGGGCTAGGGCTCCTGGCCATCTCGAGGCTGTATTCCCAAAGTTCCAGCAAGGGGCCCCATGCTCTGGGAGGAGCCAGCCATGGCTCACACCATGGTTCTCAGGTTCTCACCGAGTTCCTTGAGGGAGCAGGGGGCGTCCTGCTGAGTGTTCTCCATGTCCTACTCGGATCAGAGTCCCAACGTCGCTGTTCAACACCCCTGCACACTCCCCTGTGCCCAACCCAGCTCCGACTCAGTTCGTCTCCTGCTTTGCTCCTTCTCAGCTTTGTGTTATCCGTCCCAGATGACCCCTGCTCTATGGCAGTGCTGTGATGTGCAGGCGGTGCCACGCAGTCATGGAGAGCGTGGACATCCGAGTCAGTGTCCGGCTTTCTGGGGCTGGCACTGTGGAACAGTGGGTCAAGCCACTGCACGTATGCTAGCGTCCCTGGCTGGAGCAATGGTTTCAGCCCCAGCTGCTCCACTTCTGATCCAGCTCCCTGTTCATGCGCCTGTGAGAGCAGTGGAAGATGGCCCAAGTGCTTGGGAGACCCGGGGGGAGTTCTGGGCTCCTGGCTTGAGCCACTTGGGGAGTGAAGGAGTTTCTCGGGTTCAGCATCTATCACGTAAGGATTGTAAAACCCCTTTCGTGAAGTTGTGGGGAAAACTTACTTAGTGAGGTCACTTACGTGTGGCAGCTGGCACCGTGCACCCGGCACGCAGCAAACCTCAGCCGCTGCACCTGTTCTCTCCCAACAGCCCCAGCTTCCCCGGAAGGCAGCCAGCTTCCTGAGGGCAGAAAGATCTGTCCCATTCCCTTCATCGTTCTCCTGTTCTCCTGTGTGCCTGCACACAGTGGGTGCTCCATAAGTGTTCTTTCTGAATACAGAGCCCGGAAGGCCTTGCCTCAGGGGCACAGATGAAAACCAAACCTGAGCCTACCTGCTTCTCTGGGAGTCTGCGCAGGCACCACCGCCGGGACTATCCATGGTGCTGACCCGCGGCCACCTGCGCAGCAGCCGGAGCCTGCCTGGTGCGTGTGTGTGCCGCACCCGGTTCTGCTTTCCTGGCTCTGTCCCACTCCCAGTCTGCTGGAGCACACTGCCCCTCAGCGCAGCTGCTGGCTGTTTCTTCTTAGGATTTTTTTATTTCAAAGTCAGAGTTACAGAGAGAGGGAGAGGAGAAGAGAGGGGGGAGAGGAGGAGAGAGGGGGGAGGTGAGGCGAGGGGGGGGAGGCAAGGCAGGGGGGAGGCGAGGCGGGGGGGAGGCGAGGCGGTGGGGAGAGGAGAGAAGGAGAAATCTTCCAACCTCTGGTTCACTCCCCAGATGGCATCAATGGCCAAGGCTGAGCCAGGACAAAACCAGGAGCCAGTAGGTGCAGGGCCCAAGCACTTGGGCCATCTTCCACTGCTTTCCCAGGTGCATTAGCAGGGAGCTGGATCGGAAGCAGAGCAGCCAGGACACGAATCTGCGCCCATATGGGATGCCGACATCATAGGAGGCAGCTTTGCCTGCTCTGCCACAGCACCAACCCCGGCTGACGGATTTTAGTAACTCTCCCTGCTGACTTCCCAAGTCCTCGCCTGCTCCACTCGCTCCGTGGACCCCGCCCGCACCAGCGGCCACTCCCACCCCCACCCCCGGCGTCCAGCCCGCTTGCTTCCTCCCCTCTCCGGTCCCTTTGCTGCAGAGTAGTTTCTGCTTTCCCCGACCTCCTCCTCCCCCCCCCTAAATTTGATGGGGGGATCTCCTGATGTCCACCATGCTACCCGTGATTCTCCCCCTAAATAGTTTCCACCTATGGGGCCAACTCAGATTGACTGCCCAACTCCCAGCTTCCACCTGGCCCGGTCCTGACCGTTGTGGACATTTGGAGAGTGAACCAGTGGCTCTGTCTCTGAAATAAGCACACGTAAGCCATCTCTGCACTGTTGCCCTACAATTGGTCAATTTAGTAACCTGCCCTAAGTCACACAACACATACAGGAAAAGGCTGTGTCACTTGAGTCCGGACTGCAGTCCACGTGTCCTGGCTCAATTCTGATTCTCACCTCCGTGCCCCTCTGGCCTTCTAAGCGAATTACACCTGACCAGGTCCTCTCCCAGCGGTGTGCGGACAGCGTCCAAGTCCAGCTGGGAGAAACTGCGCTCCCTGCAATGCACTCAGGACCCGTGTCACGAGCTCTTCACGGAGAGGACGAGGACCCGCCCTCACATGCGTGCAAGTCAAGGGAGCAGGGGCAGGAGGGGGTCTGGGAGCTGCACCCCCCACGGCCTGCAGGGTGCCCCTCTCGCCCCAAGAGCCCCAGCACCTAACGCAGTGTAACCACACAGCACCACACTGTCACACTGTAAGGGACGTGCCCCTCCCCCCCGGCTTCACTTCCCATGGTTCTGAGGCAGTGCTGCCCCTTCCTGTTCCTGGGCTGACATCACCCCCAGCCCTGCACACCCCTGCAGGGTGGCCTCTGGGCCTGGACAGCTGCAGTCTGACCCAACCTCCGTCCCACCCGCACTCCCCTCTCTTCCCCAGTGAGCACCCAAGCTGCCTGCCGACCCCTCCCCACTCCCATGCCCAGTGCTTCCTCCCAGCCACGTCTTTAGTGATACCCACTCCTTCCCCACCCTCGTCCACCTCCCCTGTGGACACTGTTCATTCCTTTTTAAAAATTTATTTTCATTTATTTGAAATAGAGATCTTCCACACTCTCATTCTCCTAAATGCCCCCAACAGCCAGCACTTGATCAAGCCCAAACCCGAAAGTCTGAACCCTATCCAGATCTCAAACGTGCATAGCAGGGACCCAAGAAATTGGACCGTCATCTGCTGCCTCCTGGGTCCATCAGCAAGGAGCTGGATTGGAAGCAGAGGCAGGATGGCACCCTAGGCTCTCCAATACAGGATGCAGGCGCCCCAAAGGCATCTTAACCCACTGCACCAGACATCTGCCCTAAGGTTCATTCATCTATAAACCAACCGAGATACCTCCCCCAAGTCTACAAATCTATCTTTCCATTCCATTTTCACCAGAACTTTTGATAACTATGTAATTTATCTGAGAGACATAGAAGGAATAAAGGACTCCCATCTGCTGGTTCACTCCCCACATGCCTACAATGGCGGCGGCTGGCTAGGGCCAGCGCAGGAGCCGGGCTGGGAACGCAATGCAGGTCTCCCAGGTGGCGGCAGGAAGCCAAGAGCTGCCTCGCAGAGCCACAGGGGCAGGAAGCTGGAGTCAGGAGCCAAGGCCGGGCACTGAGCCCAGGCCCCGCACTGTGGGACGCGAGGTCGGACACCTGCTCCCCAGAGCTGGAGTAGCACCCTCACCCAGCAGACAGTCCTGACTCACCTGTGCAGTCAGTCAAGAGCCCGAGGGCTGCGAGATGGGGAGCCACGTGGAGAATCCCAGTCTCAAGCAACAGCACCAGGACATCTTACTCCTTTGCATTTTACAAAATTACCATCTTTTACCAATTTCACAAATTGCTTGCTGAAGAGTATTTTGAGACTACGTCAAGCTGTGTATCTTTCCTTTAGAGAGAAGACAGTAAACGCGAGTAGTGTCATTGGCTGTCCCCTGTCCCCTGTCTGTCTCCGCTTCCTCATCTAAGCCATTTGTCTTTGGCAGTCAGCACTTGCTTGCCCAAGCTGCTTTCTCGCTCTGTTGCGTTGCCCTCCTGGCTCCGTGCGTTAGCAGGATGACCACGGGACACTGCTCTTACTCACCGCAGCGCCGAGTTGCGGTTACGTTCTGGGTGAGTTGGCTTTTATGACTTCACCTGGAAGCCCGGGAGCTTCTCTTCGCCTGGTTTCCATGGGGAAGTGCACTTCCAGGGAGCAGTGCGGAGGCACACCGGGAGAAGACAGCCACGGGTGTACCGCTGGCTGCCTGGCACACCCGGGCCTAGGACCTTCATTTACCCCAAGCCTCGCAGCAACAAAGCAAGTGAGGGTTTGCACAAGACACGGAGCAACCAAGTAGTTCAGGGAGCTGCTCACTCCCACGTGGCCACCCTCCCCTGTACCCCCCCCCCCACAGGTGTTTCCAGGGTTGGAAGAAGAGCGATGCTCCAACAACAAAGAAAAGCCACAATCAATCCAACAGTGGGGTCATCATTCTACTGTGAGAGCGTGGGTCGTTGGTCGGTTTACGGGACGATGGGCAGCAGCAGACGGATTTATTTTTCTTTTGCTGTGGTTGTTCACTCTCTCCTAGCTCAAGGCATAAATCTAAGAAAGAACGCGAAGAACTCACAGTGCTGGATCGCAACAGAACTCGTCGTAGCGGCAGCCTAACTATCTGACTGTAGACTAGAAGGCGGAGCAAAGCCGCGAACACCTCGTGCCAGTCACTACCCAAATCCTACCAAGCAAATTAGAACAGGATCACACACGTTAAAGATAGGAAGTTATTTTGATCAAGATTCATTTGGACCATTTAGGGAAAAACTTGTATTTGGCTAACAAGCAGCGGAACTGCTTTTAGTGGCAATGTTTAAAGCAGCTACCGGGACCAAATTAGGTAATTGCAGGAGCCAAGTTTTGTGTATTTGTCTCTTCTTAACAAGGTAAACACACACACACACACACACACACACACACACACAGTCCAGGGAGCACAAAAGGACAGCACCGATCCAAATAGCATGTTTGGCTCTAGTGAAATTATGTGAACAGATTTTCTAACAACCAGAGGAGTGCCACAATAATTGTGATATTTTCTTAATAATTGTGATATTTCTTAATACATCTCCAAGAAACCTGCACTTATACGATGTCAAGACACTGCACTCCCCGACAAGGAGAGAGGAGGCCAAGGAAAACTGCAGACCGCATTCCTGAGGCCTTTTCTGGAGCCCACAGACATAAAAGGAACAAAACACGGTTTGCGAAATCCAAAACCAGGAGAAAAACAAGGCCCATCTGGAAATCGTAACGACTGCTCTGGAGAGCGCGAGGGAAGCAAACGCACAGGTAGCCCCGAGACGCAGGCCTCCGAGCCGGGGCCCTGGCTTACCTGGCGGGGGCTGCTGCCCGTGATGAGGCCGGGGGCTTCCTGGCCTCTTTGGGACTTCAGCCCGAAGCCCCCTCTGCTCACATGGTTGCAGTCAGGAAGAGGAGCGGGAGCTGCGGGCCGTGGCTGCAGCTTTGCTGGCTGCACTGTCATTGGAGAAACCACACCCTGGGGTGCTGGTGGAGACCTGGAGGGAAGTCCAGACCTAGGTAGCTCCAGGGGCCCCCTGGAGACACCAGACCCCCTGTGACAACGGCCCCAGGGAGCTGAGAGCACTGCTCGGGCACGCACAAACGAGGACTGGACCAAGCTGCTGAGCTCGGATCATCCAGGACAGCCAAACCCCCAGACTGCTCGGACTTGTGTTGTCGCTTATTAAAGAACTACTACTTCCAAGCCCCGTGCAGGCCGGTCACCAACAGAGCTCCTTGGAAAACAGGCCAAGCCAGCGATGCTTGGTGTACACGTGCCCCGCTGGTCAGGATGGCACTAAACAGGCCGACGCGTGGTCTGCACCTGAGAACACGGACAGTGCAGGAAGAGGCCCAGGCAGGCGTTCCCAAGGGACATTTGATGGTTCACTATGATCTCAACTCAGCTGCTCTTGGCCCACTGCGGGGGTTTGTCCTCACAGTCAGACATGAGACTCCACGCTGAAAGTGCATGGAGGCAGACAAGTAAGACTCCTCTTACCAGCACAGAATGGCTTCCCAGAATTCTTTGCAAGATTTCCCTTAACTCTTAGCCTTCAGAGTGGAGTCGCCTGTGCACCTCCCAGCGACTTGCCACAGGAAAATCAAGTTGCCATGATTGGCGTAGGGTAACCAAGCTACACAAGAGTACTTCAGAAAGTTTGCAGATGGGGGGGGAGAACGGGATGAGAAGATTAAGCTTATTTAGTTGCAAAGATATTTTGAAATGAATACATCCTTTCCATGGGCTTTTTGAAGAAGCCGGGAGGTTGTGGAGGTTCTGTTACCAGGAGAAGAGAGAATTGAGTGTATGTGGCCTTTGGGAGAGGGGAGGTAGGTAATTACGATGCCCACGGAAACGTGCTGCAAAATAGGTGAGTGTTTATGATGGACAACCAACCTGAGGCACAGGGGCTTAGCACCTGGGCGTTACTAGTGTGTACACACGGATCACCTGTGCACGCGACCTGTGCGTCTGGATTGGCTGTTCACGCCGCCCGTGGGCTGTGTGTACAGAGGTAGGAGCAGGCTCACAGAGCAGGGCTGGGGTGTGGCCGGCTTTGTAGCAGGGGATAGAGGCCGAGTCGGCCAGATGCTGGTCCTCCTGCTTCTGCCCCAAGGTGGTGCATGTCACTGCTCCAACACGGCCGAGAGTAAGCCATCTGGTCACCCCCGGGACCAGCCGCCAAGCAGGGGAACCCTCCTGCAGGAGGGCACTCCGGGAGGGGCAACACATATTTCCAACAGCAGCGCAATCTACCGGGAAGATGGGCGTGTCCCTCAGCCACTCCTGGCTTCAATAGGGTGGGTCCTACACACCTGTGGCTCCGCACTGCATTCATGGAAGATGGCAACAGTGTTTTAATGGCAGCATTTCCTGTTGCCATTAATAAGGGGTGGGTGTTTGGCCTAGGAGTTAAAACACTGCTTAGGACACCCGTATGCCGTCCCAATCGGCCTGGGTTTGAGTCCTGACCCTAACAGCCAGTGACAGCCCAAGCGGTTCAGTCTCTACCTCCCGCAGGAGATGTGGGTTGAGTTCCCGGCTCCTGCCCTACCCTCAGCTGTTGTGAGATCTGGGCAGTGACCCAGCAGATAGAAGCTCTCCCTCTCTGCCTATCTCCGTCTCTGCCTCTCAAATAAAAATTCGAAAAGAAAAAGCACAGACAGCAGCCCTCGCCATTTATGCCCCGACAGCAGCACATGGAGTCCGTGCACGAGGGCATTTGCCGTCTTCCTCTCCTACGGAAAACTCCCCATAGCAACTCTAAAACCGACTCAGAACCCCAGTAATGAGAGCCCGCTGCCCGGGCCTCCCTTCCTGTCCCTTCCCCTCTTCCGTCTAGAGACAGGCCAGTCCTCACACAACCCGTGTAGCCTGCGCAGCTCAGCTGTGGCCTCCTTGGGCAAAGCACATTGGTGGTGGAGGTGACGGCAAACCGCACACCTGCTAATGCTCTCCTCTGGAGGCCTCCCCTCCACCACAGCCTGGCCGTGACCCTGCAAAGCAGCCCTCCCGCGGCTCCCACGGCTTGCTGCCTGCCCATGCGGCTCCTGCGGCCTTGGGAGGAGAAACAAGGCGATGCGGTAACGCTGCCATCTCCCTGCAGCCATTGTGGTGGAAACTGCTTCCCCTGCTGCCCAGGGCTTTTGCAGAAACACTGAGGCAAGCTTTCTACACTTACAGCACATTTTAATTACTTTTCTGATCATCAAAATTTTATGGCACCATATTAAACAGAAATCACAGACGAATTATGTGAAAGCTAATAAACATTTTCCTCTTCTTAAAAGATGTATTCATTTATTAGAAAGGGTGACAGAGATGGACAGAAAGGAGAGGAGGGAGAGGGGGAGAGGGGGAGAGGGGGAGAAGGGGAGAGGGGGAGAGAGGGAGAGAGGGAGAGAGGGAGAGGGGGAGGGGGGAGAGAGGGAGAGGGGGAGAGAGGGAGAGAGGGAGAGAGGGAGAGAGGGAGGGGGGAGAGAGGGAGAGGGGGAGGGGGGAGAGAGGGAGGGGGGAGAGAGGGAGAGGGGGAGAGAGGGAGAGAGGGAGAGAGGGAGAGAGGGAGAGGGGGAGGGGGAGAGGGGGAGGGGGGAGAGAGGGGGAGGGGGAGAGGGGGAGAGAGGGAGAGGGGGAGGGGAGAGAGGGAGAGAGGGGGAGAGGGGGAGAGAGGGAGAGGGGGAGGGGAGAGAGGGAGAGAGGGGGAGAGAGGGAGAGAGGGAGAGGGGGAGGGGGAGAGAGGGAGAGAGGGGGAAAGGGGGAGAGGGGGAGAGAGGGAAAGAGGGGGAAAGGGGGAGAGGGGGAGAGAGGGGGAGAGAGGGAGAGAGGGGAAGAGGGACAGGGGGGAGAGAGGGGGGAGAGGGGGGAGAGGGAGAGAGGGGAAGAGGGACAGGGGGGAGAGAGGGGGGGAGAGGGGGGGAGAGGGAGAGAGGGGGAGAGTCTTCCATCTGCTGGTTGATTCCCCAAATTCCGGCAACAGCCAGGGCTGCGCCGAGCTGAAGCCTGGAACCAGGAGCTCCATCTGGGTCTCCCACACTGGGGGCAGGGGCCCAAGGGCTTCGAGCTGTTAGACCCTCGGAGTGAGGATGCTAACACGTCGAGAGGCACACCCCAAAGACTCAGAGTCCAGACCTGCTGATGCAAAAGCAAGAGGATTTATTCGGCGTCTGCGCAGACGGGCCTCCTGAACTCGGGAGTCCAGAGAGCACCCCCAGCACAAACACGGAGCCGTTCTCCGTCCCCGCAGTGTGCCTTTTCCAGAAGGTCACGGAAACAGAATCATAGAGTGTTAACCCTTTGGGAGTAGCTTCTTACACTCAGCATAGGTATCCAGGCAGCAGCTGAAACACGCTTGGGTTGTATCCATTGGTGATACAACATGCACAGTGCATATCCACGGTACAGGTTCCTGTGCCAGCATCTTTCTCATTGCTCCAGCACCAATGACTAGGAATCAGAATGCTAAGTTATATGGCACCCGTGTGTTTACTAGAAACTGCCGAATTGTTTTCCAGACTGGCACCTTTGCACTGCCACTAGCGAGAGGTTCAGCTGCTCCGTAGCTTCTCCAGCACTGGCCTTGTCAGTGTGTGTGTGTGTGTGTGAGCGCTGATCACACACCAGGTGTGGGATGGTTTCTCATGGTCCCCATTTGCAGTTAGCTACTAACTAATATCCTGGGCATCTTTTCCCGTGGTGTGTGTGTGTGTGTGTGTGTGTGCGATTCACCTATCTTCTCTGGAGAAGTGTCTGCTCAGATCTGCTGCCCATTCTTTGATTCAGTTGTTTGTTTCCTGGTTACTGAGTTTTCAGAGTTCTTTATATATTATGGCTGTTAAGTCCTTAGCTAGATAGGATACTGGAAAATACTTTTCCCAGTCCATAACTGATATATTCATCCTTCTAACAGTGTATTTTGTAGGCTGAAATATTTTTTGATGACTAACATCTTTCTTTTTAATAGATTATATTTGGTACCATATGTAAAAGCTCTAATACCAAGTCATGAAGATTTTCTCCTGTTTTCTTCCTAGTAATTTTATAGTTTCTCATTGTACATATAGGTCTGCCGTCTTTTTTGAGCCAATTTTTTTAGTATTTTTTAACTTTTATTTAATGAATATAAATTTCCAAAGTACAGCTTATGGATTACAATGGCTTCCCCCACCATAACTTCCCTCCCACCAGCAACCCTCCCCTTTCCCACTCCCTCTCCTCTTCCATTCACATCAAGATTCATTTTCAATTCTCTTAATGTTTTCCAAATTCCTAACAGGGATCACTTTTCAGTTAAAATTTAAACACCTAAGAATAATTGTGTGTTAATTACAGAGTTCAACCAATAGTACTAGAACAAAAAAAAAATACTAAAATGTATAAAGTATTACATTGTACATCAACCGTCAGGACAAGAGCTGATCAAGTCACTATTTCTCATAGTATCCATTTCACTTCAACAGGTTTCCCCTTTGGTGCTCAGTTAGTTGTCGCCGATCAGGGAGAACATATGATATTTGTCCCTTTGGGACTGGCTTACTTCACTCAGCATAATGTTTTCCAAATTCCTCCATCTTGTTGCAAATGACCGGGTTTCATTGTTTTTGACTGCTGTATAGTATTCTATAGAGTACATGTCCCATAGTTTCTTTATCCAGTCTACTGTTGATGGGCATTTGGGTTGGTTCCAGGTCTTAGCTATTGTGAATTGAGCTGCAATAACCATTAAGGTGCAGACAGCTTTTTTGTTTGCCAATTTAAATTCCAAGGAGTGGGATGGCTGGGTTGTATGGTAGGGTTATATTCAGGTTTCTGAAGAATCTCCAGACTGACTTCCATAGTGGAAGTCATATTTATTTATTAATTGAAAAGCAGAATGACAGAGAGAGCAGGCCAAACAGAAAAAGATCTTCCACTTACTGGTTCACTCCCCAAATGGCTGCAATGGCTAGGGCTGTGCCAGGCCAAAGCCAGGAGCCCAGAAATGCATCTGGGTCTCCCACGTGGGTGCAGGGGCCCAACTACTTGAGCCATCATACACTGCCTTCCCAAGCACATTAGCAGGGAGCTGGATCAGAAGAGGAGCGGCCAGGTCTCGAACCTGTGTTCCAATAGGGGATGCTGGCGTCAAAAGCTGCAGCTTAGCCCTCTGTGCTACAACATTGGCCCCTGGAACCAAGTTTTGCTCAAGGAGTGAGGTGTGGCTCCAGGTTGTTTTTTTTTTTATATGATGTACGGTCACTCCCCGATCATTTACTGAAAAGCCTCTAAAGAACTCACTTTGCTTTGCCAAAAATCAATTGACTGCATTTCCATGAGTTGACTTCTGGGCTCTGTTTTATTCCATTGATCTATGACTCAGGGGCAGGGAACTGTGTGGGCTGCACAAGACTGGCAAAATTATTTGGTCTGGCCCTGCCAAGGCAACCACAGGCAGCACTCAAAATTCGATGAATCTATAGCAGGCTAACTTTTAAGCTGATGATTTTGCGTGGCCTGTGGATGATGTTATACATACCCGAATGGCCTTTGGCAGAGAAATGCTTCCCCAGTCCTGAGTGTAGTTACCTCTGTTCCCACGTCCCACTATCTTGAGCATCACATCTTTATAGCAACTTTACTTAAAACCAAGTAAAGTGGTGCTGGTGCTGTGGCATAGCAGGTAAAGCTGCCACCTGCAGTGCCAGCATCCCATATGGGCGCTGGTTCGAGTCCCTGCTGCTCCTCTTCCAATCCAGCACCCTGCTGTGGCCTGGGAAAGCAGTAGAAGATGGTCCAAGTCCTTGGGCCTCTGTATCTACGTGAGAGACCCAGAAGCAGCTCCTGGCTCCTGGCTTCAGCTCAGCACATCTGCAGCCATTGTGGCCATTTGGGGAGTGAACCAGCAGATGGAAGACCTCTCTCTCTCTCTCTCTCTTTCTCTCTCTCTTCTCTCTCTCTCTCTTCTCTCTCTCTCTCTCTCTCTCTCCTCTCTCTCTCTCTCTCTCTCTCTGTGTTTAACTCTGACTTTCAAATAAATCTTCAAAAATAATCAAGTAAAGTTTGTAACTTTTTATAAATAGCTTTGTTTTTTCAACCACCTTTTAAAAGTTTATTTATTTATTTGAAAGTCAGAGTTACATATATAGAGTGATCTCCCATCTGCTGGTTCACTCCCTAGATGGCCACAATCAGGGCTAGGCCAAGCCTAAGCCAGAAGCCAGGAGTTTCATCCTGGTCTCCCACATGCGTGCAGGGGCCCAAACACTTGGGCCATCCTCCACTGCTTTCCCAGGCACATTAGCAGGGAGCTGGATAGGAAGTGGAGCAGTGGGGACTGGAACAGGCACCCATATGGAATGCTGGCCCAGCAGACGGCGGCTTCACCCGCTATGCCACAATGCCAGCCCCTTCACATACATTTTAAAACAATCTTGTCTGTATCTACAAGAAAATCCTTGCTGAGATTTGGGTTAGAATTAGTTTTCAAAATATAACTTGAGTAGATGTTTGTAGAATCTTCTGGATTTCCTCCACAGAGGACCATCTTATCTGTGAACAGAGAAAGTCTTGCTCTCTCATTCTCAGGCTGTGCAGGACTTCCTGTGTGAAATCAAACAGCAGTGCTGCACTAGCCCAGTGTCAGGCTGGAGTGCTGGGAGCAGACGTCTGTGCCTGCTCTGCTGTCCTAGGGGAGAGCCCGGTGTGCTTCCCGGTGGAGGAGGCTCCCCACTGTCAGTGTTTTGGACTTGCCCTTTAACAAGCTGCGACATTCTCTTACCTTCTTAGTGTGCATCTGCCGCTTTGGTCACGTTGTTTTTATGCTTTGGTCTGTTAATATTTAATACGGTGGATTACCCTGATGGTTTTTCCGAGGGAGAACAGCCTCGCACTCCCGGGGGGAAACCCCATGTGGTCTTAATGCATTTTTCTATTTATGCTTTGCTCCGACTCCATTTGCTAATATTGTGTTGATGATTTTTATGTGTTCAAGACATTGGTCTTGTCTTTGAAATGCCTTTGATGTTGGTAGTGAGTAAAGCGGCTCTAAGTGAGTTAAGGGCAAGAAGGCAAGCTGAGGGCTGAGTAAGATGCTCTGCAGACCACTCTCCACCCTCCCAGCCCTGGAGACACCAATTCATGTCCCCTTCCCGAGAGCCACAAAAGCCGGCTCAGAGACCACAGTGCCTAGTTTGGGTGTACTGATAAGGAAAAGGGCCACAGCTGTGGCACAGCAGGCTAAGCTGCGGCTTGGGACAGCGGCATCCCACGTCACAGTGCCAGTTCAAGTCCTGGCGGCTCTGCTTCTGATCCTGCTTCCTGCCGATGCACACTCTGGATGCAGCAGATGGCAACTCAAGCGCCTGGACCCCTGCTAACCATGTGGGAGACGCAGATGGGTTTCCCGACTCCTGGTGTCAGCCTGGCCCAGCCTTGCATGTCGTGGGCATTTGGGGAGTGAACCAGCAGATGGAAGCTCTTTGTCTCTGTCTGTCTCTCTGCCTTTCAAGTAGATTAAAATAAGCAATCACTAAAAGAAAAGAAAAAAGTCACACTGAAGAAAGCAAGAAAGATAGAGTTGTCTACGTCCTCTCTCCCCATCTCCAAGGAGCATGGTGTGGAAGAGAGGCCGGCCTCCCACCTGGGACAGGAAGGGTGAACTGAATCCCAGTGCCAGGCCCACAGCGAAAGAATTCAGCTAGACTTAGCTGCCAGGCCCACACCTGTGGCCTGAGTATTTGGAGCCGCTGCAGCCAGGTGGTTCTGCCACCCTTCCCACCACCTGCAGAAAGTGGAACTGAGCCTTGTGCAGAGGCCAGGAAAGGGAGTTTAGGACCCCACCTTGGAGCTCGGAGGCCATCGGGCCACACTAGACCCATCCCTTGATAAAGGCCAAAGGCCCCTCCCCCCAGGCAGGGTCTCACAGCCTGAGTCGCTAGTCTTATCCTGCAGCACGCAGAGACCTGTGCTCAGGGGTGGGACTCATTTTGGTGTGTTTCCACTGGCCTTGGGCAGATCTGGACATCATGGGACCCAGTGACTGTGGGACCCAGGTGTGACAAGCCTACGGCAGGATAGGAGGTGCAGGGGGCTGCCTTTATCACCTTCCTCTAACCTTGGACAGAGAGCAAGAAGCCACAGGACTGTGTAAAGCCCAACACTGGGAAGATCCTAATGGTCTCTGTCCCTAGGAAGTCTCTGGCCTTGCCCCAGCATGACAGCTGCAGCCTGGTAAGATGTGTTGGTGTGTATTGCCAAAAGCACCTCAAGACTGCACAGGGCCTGGCTGCTGTGAGACCCAGATGTGGCCCATCTAGTGCTTGTATAGCTGCAAGGCTCCCTCCATCAGCCCTGCTACAACCCTGGGAAGACAGCAGGGACCACAGGGCTATTTTAAGATCCAGTGTCAGGCTGATGAAACCCAGCACTGAGCATATACCAACAATTCTGTCCCTACGCAAGTGATGGCAGACGCAGACTGACCAGCTTCGGGGCCACAGGGAGTTACGTGGTCCTGGCTGAGCAGTCTTAGACCCCTCTCAGCATCACTTGGGGCTGGAAGATGCGACACTGGGCAGTGGCCACACCTCAGTAGCCGACAGACCACAGCAGGGTGAGTGCTGGTGCTATCCCTAGGCAGCAACCTTGTAGGAATTGAAACGTCCAAATGCTCATATGAAGATTTCGAAGTAGATGTTTAAAGACACTCTTTGAAAATCAAGAGAATGCAGAAAGAATGGTGAGAGACAGAAGTAATTAATCAAGCAGAAAATCTTCCATTGAAAAGTGCACTAAGTGAAATTAAAAATTCAACAGAAGGCATACATAGCAGAAGAGAACAAACAGAAGAATCAGTGAATTTGAAGACAGGCTGGTTGAAAATACACAACTGGAAGAGAAAAAAAAGAAAAGGAATCGAGAGGAATGAAGAAAGCTTATGGGAACTACAGGGTAGTATGAAACGAGCAAATATTCAGGATATTGGGATTCAAGAGGGACTTGAGACTGTGAAAGGGACAGAAGCATATTCAAAGAGATAATGACAGAAGACTCCCCAAACCTAGACAAAGAACCAACTCTCCCAAGTACAGGAAGGTCAAAGGTCACCAATCAGATTCAGCTCAATCAAGTCTACCCCAAGATATAATCAAGCTCTCCAAGGTTAAAGATAAGGATTCTCAAAGCTGCAAGAGGGAAGATGCTAATAACATATAAAGAGGCTGCAACTCACCAAGCTGTAGAAACTTACAAGTTAGGAAGGAGCAGGACCTTTTATCTCGCTAACCTGCCAGCCAAGAACACTGTACTTGGCAAAGCTTCCTTCAGATATGAGAGACATAAAGACATTCCCAGACCAAGAGAAGCTGAGACAATGTATCACCACTAGAAATGCTAAAGGCAGTCGCTCAAACTGAAAAAAAGGCCTTCATTCCAGCGGCTTCCCAGGAAACCACTGCTATTGAAGGGACGGCCTGGGGTGAGTGACAGTGCAGGCAGCACCATAAATTTCCTTGTCAAGACACCACCTATTTGGTATTTTTTTTGAAGATTTATTTTATTTATTTGAAAGAGAGCTACAGAGAGAGGTAGAGACAGAGAGAGAGGTCATCCACCCACTGGTTTACTCCCCAGATGGCCGCAATGGCCAGAACTGTGCCAATCAGAAGCCAGGAGCCAGGAGCTTCTTCTGGGTCTCCCACGTGGGTGCAGGGACGCAAGGACTTGGGCCATCCTCCACTGCTGTCCCAGGCCAGAGCAGAGAGCTAGACTGGAAGTGAAGCAGCGGGACTAGAACTGGCACCCATTTGGCCAGGGTTTCAACCCGCTGCACCACAGCGCTGGCCCCTGCCTGTTTTGTATTAGCCTCCTATTCAGGCCAGCCCTCCTCTCAGTCCCCCAGGTAATGGGAGTCAGCGGGTGCCTTCCCCAAGGAGAGTCACACCTCCTTTGTCACCTCTCCTCCAGGATCCCATGAGAAGAGATAGAGAAGTCTGGGCCTCTCAACTTACCTGGCCAGGCCTTAATGCCCTGATTATTAGTGAAACTGAAGACCTCTCCTGTCATTCTTTTTTGCCCTTAAATGGGTCAGCAAACAGGGTGCAGAGTAACAGCTAACCTGGACAGTCCTGCCAAACCAGGATTCATAGGCAGCTCCCACCTGTTGCACCAGTCCTTTACAAAAGACCTAAAGGACCATCTCTTGAGGGGGTAGAGAGATGATCTGCAGTGTAGACGGCCTGCTGGTTTGCTTCCCACCAGAGACTCCAATGTGGGGCATCTGACTAGCACTCTAAACTTCTTAGCAGAACATGGCCCGCCCGGTCTGTCGGGAAATAAACTACTTGGGGCTCATCTTCACCTCTCGGGAATATAAACTGGCCCCCAGGGAGAAAACAATCCATGTAACAGATTCCTGTTCCCACAACTGCAGACAGCTCCGGCTCACAGGCTGTGGACCCCGAGGTACAGGTAAGCAGAGAAGCCCAGGCTCTGTGCCAGGCTCTCCAGGGCAGACAGGAGCACGGCCCCCTCCTTTGGAGAAAACACAACAGAGCCTTCATCCGGTGCAGGCGAAAAGGCTGCCGTGAGTAGGGCCCCGTGCTAGGGCGGGTAAACGCAATCCTTCAACACAGGCAGCAGTTAGAGACAGTAACTGCTGCCCGACGGAGTGTCTGGTCACGCTTTTCACACTGGACAGGTAAAAACCATGTCCACCATTCCTTGGGTAAGGCCACACAACTCCAGGACCAGGCTGCACTGGGCTGCAATATTTGGCCGAGCATCTGGCCGTGGAATTCCTGGCTGTTGCCCCTCCTTGGCCCTATATCTTCCTTATTCTTGCTGCTTCTCTTTGAACCATGTATCCTTTTTTTTTTTTTTTTTTTTTTTTTTTTTTTTTTTTTGACAGGTAGAGTTATAGACTGAGAGAGAGGCACAGAGAAATGTCTTCCTTCTGTTGGTTCACCCCCCCAAATGGCCGCCACTGCCGACACTGCACCAATTCGAAGACAGAAGCCAGGTGCTTCTTCCTGGTCTCCCGTGTGGGTGCAGGGCCCAAGCACTTGGGCCATCCTCCACTGCCTCTCCAGGCCACAGCAGAGCTGGACTGGAAGAGGAGCAACCAGGACTAGAACCAGCACCCATATGGGATGCCGGTGCCACAGGCAGAGGATCAACCATGTGAGCCACAGCGCTGGCCCCTGGCCCACGTATCTTTACTGCTGCCATGGTTTTGTCTCTAACAGAACACAAGCCAGCCAGCTCCGGATGGTTGTGACACAGGGCTTCTGGCCTATCTCTTCGGAGGGTATGACCAGTCCTCCAGGCCACCTCTGAACAGCACAGGGCAGACGGCAAGAGAGGAATAACCCAAGAGTAACCCCTGTCAGTTCTGACCTTCATGCACATCACCCCACAGGATTACAGTTTACTTCTCTTGAGGGGACTACGTTAAGGCAGCTGGGAGACATAAGCCTATCTGTGCGTGAGGGGCAGAAGAAAAAAGAGAATTTGTGTGTGATGGGACAAGAAGCAAGCCTTGGAAGCAAATCAGCGTTTACGAATCAGATATCTTGCCACTGTTCAATAATGGGGTTGGGTGGATCCCAGCCCTCTCCTGGGGGCAGCTTAGGGGAACCCCATCTGCCTTCCACTAAGGGTGCTATTATGAAGTTTGGGAAGGGATTCCACACCCAGCAATATTCCAGAATATTCCAGAATGTATGGAGAGGAAAAAGAGGCCCACATCCAGCATCATTAAAATGCCCACTCTGAATGCAGACTGGGCTCTCGCTTGGTTATGGAGAGGCCCACCTGGTCCGTCAGGTGTACTCTATTCTGTTAGCCTGCTTACCAGTGGCGGGGCGGGGAGAAGAGGAGCCAGTGTTGTGGCACAGTGGGTGAAGCTGCCACCTGCGACACTGGCACCCCCTATATGCACTGGTTCAAGTCCCGGCTGCTCCACTTCCCATCCAGCTCCCTGATATGCACCTGGGAATGCAGTGAAGGATGGCCCAAGTGCTTGGGCCCCTGCACCCACATCGTAGCCCAGGGTGAACTCCTGGCACCAGCTCAGACCAGCTGTGGCCATTGAGGCCATTTGGGGAGTGAACCAGCCATTTGGGGAGTGAACCAGTCGAGAGAGGATTGACTCTCTTTCTCTAACTCTGCCTTTAAATTAAATAAATAAGGAGAGGGAGAGAGAGAGAGAGAGAGATGGCAATGAGTAACAAGAAAATATCAGAAGGTAGAAAACTCAGTGATACGAGTAACTACATAGACAAATTCAGAATGCTCTAACAGTATAAACACAGTGTGTAAACTCTCTGTGCCTTTTGTATAAAGACTAAAAAGATATAATTACTACATTAAAGTATTGAGACAGGCAATATAGATACAGGCAAAATCTAACATCAAACAGTGAAAATGTGATGAAGAATAAATGTACGGTTCTTTAGTATTTATCTTTTTTATTTTATCTTCCTTTATCTCTGGTTTTTGTTGTTCCCCTTACCTATCTCTATAACCATTTCAAGATAGCCTGATACAGCCTGTGAGCCTCCTGGTAACCACAAACCACAAAGCAAAAGCCTATAGTACTTACCAAAAATAATCATCAGGGAATCAAAGGACACCACTTACCCACTAAAGAAGATTGTGTGATAGAGAAATAAAGGAACTACAATAAAAAAAAACAAGAAAGTATTAAAATGGCAGTTTTAAGATCTTTTCTACCAATAATTACCTTATATGTCAATCAATATGCCTTCAGGGGGCTGTGGTTTTAATGACATTTCTTCTTTTTTTTTAAAGATTTATTTATTTATTTGAAAGGCAGAATTATATATACAGAGAGAGGGAGAGACAGAGACAGAGAGATCTTCCATCTACTACTGGCTCACTTCCCAGATGGCCACAAAGGCCAGGGCTGGGCCAGGTCAAAGCCAAGAGCCAGGAATTTCATCCGGGTCTCCCACGTGGGTGCAGGGGCCCAAGTCCTTGGGCCAATCCCTGCTGCCTTCCCAGGAACATCAGCAAGGAGCTGGATTGGAAGTGGAGTAGCTGGGACATGAACCAGCACCCACACGGATGCCAGCAGTGTAGGTGGCAGCCTAACCTGCTACGCCACAATGCACTGTGACCCTTCAGCTTTTAAAACCTCTGCAGTGGGGCTGGCACTGTGGTGCAGCAGGTAAAAGCCTTGACCTGAGGTGCCGCCATCCCATATGGGTGCCGGTTCGAGTCCCAGCTGCTCCACTCCCAGTCCAGCTCTCTGCTGTGGCCTGGGAAAGCAGCAGAAGATGGCCCAAGTGCTTGGGCCCCTGCACCCGAAGGAGACCCGAAGGAGGCTCCTGGCTCCTGGCTTCGGATCAGCTCAACTCCAGCGGTTGCGGCCAGTTGGGGAGTGAACCAGCGAATGGAAGACCTCTCTCTCTCTGCCTCTCCTCTCTCTCTGTGTAACTCTGACTTTCAAATAAATAAATAAATCTTAAAAAAAAAAAAAAGGACTATTGTCTTCCAATTTCTCTTACAAACAACAACAACAACAACAAAACCTCTGCAGCGTGAGTTGCATCCGCCACCTCCATGTACCAGGCCATGTGGTCGGCTGGGGGTGGTTCACGCTGCAGCTACTCCTCAAAGACTCTGCCACGCTGTGCTGGGCCAGGTCCACACGTGAGCAGCTTTCGGCTGAGACAACGACTTTATGCAGAGTTGTACAGGACCTTTTCTTCAAACTCCCTCGTTTCTGTCATTTCCCCACACACTCCTGCTGCCAATAGCCTTGTTTTCTGGCTGTCTGGCTAAAAATGTGCAAATCCAGGTCTCATCCCCCTTGCACTGTGGTGCACACTGCTAAAAGAACAGAGCAGAAATAAGTCAACAGTGGTGCCCATGGGCAGGGGAGAGGGGTCTTCCGCACGGGGCTTTAGGTGCCCGTGCGTCTGCTGGCACCTCTGCCACCCTACTGGCTGTGCCACTGCAAGAGGGCAGGTGCAGGACCGGGAGACGGCGCCCTCGTGGGCCTGGGAGGAGGGGTCCTCTTGAGGCTTTGTGCCCACCCCCACGGTACAGATTGGAACAGGCCAGGAGGGATGGGAGGAAGAAAACAAAAACAAAACAAATACAAACCTCAGCGCTGTGTCAGTCCTACCCACAGCTCTAATCCTCTCCAGTCTGCCCACGGTTATTGGCTTTCTGGGGCCCCTGGATGTTTGCTTTCTTCCCAGGTTGTTGGCTGCCAGCACTGAGCTTCTTCCGTCTCAGAAGAGGCTGAACTCCCTTCTCATTGTAAGTGACTCGACAGTTTTCCTCCGTCAGGGAGATGGGACAGTTGGGAAAAGAAGAGGGTGGTCGGACGTACTCCTCATGTTGGAGTTCCTGCTCTGTTTTAGGTCATCAGAGACTGCTGTAACCCCCCCCCCTCATTTTTGACTCATATAAAATTACTACCTGCACAACAAGTGTACATCAGAGTCTGAACAAAACAAAACAGTCATTAGGACGTGGGAGACCACGGTAATTAGTTGCGTGTTCTACAAAATGAAACAGCTCTGCGTGTCGCTGCGCCAGGCAAGGAGCAGTCACACAGGGATGGTAGAAGGACGGCCCAGGGACACCAGAACAAAGGCTCCTCCTGAACACAGCTTCCAGCCCCCAGAAAACACGGCAGTTGGCGCCCAGTGAGGGAATTCACCAGCAGGCACAGTCATCCGCTATTTATTTTTTAAAAATCAGCTGATCCCCAAAAGGTGACTAAGATTATGCCCCAGAGTCGTCATTTTTAAGCAGAGCTGAACCCCGAGAAGGCACTGTCCCCAGTGAAATGAGGGTGGTCACAACGCGATCGCACAGGCCTGGGAAACACCTGTCAGATACAGTGCAGCTGGGACCACGACGCTGCAGAGGGATGGTGACATCTGACAGACGTCCGGTCTTGTCTGAGGCAGAAGATGGGCGCAGGGAGGGAAGCAGAGGGCGCGGGAGCCCTGTCCACGGAGCCTGTGTGGGGCCCGGTCAGGGTGGGGCAGGGAGGGAAGCAGAGGGCGTGGGAGCCCTGTCCATGGAGCCTGTGTGGGGCCCGGTCAGGGTGGGGCAGGGAGGGAGGCGGAGGGCGTGGGAGTCCTGTCCACAGAGCCTGTGTGGGGCCCGGTCAGGGTGGGGCAGGGAGGGAGGTGGAGGGCGTGGGAGTCTGTCCACGGAGCCGGCCCATGTGGGGCCCGGTCAGGGTGTGGCAGGGCTGGCAGGCGCAGCAGGGCTGCGGGATGACCTGTCAGCATCTTCTCTATCAGAACTGTCTGCTTGCCGTAGGATACATGTGCACATGGGCAGGAAGCCTGCACCTGTGCCACCTGGTGTCACCTCAGGAAAAGCAGCAGCGCCTGTGTCACAGATGGCCACCCCTCCTGCAGCGAGGGAGGCCTGCTGCTGCACAGGCCGCTCTGTGTCGCTGCGCATTTGACGTACCTGCAGTCCTACTCATAGGGCTGTATCCGTAGGCTGCATCATTCTACCTCCCCGCTCTGGTTTCCAACCTGAGTGAGGCCTGGAGATGAGCAGCAGAGGGAACCAGCTTGTTACAGAGCAGAGACGACCAAACAGAAAGAAACGAGACTGGACCTTTTAGACAAACGGCCACTGAGCCCCAGGACATCACCCTGTCCTGCAGTCTGAAGGGAAGCAGCCATGAGAAGCTGGGGGTGTTGCCTCCTCTCCTCCCCACGCTGGAGTGGAGAAGAGCAAACATGCCAGTGCTTGGGAAGCAAACGTACGTGAGGCATGTATGTACCTCCCCTGAAAGTAACAGACAGGTGCAAAACGATTCTGAGAGAAAACAAAGGCAGAAAATTAATATTCACTTTCACTACGCAGAGCAAACAGGTCTATGTAGAACTGATCCGTTCCAAGACAAGACAAGATCAAGGGCTGGAAGTCACCAATGAAAAAGTAATTTTTATAATAAAGAAAAGGGCCACAGTGTAAAAGTGGTAAACACAGGACAGTTCCTCCCAGGTGCTGACACCTTCGGGGGAACATGTGCCCTCACGCCATCCTCGGGTCCGCAGAGAACGCACGGGAAGAGAAAGCGGCCGCAATGCAGGGTGAGAATCTCACAGCTGAAGCTGCAGAGAGAGAGAGTCGCTACTAAAAATTCCCAGGCAGAGCCCAAAGAAAGTCAACACGCGGCAACACTTTTCTAAAGAGAATGGAGCCAAAATTGTGCTCAAATGCACAGCAGAAGATTTCTCTCTATAAAAGGAAAGCTAAAATAAGATCGAAAGAGCTCACCACGCTTCAAGGAAAATTAACATGCTCATTAATGAAGCAGTTGAATATCTACGCTTAGGAAAACATCACAAAGGGAGCTAAGTCAGATGGCCCTCAGATTTCTTACCAGCAACACGGATGCCAAAGGGCACAAAACCAACCTTCATAGCGCCCGAGTGAAACAAGACCCCAGAGCACGCTTCCTCTCATATGCACATGCAGAAGACAGCCATGGTTGGGAGGGCATCTGACCTGGTAACTAAGATGCTGGTTAAGGCTCTCACACCCTGTATCCGGGCACCAGGGCTCACAGTCAACGCTGGCTCCTGCCTCCAGCTTCTTTCCCGCTAACACGGACCCTCAGGGGCAGCAGTGATGGCTCAAGTAACGGGGTTTCTGACTCCCAGGGGGAAGACCTGGGCTGAGTTCCCAGCTGCCAGCTTCAGCCGTGGCTTAGTACCAGCTACGGAGGGCCTCTGGGGAGTGAACCACTGGGTGGACGCCCTCCCTCTCTGTCTCTCAAATAAATAAAAACGCAACAAAGAAAGTCATGTTCATATATGCTAGAATTCGGGAGATGCAACAGCTGCGTACAGTTTCTAAAAACCTAACTGAAGATGTGGTCTAGTTCCACGGACGCATGGCAATGAGGACCTCACAGGAATGTTCTGAGCGGGAAAAGCTGGAGACGAAGCACCATGTCCGGTCAGGCAGGGAAGAAAAGACACACACATGTGATAAGTATCACACAGCACACAGCTGCAGCACACGTTTGAAGGAAACCTAAATAATGTTATTACAGAAAATTCTAGATAACACCAACCAAAAAGGAGGCCAAGGAGATTGAGGGAAGAGAAGGGTAGCATAGGAGAACCAGGGCCAATTATTTCTTCTGTACCGTTTTCAAAAATTATTTGAAAGGCAGAGTGACAGAGAGAGGGAGAGGGAGAGATCTCTTCCCTTTGCTGGTTCACTCCCCCAAAGCCTGCAACAGCTAGGGATGGGCCAGAAGCTGCATCTTGGTCTCCCATGTGGTGGCAGGGGCCAAAGTACTTAGCCAGCACCTGCTGCCTCACAGGCACACTGGCAAGAAGCTGGGTTAGAAGCTGAGTAGCTGGGATCAAAAAAGGCACTTCCAGATGGGATGTGGGCATCCTGAGAGGAGGCTCAGCCGCTGCACCACAACGCCCACCCTTTTCTGTAGTACTGGACTGAAAAATAAATATTTAAACATATTATTCCTAATTATAAAGAACTAATTATTTTAGTTATAACAGAACTAATAGGATGATGGGCAAAGCAAAAAGGGAACTAGAGAGAAAAATGAAAAAAAAAACCAAAGATAGGTAAAGGAAGTAAAACACTAGGACGTCAGAAGATCAAATATATTGGTTATGTCAGTTGATATATAAAGGATAAACTCACTTATTATTAAAGAAAGAAGAGGAGGGAGCAAAGAACCCAGCAACTATCTGCTGTCTTCAAGAGACACACTTAAATCATTAATACTCCTAAAATAAAAGGACTGCTATGGATAGAGCAGACATATGTAGATCAAGACAGTGGGTCTCGGCCGGCGCCGCGGCTCACTAGGCTAATCCTCTGACTGCAGCACTGGCACACCAGGTTCTAGTCCCGGTTGGGGCGCCGGATTCTGTCCCGGTTGCTCCTCTTCCAGTCCAGCTCTGCTGTGGCCAGGGAGTGCAGTGGAGGATGGCCCAAGTGCTTGGGCCCTGCACCTGCATAGGAGACCAGGAGAAGCACCTGGCTCCTGGCTTTGGATCGGCGCAGTGCACCGGCTGTAATGACCATTTTGGGGGTGAACCAATGGAAAGAAGACCTTTCTCTCTGTCTCTCTCTCTGTCTAGCTCTGCCTGTCAAAAAAAAAAAAAAAGACGGTGGGTCTCATCATGTTAATATTGGGCAAAGCTGAATTCCAGGCAAGAGGCATTAAATAGAACCAAGTGACTACTCTAGAATGAGGAACAGAATCTATAAGATACACAACAGTCATTAGCTTTTACATGACAGATAACACAGTATCTAAATACATCAAGCAAAAGGAAGTAACAGGTTTAAGATGCTCCTCAATTCTGGACAACCGGAACAAATTTGAAGAGAAATTATATAGAGAATCTGCAAAGTAGACTATGACTAAAATGATACAACAGGACACAGAGGATGTGATTAGTATGACGAATGTGTGAGGATCTAACGCAAGGGTCAACCAAAGAGTAAAGTTTTGGGCTTTGCAGACCATATGGTCTCGGTCGCACTACTCGGTTCAGCGGCTTTTAGGAAAAACCGCCACACACCACACACTGTCAACAAACGGTCACGGCTGTGTTCCAGCTCAACACTATTCACAAAAACAGTGCGCCAGCTTTGGTCCATGCACAGTCTGCTTTTACGTCCAGCCCACCAGTATACAAACGTAGGTGCCTGTGCACAGCTTGATAGCTTGAGAACAGAAAATACACCTTTACTCAGGTATTCATGGAACGCTTTTTAAAAGGGAATCTGTTATACAATTTCAAGACAGGAGACTGGTATAGCTATTTTCTGACCACTATGAAACAAAGCTTGGCAACAGAAGTAGAGATAACACAAAGTAGAGACAACAAAAATTAGATAGAAAATGACTTGTGTGGCAGAGACTGGAGACTGGCTCGGTCAACAGGACTCCACACATTGGTAGCATTCCTTCCTGTAGACAAGGCCAAAGCCCACATTTCTCCCAGCCCCTGGGAGCTCAGGCTCTGAGCGGGGCTGCCTTTCACCAGGACACACCTGCGGGATACCAGGAAGCAGAACTCAGCTTTGTAGGGCGAAGACCACATGGCTGGTCAGGCAGGTTTCACGCCGGAGTTTGGTTTCTCTGCAAGACGTCTGTGTGGCCACCATCTCGTGATGATGATGCGGGCAGAGCAGCAACGGGCTCCCTCCTGGCACAGAGCAGCAGGACAGTGGGATGCTTGTCCTGGCCACACTGCCTGGATTCCCTAGGGCTCTCTGAAATGCTAAAAGATACATACACCCTACAGGGAATCCTTTTCTTCATAAACTAGCAAGAGTCTGTTACCTAAAACTAAAGGCTTGGTCAAAACACCCCAAAAATATCCAAACTGTCTTAACTTTATATCAAGGAAGAAAAAAATCCATGATTCTCCTGAAAATAAACAACGGCAGGGTCAGCGCCAGAAGTGGTTTGCACCAAACCGTGCATCTCCACTAAGTGCACCTCCTAAGCTGCGTCACTTCTAGTTCAACGAACGGTCTCGATGACTCCTGGGAGAAGAAACGGAGGCTGCGTAGGGTCATCACCACTGTCGCAGGAATCACGAACTACGTGAACAATTTTTCTTTTCTCTTACTATGTTGGGAAAATGATGGCATTTCTGGTTTCCATTTGGGTCCTCCTTTTAGTAAAATGAAACTCAGATTTAAAAACACACGCATATGGTGCCCAGTGCTGTGGCAAAGCCAGTTAAGCTGCCACCTGCAGCACCGGCATCCCATATGGGTGCCAGTTCAAGTCCTGGCCGCTCCACTTCCTATCCAGCTCTCTGCTAATGCACCTGGGGAAGCAGTGGGAGATGGTGCAAATCCTTGGGCCCCTGAACCCGTGTGGGAGACCCAGAAAAAGCTCCTAGTTCCTGGCTCTGGCCTGGCCCAGCCCTGGCCGTTGTGGCCATTTGGGGAGTGAACCAGCAGATGGAAGACTCTAACTGCCTTTCAAATAAATAAAATAAATATTTTAAAAAAAAGACACATATATGCACACATAGGTGTGCAAACACACACACCAAGACAACCAGTTCAGGGACTGCTATGGTTTAAGGGGCTCATGTTTTGGAAGCGTGGTGCTCAGTGTGGCAGTGCTGGGACTGTGGAACCTCTCAGATGTGTGATAAAGGATGAGGTGATGAGGCCACGGGGGACGCTGCTCTTGGAAAGGATGTCTTGTGCAATTAGTTCTCGTGAGCTGTCACAGAAGAGCGAGCTGGCTCCCGACTCTCTCTGGCTTCCTGTCTTGCTATGATCTTTTCTACATGTTCCTGCCACCTACCCTGAACCGTCAACAGAACCTGAGCCAATGGGATCGCCTCATCTTAGACTTTCAGCCTCCAAAACTGTGACTTACATAAGCCTCTGTGCTTTGTAAGCTATTATAGCAACTGGACTCCAAAATCCCTCTGTCATCCATCCATCCTTCCTTCCCTCTCTCCCTCCTTTCACGATTCATTCATTCATTTGATAGGCACAGAAACACAAAGAGGAAGGCAAAGACAGACAGACAGTCTTTCATCCACTGGCTCACTTCTCAAATGCCTGCAACAGCCAGTGCTGGGCAAGGCTGAAGCCAGGAGCCTAGAAGTCAACCTGGGTCTCCCACATGGAGGGCATGGGCCCAAGTACTTGAGCCAGGGAGCACACTGGCATAAAGTTTCCACCAGAAGCAGAGCCAGGACTCAAACCCAGGTACTCTGACATGGGAGGCAGGCATCCCTGCCGAGCCAAACACCTGCCCTGGGGTCCTCTTCCGACCCCAAAGCTGTAAAGTGCATGGCGATTTCAGAGTCAGTAGGGAGCCAGGAGAAAGGCACTCCAGAGGTGGTCACACATTTCATATAGAGCATGTATAAAAAAGAGACAGCAAGAAAAGACAGAGGGAGGGTGACATCTGAGTTGTTCACCAAGAAACAGAAGGGGAAGCAGCCTGGGAAGTGGAGAAAAAAGCCATGGACGCATCTGGTTGCTTGGACGCATTCCTCACTGATTCACAAGGCCATAGGCACACACACAAATCTTGATTCAATAACTGTGGTTATCCAGAGTCAAGCTCACTGTCTGTCACGTTAGGGGAATACGAACACCAGCACTCGCTTCCAAGCCTACGACATGGATATGTTCTTCTGACAACTAGTCACAGGTTCAAGGATAACCTGTTCAAGCTCTAAAATGTAGTCAATGGACAAAGTAAATGCCAACTTTTTAAAAGACTTTATTTATTTGAAAGGCAGAGTTACAGAGCGAGATAGGGAGAAACAGAGAGAGAGAGGGGGAGAGAGAGAGAGAGAGATCTACCTATCTTCCAACTGCTGGATCACTCCCCAGTGGCTGCAATGGCTAGGGCTAGGCCAGCCTGAAACCAGGAGCCAGGAGCTTCTTCTAGGTCTATCATGTGGACAGCAGGGGCCCAGACACTTGGGCCATCTTCCACTGCTTTCCCAGGTACATTAACAGGGAACTGGATTAAGAGTGGAGTAGCCAGTTCTTGAATAGGTGCCCATTTGGGATGTCAGTGACAGAGGTGGTGGTCCAACCTGCTGCGCCACAGGACCAGCCCCAATGCCAACTCTTCTAGATGAACTCGTGTATCCACGTTTTGACAAGGGAACTGAGAAGTCAGCCAAAATCAAAACGTACTGAACCCACTGCAGTACTTCCCTGGCTATCTATATCCTGAAGTACCTCCTGCCTGCCTGCTGTAGAACTGGGCTTTGAGAGGACTTTCATTTACGAAGAAGAGAAATTTCTTATTTGTACTCAACAGGATTTCTTTCTATGAAAACCCAACAGAAATATAATCTGAAATATTTTAAGAACTGTCATTACCTTGAGTACCTTTATTCCCCATAGTATCTAGCCTTATTCCATTCTCCCAGAATTGTAGAAAGTTTTTCCGTGTCATTTTTCATGTCCATATAGTTCTTTTTTAAAAAAGATTTATTTATTTATTTGAAAGGTAGAGTTAGAGAGGGGGGGAGAGAGAGAGCATGAGATCTGCCATTCACTGACCCACTCCCCAAGTGGCTGCACTGGTCACAGCTGGGCTGATTCAAATCCAGGAGCCAAGAACATCTCTGGGTCTCCCACGTGGGTGGCAGGGGCCCAAGCACTTGGGCCATGTCCTACTGCTTTCCCAGGAGCATGAGCAGGGAGCTGGATTGGAAGTGGAACAGCTAGGAGTTAAAGGGGTACCCGTCAGGATGCCAGTGCTGCAGATGGCGGCTCTACCCACTACTCCACAGCACCCTGCCCCTCCACACCACTCTACACAATCATTTCAACATTAAATTAAGTTTGGATTCATCATTTAAAAACCTTAATTGTTCATGGAAATACTAGGAGTTCAAGTTTATATTACGGTAATGAGAAAGCACTTCTTGAATTTCTCATGGTAAATGGAACTGTTATCCTTACTCTGGTCACAGACTCCTTTTCAGTGTTAAGGCGTTGTTGAGCCTGTGCACAGATCGTGTAAAATGTCCTGTAATGCAGACAAAGCTGCGCCCATCTCGGGGTGGAACCAGCGAGGTGTCCTTGTTTCTGGAGGCTGCTTCCCCACTGCATTCATTCGCTGCACACAGCTCCATGGTCAATACCAAGCGCATGGCTCTCAGAGTGAAGGGAACCTGCCATCAGGACAAAGCTGACCACTTCCGATGGCGGCACCTCCCCCCGAGGCTAGCCAGCGGCCACGACGCAGCCCAGGACAAAAACTGCCCACCAGGAAAAACTGCGACTGGCTGAACCCATCAGGTCTCCTTCTTAAACGGACAAAGGACAGAGGAAGAACTTGGTAGTGGGGGCAGGAACAGGGACGTGGAAGAGAAGCAAACAGATCGAAGTCATGGGAAAGCACGAAGCCGCGGAACAGAGAGAAAACAGCAGCGCCAGTGGCGGCAGAGCAGCAAAAACCAAGACGGAGCGAAGCCGATCCACTGGTGTGGGGGAGAAGACTCAGTAGACGTACGAAACAGAAGCTGGGGCACAGGCAGTGCACACACACTTGGGACCACGCCGCGTGCTGAAAACGAGTCCCAGCTCTCTTCTTCTGCGAGCCCAGGTTACGCCACGGTTTCTGTTTTCCTTTTCAACATATCCGCTGGTGTCTTTCTGTCCTTACAAGCTATTTTTAGAGAATTTAAATAGTTATCTGAGAGGCAGAGACAGAAGGCAGATGGAACGCACTTCCATCTACTGGTTCAGTCCCCAAGTCCCCATGATGACCAGGACTGAGCCAGGCTGAAGGTGGGAACCAGGGATTCAGTCCAGGTCTCCCACGTGGTGACGGGGACCCCTGTGCTGGGGTCACCACTACTGCCTTCCAGGGTCTGCATCAGCAGGAGGCTGCAAGTCAGGAGCATTCTTGCAACTGGAAAGATTTAACTAACTTTGCCATTTCTCACTGAAATACAGATCAATGAATCTATGATCAACTGACATTCTAAAAGAATCATTTTCGTTTCACAAGGCCTTGGCTATGGTCGGGCATTTCTATAACACGTACTACAGCTTTACAGATGGTCAGAAATTGCCTGGACAGAATTAGGTGCCTTGCAGGTTCCCATCTGACACAAAAGTGACTGTTCTCGCAGCATCTACTTCTACAGGATTAATTAACCCAGTGCTTATCAGCATTCACTTTGAGACTTATCAGCCTGCCGCTTACAGAGTAGGAGTTAATTCTGGGTCCATCAGTTCCTGTTCTGAGTCTATCATGCGTCTGTACCCACACCGAAAAAAATTTCTAGAGAACTGGCTTGTGTCCTAATACCACCGCTCTTGGATGTTGGAGGACTGTACCTAACGTTCAGGTGACGACCCCGAGGTAGTACTTAGGGGTGTTTCTGTCAGTTCGTTTTCTGATAAGGCTATATACTGACAATCATTTATCACCAAAGGCCACTAGGCAGAGCTGGTGAATGATCTGAGGCACCATACATGCTCTTTAAACGGACTCTTTTAAATCTCACAACACCAAATACCACATTGAATGTTTGCCTTTGCCTGATATTCTTTTAAAAAGAAATCTCAAACGTTTGCAGAAATTAAAGGCCCACTGTGAGCCGCAGAAATGGCTTCTGATGAGGAAGAATGGGAAGGCATTTTGGGCAAGAGTCTGCCTGCTTCTCTAACCACCGACCTGCTGACCGCTTCAGATACGCAGCTTTAAGTAAAGTGTCCTCCCTGTCATGGCCGTTCGATCCTCCGGAAAACCCCAAACTGCTCTAAAAGGAGGCGCTATGAAAAAAGAATCCACAGTCCAGATATGATCACCACGAAAATGAACTCACAATGAATCTCTATAAAATGCTAGTTATGAAATTGCTAGAACGAGGAAAAAATGTAGATGACTT
Organism: Oryctolagus cuniculus; assembly: GCF_051225735.1. NCBI lineage: Eukaryota > Metazoa > Chordata > Mammalia > Lagomorpha > Leporidae > Oryctolagus > Oryctolagus cuniculus. The sequence goes on along the minus strand of NC_142880.1, from coordinate 4,357,585 downwards.
TGGGAGTGGGAATGACTTTTCTGATACAACGTTAAAGGCATAATCCATGAAAGAACTGATAAGCTGGATTTCATTAAAATTAAAAAACTTCTGCTCTGTGAAAGACAGTTACGAGAATGGAAAGGGGGCCGGCGTCATGGCTCACTTGGCTAATCCTCCGCCTGCGGTGCTGGCATCCCATATGGGCGCTGGTTCTAGTCTCGGCTGCTCCTTTTCCAATCCAGCTCTCTGCTGTGGCCTGGGATAGCAGTAGAAGCCACAGCTGGGAAAAAATTTTGGCAAAAGATGTATCTGGTAAAGGGGTGTTATCTGAGATACACAAAGAACACTTCAAGGTCAACAGTAAGAAAACAGGGCAGTGTGTGGCCAGCAGCTAAGACACCCATGGCTTGCGTCAGGGAGCCTGAGTTCATGTCCTAGCTCTAGCTCCTGACTCCAGCTTCCTGTCAATTCAGACTTTGGGAAGTGGCAATGATGGCCCAAGGAGTCAAGTTCCTACCGCATGTGTGAGAGCTGCACTGAGCTCCTGGCTCCCAGCCTGTGTGGGCACCTGAGGAGCGAACCTGTGGCCAGGAAAGCTCTCCCTCTATTTGTGTGTCTCTTTCTGCCTCTCAAAACAAAACATCAATCAAGTAAAAAATGAACCAGAGACCTTACCCTTTTAGCCATTTCTAACAAATTAAGTACAGCCTTACCATCTACCCTATGATCTGGCAATCAGTCTCCTTGCATTTACCCAAAGGAGTTGAAACCTCACCTCTCCGGGGACAGCGCTCTGGCGCAACGGGTTAGTGCCCTGGCGTGAAGTGCTGGCATCCCATATGGGCGCCAGTTCGAGACCCAGCTGCTCCACTTCCCATCCAGCTCTCTGCTATGGCCTGGGAAAGCAGCAGAAGATGGCCCAAGTCCTTGGGCCCCTGCACCCGTGTAGGAGACCCAGAGGAAGCTCCTGGCTCCTGGCTTCGGATTGGCACAGCTCTAGCCATTGCAGCCCATTGGGGAGTGAACCAGAGGATGTAAGACCTCTCTCTCTCTCTCTCTCTGCCTCTCCTCTCTTTGTGTAACTCTGACTTTGAAATAAATAAATAAATCTTAAAAAAAAAAAAGAAACCTTACCTCTCCATAAAATCCCATACATGGATGCTTATTCCAGATTTATTCCTCATTGTCAAAACTTGGAAGCAACCAGGATGTCCTTCAGTAGGTAAATGGATGAACTGTGCTACGTCCAGACAAGGGAATATTATGTGGCACTCAGGAGAAATCTGGGAACACCATTGTGGTATAGTGGGTGAAGCCACAGCCCACAACGTTGGCATCCCATATGGACACCGGTTCATGTCCTGGCTGCTCCACTTTCAATCTAGCTCCCTAGTAATGCGCCTGGGAAAGCAGTGGCAGATGGCCAAGTCCTTGGTCCCTGCACCACGTGGGGGATTAGGAAGAGGCTCCTGGGTCCTGGCTTTGGTCTCGCCCAGTCCTCGCTGCTGCAGACACTTGGGAAATGAAGCAGCAGACGCAAGGTCTCTCTTTTTCTGTCTCTGCTTCTCTGTGTTTCTCCCTCTTTCTAACTCTACCTTTCAAATAAGTGAATACACCTTAAAAACAAAACAAAACAAACAAACAAACAAAAAAACAAAAACAAAAAGGAAGAAGATATGAACTAGCAAGCCATGAAAAGACATGGAGGGACCTCAAATGCCTATTACTAAATAAAAGAAGCCGATGTGAAAAGGCTCCGCATTGTGTAATTCAACCATATGACATTCTGGAAAAGACAAAACCATGGAGACAGTGAAAGGGTCAGTGGTTGTGATGGGAACTGGGGAGAGGAAGGGATGAACAGGTGGGGCACGGAGATTTAGGGCAGGGAAACTACCCTGCAGGACATGCAGCGCTGGGCACAGGTCATCAATAAACCAGCGGGAGGTATACCAGCAAGAGTGAACCCTCGTGTAAGCCAGGGTGATAATGACGTGTCAGCATAGGTTCATCGACTGTTAACCAGTGGGCCACTGTGGGGGCAGGACGGCCACGGTGGGGGAGGCTGTGTGTGGGCACAGAGCACCCGGGAACACTCAGTTCTCTTCCCCTTGATTTTTCTGTGAATCTAAAATTGCTCTAAGAAGTAGTCTATTTAAACAAATAATAGTGAGCCCTCTCAGCTCCACGGCAGACCTAGTCGATGAGACAGGATCCTGAAGGGAGGTCACAAACTCTGTTTTCTTTGGAGACAAGATCATTCACTGAGCATACAGGGTGAGGGAGAGAAAGGAAACGAGAAAGAGGGAAACAGAGTGATGGAGCGATGAGCACAGAAATGAACCTTGACTGACACTTCTGTGTCCAACCTCAGAGATTCAGGTTAGAGCGTGGGACGTTGGAATATGCAATCAGAAGTCTCCACAGGTGGTTCTGACACAGGGAGGACGTTCCTACATCCAGTGGGGAGGCTTCATGGAGGCAGTGCTCTACAGAAAGTGAGCTGGGCTGAAAGGGTAGCAATGGCGCACAGTATCTGTGATGCAGACACAGCGTTCTGAATGCAAACCAGCAACATCCCGAGCCAGAAACAGCCAGAGGAAATGCAGGCAGGATTTCTGGGCAAAGGACAAAGAACCAGAGGCAGATTAACCCCTCCAGAGCTCAGCGATTACTTCTCCAAGACGACAGCCCTCGTCTCAGGAAGCCAGCAGGTACCCATCCTCTACCGCAATTTCACGCAAGCAGAGCAGACAGTAAGTTATCTTCAAGGACTGAGTCTCAAAACAGATTAGGTAAGCAAGCTCCAACGTCCCAATTAACAGAGTTACAGCTTCTAAATGCCACAAGACAAAGCACTTATTGACAAAAGGAAAAAAAAAAAAAAAAAAAAAAAAAAGGAAAGGGCAGATCTTTGGGAATGAAAATTCATCCTTCAATGGATTAAAAAAGAAAAGTAGTTTATTTTATTTTTTTATTTTTATTTTTGACAGGCAGAGTGGACAGTGAGAGAGAGAGACAGACAGAAAGGTCTTCCTTTTGCCGTTGGTTCACCCTCCAATGGCCACCGCGGCCAGCGCGCTGCGGCCGGCGCACTGCGCTGATCCGATGGCAGGAGCCAGGTACTTATCCTGGTCTTCCATGGGGCGCAGGGCCCAAGCACTTGGGCCATCCTCCACTGCACTCCCGGGCCACAGCAGAGAGCTGGCCTGGAAGAGGGGCAACCGGGACAAAATCCAGCGCCCCGACTGGGACTAGAACCCGGTGTGCCGGCACCGCAAGGTGGAGGATTAGCCTAGTGAGCCGCGGTGTTGGCCAGAAAAGTAGATTTTTAAAGAAGACATTCAGGATCCATCAAATCAGTAATTGTGTCCAAGGAACAGCATCTATAATTTGGGTTAACTATGGCGCTTATTACCCCAAACTGGGCACTCAAAAAATTTTTTTTTTCTATTTGAAAGGCAGAGAGACAGAGAGACATGGAGAGGAGTCCCACCTACTAGTTCACTCCCCAAGTGCCTACAACAGACAGGCTGATCAGAGTGAAGTCAGGAGCTGGAAACTTGGTCCAGGTCTCCTAGTGCATGGCAGGGACCCTGGCTGCTGCCCAGGGTAGGCATTAGCAGGAAAATGGACTCAGAAGCAGAGCTGGGATGCAAACCCAGGTAATCCAATATGCAGTGAGGGCATCCCAAGTCCCATCTAATGCCCACCACTCAAAACAGGACACTTTATTAAATATTCCATAAGAAGAGGTGTTGACCAAGACTGTTCCTGGCAAACCAGGAATCTCCCTAACTCTAGTACTCTCCTGGAAGTTACAAACCTAACAACAATCCTATCAGCTAATGACAATGCGCCACAGAGGAGCTGGGCTGAATGGCAAAGTCAGAAACCACAGATGGTGTTAATACAAGTTTCTTTTTCTTTCCAGCCCTATCCATGGTGTGAAAGATCACACAACACTTCTATAATTACACAGCACAGTGGTCATGAATATTGATCTCGGAACCTAGTAAAGGTCAACGTTACTTTGCAGAGCACGGTGGGCTAATCAAGTCTTTGCTCTGGAATGCACATCAGCCCCATTTCTCTACCATCATGCCGCCAGGCTGAGATGTGCACATGTTTTTCTTCTTAGGATATGCCAGACTTCTAGATGGGTCTTGAACTCCTAGTGAAACGGTGCCTTGATTAGGGAAAGGTGATGTTTCCACTGGGTCTCTAGCCTGAAAGGATTTTTCCTTTTCTGTTTTAACAAGCAGTTCTTAGGGTCCTTAGCATGGCACGCTCTGTCCTAAGCGCCAGCAAGATGGATCACACAATTATCAACATCTTAGTCTTTTGTATCCACTGAGACAAGTGGTTCACAAACCTGCTGCACATCCCAATTACAAGGACTGCTTAAAAGAAAATCTTATGCTTTGTCACCTAAAAACCTGTATGATCCATGAATGCTCAGAGCAGTTATTCACAACAGCCAAAAATGGAAGCAACTCAAACACACGCCAACTGATGAGTGGGTGAGAAGTGGTAATCCACCAAATGAACTCATTTTCAGAAATGAAGAGGAATGAAGTACGGATGGACCTTGGAGGACGCTGGGCTAAATAAAAGGAGCACACAGAATTCAGGATCTGCCTGGTCTGCAGTTTGGCTCTCTGTGGGTTTGGATGCCCATGGCCAACCATGATCCTACAGACATCGAATGGAAAATCAGTTCTCACTGCAGCTGCCCTGAGCAGTGTGACAAAGTCTTACACTGTCCTGCCCCATGCTCCATGTGGGTCACCCACACCCAGGTGGTCACACAGTTTATGTTCCCTGCCCACGGATGACTAAAGTTAGGTCCTGTCTTGGTTACCAGATCAACTATTGTGGGATCAAAGGGCTTGTGTTCAAGTAACTTTTATTTCCCTTAATTATGGTCCCAAAGTACAGGAGTGAGGCTGACACTCGATATACGTGAAGAACAAGCCATTAAGTGCTTCCTTAAGTGAAAAAGTGAGAGCTCTTGACTCAATAAGAAAAAAAAAAGTATGCTAAGGTTCCAAGATCTGCGGTTAAGTCATTTTTACTCTCTTACTTGCCTAATTTACTAATTAAACCATCACAGGTATGGACACATAGGAAAAAGACAATGTCATAGGAATGCTATGGCACGTGCCTCAGGCACCCACTGAGGGATCTTGCAATGCACCCCCCCCCCCGGAAAGTGGGGGGCACTGCATGACAAGCTGCGTGATCCCACTCATGGGAAATGTCCACAGCAGGCAGATCCACAGACAGAAAGCAAATTGATGGTTATAGAGGGCACGGGATCTTGGGGAGGAATGCTGATAGATAAAGAGTTTCTACTTTTTTTTTTTTTTTAAGATTTATTTATTTATTTGAAAGTCAGAGTTACAGAGAGAGAAGGAGAGGCAGAGAGAGATAGGTCTTCCATCCGCTGGTTCACTCCCCAGATGGCCGCGATGGCCAGAGCTGTGCCGATCCAAAGCCAGGAGCCAGGAGCTTCTTCCGGGTCTCCCACGTGGGTGCAGGGGCCCAAGGAGTGGGACCACCTTTTACTGCTTTCCAGGCCATAGTAGAGAGCTGGATGGGAAGTGGAGCAGCTGGGTCTCGAACTGGCGCCCATATGGGATGCTGGTGCTTGAGGCCAGGGCGTTAACCCACTGTGCCACAGCGCCACCCCAAGAGTGTCTACTTTTAAAGTTACTTTATTTATTTGAAAGGCAAAGAGACAGAGATCTCCCATCTGTTGGTCTACTCTGCAGATACCTGCAACAGCCAGGACTGGGCCAGGCCAAAGCCAGGAAGGAGCCTGGAATGCCGTCTGGGTCTCAAGTAGCTGAGCCATCACCTGCGTCTGGATCTCCATTGCAAGAAGCAGGACTTGGGAGCAGGGCCAGAACTCAAACCCGGGTACTCCGACCGGGGAGGCAGGTGCCTCAGGGCATCCCAACTGCTGTATCGAACGTCCGCCCCCAGAGTTTCTGTTCTAAGGGAATGAGAATGTTCTAAAATTGATGTGCTGACAGTTGTACAACTTTCTGAATTTATGAAAATCCACAGAATCGTGCATTCAAAATGGGTAAGCTGTACACTATGTAAATTCTATGTCAATAAACCTGTTAAGAAATACTAGGCTTGGGTCTCATCCCAACCACTATGATTCAATGGGTTTAGGTAATGCCTAAGAATCATATCATTTTAGCACTCGGGGCGTCATGTTGTCTTCCTTATTCTTGTTTCTTAAACTGCTACATTTTTTATTAGGCATTTTTTTTTCCCTGTGACAGCTTTTATCTTTGAACTATACCTCTGTGGCTTAGCAGACTGTCCACTCTTTCAGTGAATACCGAGGCGTGAGCTGGGTGTGGTCAGGGAGCTCTGTTCAGCGCTTTGGAGTGTCTGAGGTGATACCCAAGACTGGCGTGGTAAATCTCCTCTTTTTTTTTTTTACATCAGAGGGGGGTTTGTTCATATCTGTCGGCATAGTCTGGCACTCACCTCCTCTCCACAAAGGAGACCAGTTCCTGGGTGCTAGCCCCAGTGGGTACAGTTTTCATCCACACTGCCACCAGAACCACACAAAGGATCCATGCAGTCATCGGTGTGAACACAGATCCTGCAGCAGTGACCCTCACCAGGGAATCAGGGAACCCGAGCACTGGAGCCGCCCACAGCGACTGCCCAAAGTCCCAGCCTCACCCTGTGCCCTCCCATGTGGCCACAGCGTTTTCACAGTCCCGGCACACTCGGGGCCAAGAACTAGTGATAGGTTGAGTAGCTCAAATGCTTATGTTTCTACATTTTTCTTTTCTAATTTTTTTAAATCATAAAATTTACAGACATTTTTCCTCTTTTCAAAATGTTATACTCCTGTGGATTTTAAAATATTCTTATATCACAGTAGCTGTGTTGTTATATAAGAATACTTCAAAAATGGCACAGAATGTGGAAAGGGGTATCTAGCTGAGCAGTTAAGAATTCACGTCTCCCATTGGAATACCTGGGTTCCACTTCCCGCTCTGGCTCCTGACCCTAACTTTCTACAGATGTGGGCCCTGGGAGTGGTGATAGCCAAGTAATTGGGGTGTGGAATAAACAGCGCTGCTAAGAGCTGAAGCAGCAAGGAGGAAGGATCAAAGTTGAAACTGGGGGGCTGGCGCTGGGTGCAGCAGGTAAAGCTGCTGCCTACAGTGCTGGCATCCCACTTGGGCGCCAGTTCATGTCCTGGCTGCTCTACTTCCGATCCAGCTCTCTGCTATGGCCTGCGAAAGCAGTAGAAGATGGTCCAAGGCCTTGGGCCCCTGCACCCTCATGGGAGACCTGGAGGAGGCTCCTGGCTCCTGGCTTCGGATCAGTGCAGCTCTGGCCGTTGCAGCCATCTGGGGAGTGAACCAGCAGATGGAGGTCCTCTCTCTCTCCCTCTCCTTCACTCTGACTTTCAAAAAATTCAATAAATCTTTTTTAAAAAAAGTTGAATCTGGTTAAAAGAGATTTAGAAGTTTTTGGAGGACTAGGGGGTTGTTACTTTATAATCACCAGTTCTTATTCTGTAGTTCTATAGCTAAAAATAGGTCACTTGAAGGACTATGTCACATTTCAAAGCCCCTTCCTTTTCTTACCGGCCACCAGTCAGCCTGCCTCCCTGCAGAAGAGGGAAGGGCTCAGGCCCACCTGTTAATTGAGAGAACCTAGAAAGCCACAGCAGCCCTGTTCTCACCTAATCGTGGAACTGCAGCCCTGGGTTGGGCGAATCCACTGCACCCTTCCTGCCCGTCTCCATAGCACTCGTGCAGTGTTTACAGCTGGGATTCAGTGTACTTTCCCTCGCCTCCTCTATAATCAGACTGGGAATGAGCCGCACGCAGAAATGCAGGTCAGCGGTGCTGGTCTCCTGCCCTGCTGGGAGCTGGCTTCTGCCTGCAAGCCGGCTGGCTGACACTCACCTCATGCTGGATGGAGAACCTACTCCACGCTGTCCTGCCATGGCCAGGCAGCCTCTGGACGCCCTACCTGCTTGAATGGTGACCCTGGCCTCGGCCAAGGTGGAGGCGGTCTGGAATGCCCATGCAGACAGCACCAATGATCATGGTCCCTGCGGTTCCCTCCGGTGTGGGTGTGGGTGTGGGCGTGGGTGTGGGTGTGGGTGTGGGTGTGGGTGTGGGTGTGGGTGTGGGTGTGGGTGTGGGTGTGGGTGTGGGTGTGGGCGTGGGCATGGCATGCCTGGATTCATCTCCTTTCCCCCTGACTGCCAGTTAGGATATCACTCTCTCTCTGAAATCTTGTTAGAAAGAATATAAAACATGTACAGGCATTTAGTCTTGAAACAACTTCATTCTTTTTAAAGAGTACATTCTAACTCTATTTTGAGATCGTTTTGAGGCTTTCACCATGCACTGAAGGGAGATGAAATCAATCAAACTACATCAACCCCCAACCCAAAAAGGCTGCTGCAACAGGAAGCGGCAAACCCCTCTTCATCTGCCTAGGGAAATCGGGGGTTGCCTCTGGGGCCACTGCAGACAATAACCTCGAAGAAGGGATTCAAAATATGCGCCTTGCATGTGGGGCAGATATTTAACTGAGTGGTAATATAAAAGTGTGCGAAATGAGGCAGAGATCCTTGTGCAAGATCCTGATTTAGAAACAACATGAACACATGGGTACGAGGAGCCAGATTGTAAGTGCTGTAAAAATCCCAGGGACACAATTGAGCATGTGTCACCCTAAACTTGCACGCAGGCAGCACTGCTACAAACCAACAAAGCTATGGCAGCATCTGCCATCTCGGGTCACGGAAAGTCCCAGATGAACAAGTTCAGGTCTGTGAACTTCTCTGGTAGGAGCAGAACCCTGGCTCCATAATTAAACCCAAAAGTTGACAGGTATTTGAAAAGATTAAAATTCAGCAGGACATCCCATAATTTATAGCAAACGTTCATTAAATATTTTATTATCTGAATGAATGATGATTTCATCCAACAATCTTTCAGTGACTTAAAACTGCGATAGTATTTACTCTTCAAACTTCAGATGGCCCTATTCCTTCTGTGCTCTTGGTTTCTAAAGGCTTGGTAACTATTTCTGTTTCCTACAAAAAAAAATCCCATGTTCCTGGTAAATAAGCTGGTGGCGCTATAAAATTATGTTAGTTCAAGTGGAAAGGTAGATTTCTGCCAGATTCACCCAGCTGGTAATTATTTGAACCGAAATCAAAAAAGAACTAACTTTCTACATCACTCCCCAAAAGTTCATGAATTGCTTTCTGCCACTTTAGGCTTTATTCAGAAGGTTTTGATTTCACGTGAAATTTACTGTCGGTGGAATTTTCGGTCACATAATGGAAGTCTTACTATTCACAAGGCACTATATCTAAAACATCAGGAGCGCGGGAACCTGAGAAAGAAATCTCTTCACAGGAGGCCAGGTTCCAACAGGAATATGCCAGCGTCATACGCTACGCTCACGTGTTGCACAGACGGGCTGCCACTGCAGAGCTATTCCATACACTCGGTCTTTTTAATTCTCCATACTTTGTTCAGTAATGCAGTCTTCAGTTTAACCGGGAAAAGAAGTCTATAGTCCTTCCTCTTCGCACTCGGCTGTCCAGTTTCGCAGATCTTCTGCACTGTGTATTGTCCATACTTTTGTAAAATACTTTAGCCTTTTCCTGGAGGAAAAAGAAGACACAACTTGTTTTAGAACTGAAATTGTTGGGGACAATCCATCGTGTGGAAAGCTACGCGAAGTCTCTGCCCTGGGAACGCCAGGCAGGGACTGTGGCTAGGAAGTGGTGGCAGCATCGCCCCTCTGGGAGACTCAGGGGCCTTTGCAGTTGCTGCTACCATTGAGGGACCACGGTTACTGAGACCACTGCCCCCTCTGCTCCTCTAAAATCCCTCTCCCCAGGGAGGGGAGACCCTGACCTCCCCCTTCTAACTCTGCCAGAGGCTGTGTGTGTGTACATCCAAACTTGTAAGACAAAACACCTCGTGCTGAGTGTCCCCAGGGTGAAAGGTAAAACTGATGAAAGAAACTAAAACGAGCTAATGAAATGGCAAACTGCCAGGTTTAACACAGGCCTGCTTTGCCTGCAGAACTGTCAAGGTCAAGGGTCTGGAGCCGGAGTGTCTGAGGGCTAACGGCTGCCCTGCCCACTGGCTGTGTGGCCCTGGGTCAGCTTCTTTCCCTTGTTGAGCCTCATTTTCAAAGCTAGCACACGGGGATGACAATGTTGTCTAACTCACTGGGACGTCCTAGGGACTGAGTTAATGCATGTAACACAGTAGGAACCGGCACAATGTCTGGACTGTTGCAAATGACTGTATAGATTCATTTCTGTGCACACCAAGTATCCAACAGACAGGAACTGTTACAACAAATGAACATGGACCTATACAACACACCCACAGCAAGGCACAAGGCTGGGTTAGATTTCTTCTGTCTGGCAAACATAATTGTGATGAAATGAATTTTAGCAAAAAGGTAAAAAACAAAAAACAAATACAGCATCCCGCTAAATTACCGGATTCCATTCCAACGCCGCCTTCTGCGGTAACTCGGTCATCAGGGTAATTTCTGAGACCTCAGTATGCTACCCTGCAGTCGGAAGTTAAAACACGAACCGCCTGTGATTTTCTTGCTCTGGCTCTGCAGCAGCACGGCGGCCTGAAGAACCACCTGTCCCACTTAGTTACCACGTGCACACCTCTCCTTCGTCGCAGTGAGGCTTTATTCTAGTTTCACCGGGAAAAACAGTCATAAGACAACCAAAGACTTAAGTTTACCTCTGGACTCTGCAGCAGACTCTGGGCTGGGCTTTTTTTTTTTTTTTTGACAGGCAGAGTGGACAGTGAGAGAGAGAGAGACAGAGAGAAAGGTCTTCCTTTTGCCATTGGTTCACCCTCCAATGGCCGCTGCGGCCGGCGCGTTGCGCTGATCCGATGGCAGGAGCCAGGTGCTTCTCCTGGTCTCCCATGGGGTGCAGGGCCCAAGTACTTGGGCCATCCTCCACTGCACTCCCTGGCCTCAGCAGAGAGCTGGCCTGGAAGAGGGGCAACCGGGACAGAATCCGGCGCCCCGACTGGAACTAGAACCCGGTGTGCCGGCGCCGCAAGGCAGAGGATTAGCCTAGTGAGCCGCGGCGCCGGCCCTGGGCTGGGCTTTTTTAAAGTCTCAGAGAAAACCCCCTCTCTCTGGAAACACCTGCTAAATTGCCTTGTAGCAGAAACAGACTGAAAACGGTGCTGCTCCTCTGCCTGGTATTTGGCACAGGAAACAATCCAGGGTGGGTCTCAGAGGGGGCTCTGTGTCAGCTGCCTTTCCCAGCACCCGGGACCACGCACTGCTGCAAAGTGCGGAGTGCAGGGCACAGCCATGGGAGAAGGGGAGAAGCAGAAGTTGGTGGCACACGGCATCCGGGTTAGCACCTACTTCGTGAACTATCACAGGCACCAACGTTTCAGCAGTGAAATCTGGTCAGGACTCCCAGCACTAAATAATATTCTTCGCGTATGAGCCAGGGACCACTGATTGGCAAGATCTTCTAGCTGAGGGGCATCTGTTCACTCAGGGCCACGCGGCTGCTGACCACGCTGTAACCTCCCGCCCTCCAGGGAGGGCAGGGCTGGGCGCAGGTGGAAGGGGAGCTTACGTGGTTTGGCAGGTTCCTGCCTATCAGCTGGCTTTTTCCAGCTTCATTCCCACACTGGCTGGCCACAGGCTGTTCTATGGGAAGCACTCACAGAGCACTCCACGTGACGGGGGAAGTCAGGTTAGGATGACAAACTCGAGACAAACAATCCCCAGAAGTGGCGTGTGGACAGCGACGGATTACGCGGGGCCTGAGCACGGCCGCGCTCCTTTGTGGTCTGAGTCCTTCACCTCCGCCTGTGGTCACTGCACATCCAAGGCAGTATCTGCACAAAATGTCCTCAGTAGTGCTGAGTAGTTTTCGTATGATCAAGTGTTTTAAGCGACTAATGTATTTGGGCACACATTAAGAAGTTAACTATTTCTTTACAAAAATGACTGAAGAAACAATTTATCAAGTTACTAAAGATCTGGTGGCCCCAGTGTGTCCTGGCATGAGCCTGGTCAGTGCACTAGGGGCACACCTGCAGCCCTGGGCGGGGCCGGAGCATCCTGGCATGAGCCTGGTCAGTGCACTAGGGGCCCACCTGCATCCCTGGGCGGGGCCGGAGCGTCCTGGCATGAGCCTGGTCAGTGCACTAGGGGCACGCCTGCTGCCCTGGGCGGGGCCCGAGCGTCCTGGCGTGAGCGTGGTCAGTGCACTAGAGGCATGCCTGCTGCCCTGGGCGGGGCCCTAGCATCCTGGTGTGAGCGTGGTCAGTGCACTAGGGGCACGCCTGCTGCCCTGGGCGGGGCCCAGTGCGTCCTGGCATGAGCGTGGTCAGTGCACTAGAGGCATGCCTGCTGCCCTGGGCGGGGCCCTAGCATCCTGGTGTGAGCGTGGTCAGTGCACTAGGGGCACGCCCGCTGCCCTGGGCGGGGCCCAGTGCGTCCTGGCATGAGTGTGGTCAGTGCACTAGGGGCACGCCTGCTGCCCTGGACCACAGCGCATCTTCCTTGGACAGCTGGAAAGGTGTCGTCACAACCCAGAAGCAGGCGCCCAGCCTGACCTTTTCGCGTTCACCAGCCCTTCCAGCTCCTGTGACTTGCGGGCTGCTTTCCGTAAGACCTCGCCAGGAACGTCTGCCAGCTTGGCCACATTCAGCCCGTAACTCCTGGCGGCAACGCCTTGGGTGATTTGGTAAAGAAACGTGACAAAATCAGGGTCTGGTTCCTCTCCACCTAGGAAACAAGAGGAAACGATATCAGGGTTCTCACACACTCTGAGTAACTAAGGGCCAGGCCTACAGAGTGGGTGGCGCTCGGCACAGTGGGGCAACAGGGCGCTAAGCCTTGAAGTGAGGGGGTGGGGGATTTGCTGCACATTGCTAACAGAGAACTGACACAGGGCATAAAGGCCGGGCCTCTCCCTCAGGCTGAGCTGACTGCAGGCCCACCACAGCACACGCTCTCTGAGGGCTGACTGCACCTTGTATGTGCCACACAGCCCCCTTACCACTCAGCGCAGCCTCAGGTGGCCCCAGCATACCTCCTGAATGCCAATCTTAGAACCCGCTTCCTGGGAGAGACAGCCTGCCACACGCGTGCAGACACATGGAACACAAGGATGCGGGGCAAGGCTGCACAGTGTAACCTGTTGTAACCTCTGGATTATGCTGCCTTCATTATGAAATGCAGTATCACCGCACGGTGTTAAAAAGTGACTGACATACACCGGATTCACAATGACTTTGGCAACTCCAGTACTTAAATGGTAAGAGTTTTTTCATGCATTATTTCATTTGATAAATCTGCATGCTTTTATTCTTCTATCAGCTACAAACGAGAAAGTCAAAGCCTGAACACAGCAGTGAAACAGCACAATGGAATTTTCCTTGCACTTCTGTGGGAATTCAGCAGCAAACGGCTTTCTAAGGGTGGGTGCTGCAAGTGGGAGGAGGCTTCCAACCTCCATTATAGAGCACTAAGAATGCCTCCCGCCTCCAAAGCAAACTGAGGGGGCACACAGAGCAGGTACGTGGGTGAGGAGAGAACAGGGCGCGCATGTGTGTGGGGAATCCGGTCCTGTGGGCCTGGGCCTCCGCTGAGTCCTCAACACTCACCAAGCGGCGGGCCGAGCCCAGCAGCCAGCAAACCTTTCCCGTCCCTGAGACAGGAGCGCCTATCCTTTCACCTGGGCTCCGCTGGGCTCGCCCCTACCCCCTCCAGGCTGCCCCGGACAGCTGAAACCCCACGCTGGTCTCCGTCCATCAGTCCAGAGCCTACTTGTTAAGACAACAGTTTGGTTGCCCTCCAAGGGCCCATGTATTGAGGGGTTGATCCCTGAAGTCTCATGTTACTGGTTTCCAATTTTTTTCTTTAAGATTTACTACTTATTTGAAAGAGAAATAAAGATCTTGCATCCAATAATTCACTCCCCAAATGGCTGCTACAGCCAGGGCTAGGCCACGCCAAAGGAAGGAGCCTGGAACTCCATCTGAGTCTCCCACCTTGGATGGCAGGGGCCCAGGTACCTGGACCATGTTCTGCTGCTTTCCCAGGCACATTAGCAGAGAGCTGGATCAGAAGTGGAGCAGCTGGAACTTGAACCAGCACTCATATGGGATGCCAGGGTCAAGGCAGTGGCTTAACGCAAAGCCCTACAAAGCTGGCCCCTCATGTTAATGAATTAAAGGTGGTGGCTTGATTTAATTATGGTGTCCAGGAGGAAGACCTCGTAGGAGGGCCTGAGGCCACAGGGGCTGTCTTTGAGAGGCAGTTTTTTTTTTTTTTTTTAAAGATTTTATTTATTTATTTGATAGAGTTACAGAGAGTGGTCTTCATTCACTGGTTCACTCTCCAAACGGCCACAACAGCTGGAGCTGTGCTGATCCAAAACCAGGATCCAGGAGCTTCCTCCAGTCTCACAACACGGGTGCAAGGGCCCAAGGACTTGAACCATCATCCACTGCTTTCCCAGGCCACAGCAGAGAGCTGGATTGGAATAGGAGCAGACAAGACTAGAACCGGTGCCCATATGGGATGCCGGTGCCGCAGGCAGAGGATTAACCTACTGTACCACCGTGCCAGCCCCGAGAGGCAGTTCTTAAGAGAGGGTTGCTTATATAAGCTGCTTGGCCCAACTGTTCTCTCTCTGCTTCCTGGCTTGCCATGGGATCCTCCTTCTACCCGCATCCCCACCCATCATCCTTATCGGATGAAAGACCAACGGGGCCACCTAATTTTGGACTGTGACCTTTTAAAACCATGAGCAAAATAAACCTTTTCCTGTATTAGATTTTTTGCCCCCAAATAAACTTATTTTTAACTCCATTTTCCATGGACTTTTTGAAATACCCTCCTAGATGGAGATAGCTGTAACAACACTTTTTATATATAGTCGTAAAACAGAGCTACATTACATAACATGTGACACTGCTCTGCATACCTCGTTAACACATCTCAGTACAAACAGTTGTGAGTCCCTCGCCATATGCTGGTTCCCACTCTGTACCAGTTAAGGTAGTCCTCACATCTAAGGTGGCAATGCCAGTCGTCCCTCCCCTGCCCTGGAAGGGTCCTCCCCAGGAGGCCAGTTAAGTCCTGCTGCAAGACCCCTCGCCCTTGTGGTGGGGAAGTGGGTGTGTAAAGGCCAGAATCACGCAGGCGGAGAGAGCCAGCAAGGGGAGACAATGAATAAACAACTCATGTCTGCACGACCTTACCCGATCACTTAGAAGCTAAGATTATTCTAAGTGGGTACTACTGGAAAGTTGACCTGGCACTGCTTGGAGGAAATGAGGGTAATACTTTATGCTTCTGCTCGGTACAGGGAAGCTGAACACAATTCACTTTACAGCCCCACTTCTCTAGGCAACCACTGCGGGTTCAGTGTCCCTCAAAGGTCTGCTGGGCTGAGCTTGGTTGCCAGGCAGGTGGTACTGGGAAGTGCAGGGGATCTCAAAGAGGTGGGGCCCACAGCTGGCGTGGAAGCTCCCTGACCTCAGGAGGTCAAGTTCTCAGGAGTGTCCTGGCAGTTCTCTCCAGAGGACTGTCACGAGAGCCTGAACCTGGCCCCTCCTCTCTCTCTCTGTCCTGGTTCCAGGCACGACTGAGTGCTTCTGCGTGTGTTCCCCCCATCATCATCCACATCTTGAGGTAATGCCACAGAGCCTGGGCTTTGCCATTTGGACTCTGAACCTCCAAAACTGTAAGCTAAATAACCTCTTCTTTCTAAAAGCCAGGGTCAACTATTTTGTTGCAGCAATGCAAAACTGATTATCATGGCAATTATTAAAAGGATGCATGCTGATCAAATAATTTCGAATCACTTTTTGGATAGATTCATAAAAAATTAGAGGTGGGTTAAGAATAGAGTGACTTGGCCGGCACTGTGGCGTAGAGGGTAAAGCCATCGCCACCTGCAGTGTCGGCACCCCATGTGGGCGCCCGTTCAAGACCCGGCTGCTCCACTTCCGATCAGCATTCTGTTAAGGCCTGGGAAAGCAGTAGAAGATGGCCCAAGTCCTTGGGACCCTGCCCCCGCATGGGAGACATGGGGGAAGCTCCTGGCTCCTGGCTTCAGATCGGCACAGCTCTAGCTCTTGCAGCCAATTGGGGAGTGAACCAGCGGATAGAAGACCTCTCTCTCTCTCTCTGCCTCTCCTTCTCTCTCTCTGTGTAACTCTGCCTTTCAAATAAATAAATAAATAAATCTTTTTTTTAAAAGTAGAGTGACTTATCCAAGATTTTATAGACTTTAATGGACTAAATCATGGTTTCCTGACCTCTGACCTATTGCTTTATCTACCTGACCGTGGGAAACAGACAAGCAGAGCATACTCTAGACACAGAGTATCCTGGAAGCCACCCAAAACGCTTTCGGGACTTTTGCTGGTGACCTACGTGATGGCTTCTAACTCAGCAGAAGAGGAGTGGGGTCAGGGGTCACGTATGATGAGGGCTTCAACCAGGAACAGTCCTGGAAGTGAACGAGTAACAAAGCAAGGCTGCAACATCCTGAATGGAATGCCTTTCAACCCAGGAGTCTAGCCCTGCATGAACTACACATCAAATACGAAGGTGTGACAGAGAATTTTCATTCGTGCAAAGCCTCAAAAATTTTACCAACTCCTTAGTTGATATTCATGGTTGTCTATCTTATAATACTCCTAAGAAAACCCTGGTAGCATAAGGAATTAACTCAAGGGGTGGTGTCTCATGTCCAGCTCCAAAAGTTGGTCTGACTGACCACGAAAGCCACCCTTGCTTCTAAGGATTGGTTGAAGAACGACCATGTGACTGACTCGATTCTGAAAATGAGATGGATCCATCATCAGATGCTAAAAAGCATCGGAGAAAGTGTTCCCTTGTTCCTAAGAAAGTCACAGGAGCCAGCACCGCGGCTCACTAGGCTAATCCTCCACCTTGCGGCGCCGGCACACCGGGTTCTAGTCCCGTTTGGGGCGCTGGATTCTGTCCCGGTTGCCCCTCTTCCAGGCCAGCTCTCTGCTGTGGCCCGGGAGTGCAGTGGAGGATGGCCCAAGTCCTTGGGCCCTGCACCCCATGGGAGACCAGGAGAAGCACCTGGCTCCTGCCATCGGATCAGCACAGTGCCAGCTGTAGCAGCCATTTGGGGGGTGAACCAACGGAAAGGAAGACCTTTCTCTCTGTCTCTCTCTCTGTCTAGCTCTGCCTGTCAAAAAAAAAAAAGAAAAGAAAAATTTTAAAAAATAAAAAAAGATTTTCTCTCTGTCTCTCTCTCTGTAACTCTGACTTTCAAATCAATCAATCAATCTTAAAAAAGAAAAAGAAACAGTCACAGGAGATGCTGGTCCCTTTTCTCCTTTTGGACATCATCCATTCTGCACGTGAAGCCTGAGAGCTGCAGGTATCCTGCCACCACCGCGAAGCAGACCCCAGCCCTGCAGGAAGACACAGTCTGGAGACTTGCAAAGCGAAAGCTAAGCCCATTGCTCCTTGCATCAGCTCCTCGTTTGAGCCAGGGTCTGAGGTTTTACTCGCAATCAAGCGCACAGGAGAGCAAGCCAGAGACTTGCCAGGAAACCTGCAGCGGCAGGCCTCAGGACGGCAACTGGCAGCAGGCGGAGAGAGCAGGCAGCTCAGAGCAGCAGGGGGCCAACGGGTTACGGGAAGAAGGCCCCTAGTGGGAACAAGCTGAAACCAACAGGTTCAATCACACGGAAGAACATTTAAAGTGGCATTTTACAAAGTTGCTGGAGGACAGGGAAGATTCAGCCACAGTCTCAAAAAAGGGGGGGGGGGCAAAAATATAATTCTTATCTTTAGGGAAGCAGCAGAACATGTAAAGAAATGAAATGTGCTTGTCTCCACACTCGGCTCATCAGCAGGAAAGACATCGCAATAGTGAAAGCAATGACCATGCATGAGATAGAAACAAATGTGAGAAACTTTGTCGGGAGGACAGAGGAAGCGAAGGCTAAAAAGACCCCCACCCAGCGCTGGAGAACTGCAGTGACCTGCAAGCGGAAGCACCCAGAGAGAGGAAGTGTCCACACTACTGAGAAGCACGACAGAAATGGGGCCAAGAGGTCCCAGTCGCTGCCTTGGGACCAGGATGGGCAGGAGCACGGAGTCAAAGGGCAGAGGCTTTCAGCGTGAGCCTTTTGGCATCGTTTAATTTAAAAGTTACATTCATGGACACAGTTTTAAATCAATAAAATCAAGAGGCAGAACACTTCAAAGAGAGGTTAGCCGCCAGCTCACAGCCCAGCGCTCGGCGCTCCTGGCCGTGCCCTTCCCCGCCAGGGAACGGCGTGTCTGTCCCACGAGGTTTAGCTTACAAGCCTCCTTCTGCCAGTCTGGAAGCAGATTAATGGATACAAAACTGCTTCCATGAGAGGATCTGCAGTGTGTCCGCAAGACTGTGGTGGTGAAAGGCAGAACTTGCCAACGTTAAACCGATCTAGGGCCAATGCTTTGTTTTATCTGGACCAGTTGCTAATTTCTTTTTCATGTCGATCCTTATTACTTTTCCAAAATAAAATGTGGATACTCTGGAGTATCTTGGCTAACGGATTTTCCATTGTAGTGCACAACTGTGCAAATCACCACAGGCTTAAGCTTAAAAAAATTACTACCCAACAGGAGCCAAATACGCTGAGGTCCACTGGATTACTTATGGCACTTGAACTTCTCTCTCCTGGCATATGGGTGTTCTTTTGCATGAAATGTTCGTTTCTGTAACACCATTAAGAACCGGGAAAGCCAGGGCAGACACTATAGATCCCCACTGCGGCTCGAGCAGCATGAAGGAGGAGAGAATGGAAGGCAGATGTGGATTCTCTGCTCAGTTTAGCCTCCACTCGAGTGGGGCCTCGGGCAAGCCACTCCACCTGCCCGAGATGCAATTCCCTTGTAACGCTGAGATACAACGTATGTCCAGTGTGGGACACGGCCCTCAGTAGATAATCAAGGTTAAATGGCATGTTGGGGGAGATACTGGGCATTCTAGGACACGATTAGTAACACTCTGCAAAGACTGTCATGATGACTTGTGGAAGGGGTAAGGTGCCCCTCACCCCACCCTCTTCTTGTAGGGAAGGGGATCAATGGAAATCCTAGTTGAGCCAAAGTTTAGAGAAAATGTATCTGGACAAATGCTATTTATAACTGAAATCGCAGCTTTCCTTATTAACAAGCAGTAAGTTGATGCTCCTGTAAATCCGTCACTGGTTATGAATGCCACTGCTGCTCTCCTTGTCCCGACTGCAGGGATGTTCATACCTGGGTCCTGTTTGCTTTCATCCTCGGTCACCAAGAAGCCCATGTGGTAATTGCCCACCTGCTGTGAGTAATGTTTCTCCAGTTCACAAACTGGTGGATAATGGGTGACAAACAGGGTTAGAGACTGCACCTAAAGCAATGAGATATACAACAAGTGTTATTTTAAAATTTTATTATAATGAATAATTTCCTTTCTGAAGAAAATCTGAAATTTCAAAAGTTGCAAGCAAAGTACAAAGGACATCATATCCTGTTCATCTAGACACCGAACTGCGAATATTCTGCTGCACTACCCTCTCCTCCTCTTCCCGACTCCATACGTACTTTTCCCTGAGCCACATGAGAACTGTAGACATCATGACACTTCATCCCTACATACTTAAGGTTCTAAGCACAATAACATTCTCCTACATGATCAGAAAAAAATCATCACACTCAAGAAATACACTACTATATAGAACATAGTTGATAAATTTCCTTAATTGTCCAAATAGTGTTTCTTTTTCCTCTCCTCCTCTTTTTGTCTGTTATAACATCATCATTTCTGAAATATCAAGGAAGATTGCTCTTCATGCTGTCTTTCAACTTGGATCGGTCACTCCCTGGAGTCAGATTAAACATTACTGCCGGGATCATTCCATCCATGAAAGTCAGGCACCCCTTCTAGCACGTCACACAGGAATGCGCAGGAATCGGCCCTTACTGGAGATGCTAAATTTGTATAGTGTAAATGAGACCCACCAGATTCCATCACTGTGCAGGTCA
Source organism: Oryctolagus cuniculus (assembly GCF_051225735.1). Lineage (NCBI taxonomy): Eukaryota > Metazoa > Chordata > Mammalia > Lagomorpha > Leporidae > Oryctolagus > Oryctolagus cuniculus. The sequence continues at coordinate 4,337,488 of NC_142880.1, read as the reverse complement.
TTTCCGCTTTTTAATTAATAAATAACCTGTGAGACTGCACGAATAAAACCATGGAAATATTATTTTCTCCAATTATCATTCATTTAAAGGTTTCTGCTATCTATTGGTCATCTTTGCCTAAATCAATCATTATTACAATGTACTAAGTGTGGATTTTTTGAAAAAATTCTCTCTTCATTTATTAGTTCTCCCTTCTTCCCACCTACCCTCAGTAACATTAAAATTAATTTTTGTTTTGGTGGTATCTATATGGATTCATGGGTTCTTTAACACACATAATTTTAAGGCATCTGTCATGTATTTGAGAAACCCCTACCTTGGGAAAAGTTAACTCTAATTTTGGTCCAAAACTTAGCAGAAAGGGGTAACAAGAATCAAAGAGTCCCAGTTTTGATTCACCTGCCACCCAACTATATGCTGTCTCTTCGTAATAGCCACAAGTGAGCCAACTGAAGCAAGATTTCTCTAAAAGCTGCCTTAAACCCGCTCTGAAGGATCCAGGACCTACTGTGTCCGTGGTCAGCATCTCTCGGCAGAGCCCAGGGCCTGGGCCACAGCACTGCTGTACTCGTGGCTGCGGCTCAGGGTACGGCTGCAGTGCCCGATTCCCTCCTTCCTCCTCTTGGACTGCTCTCCCCATGCAGTGAGCACGATGTACCGTGGAAATAAAGACTTCCATCTATAAAACTGAATGGGGAATTTACGGTGTCCAGTCCAGTACAGAAGATGCTGGGAAGTCGCCACTCCAGCTGCACATGTAAAAAGGGAAACTGAAAACTCAGCAGCCTTTCTTAGATCTGCTAGAAAGTGAGGTCACAGCGAACCACGGCCTCCAAAGTCAGGGTCGGACGGGCAGATGCGAACAAGCTCAGCTTCCGTAGCAGAAGTCAGGAGCAGAAACCTCCCGGGAAACCACGGCCAGGCTAGAAAACTCTGAATTGGAAATGACAAATTGCTGGAGGCTCAGGGGGACAGGTCTACGAGTTAAAAACTCCAGGAGAACCCAGTCATGGTAGTGGCTGTTGGGGCGGGGAGCACAGTTTTAGGTTTTCCCTCCAGGAGTCTGACCTGGTTCTCACAGTCAATACTGGGAAAAATTTCCCTGGGCCTCCAACAGCAGAAGAAAGAAAAGGAACCGCGGGAAATATGCCAGAGCAGCCGGTTCTTAGCAAGATCCACCCGCAGGAGAAACACTTACCAAAGAGGCTGGGGCTTTATCAGAGCCTAACTGACGCTGTGGAAGAGAAAGACCCAACTCCAGCCCTCCTAGTCCTCCTTCATACCCCAGGGGAGAAGGAGGGCCCCTGAGAAGCAGCGTGAACCACACAGCCCCGAGGCACAGGCTTGCCGAGACTAAAAGACACCAAGACTGGAGACACTTCTGCTCCCTAACTCCTGACCACTACCTTACTAAAGGCCATGGACAGCAGTTCCTTTTACCCAATACACCATATCAGCTACCCTGAAAAAAAGTTAAAAGCATATTAAAAAGCAAAAAAAAAATCACAATCTCAAAGAGACAGCAAATATCAGAACCAGACGTAGATATGGCAGACGTTGGAACTATCAGACTGGGACGGGGAAGTGACCATGACTAATATGCCAAGGGCTCTTCTGGATAAAGTAGATGGCACGCACGAACACATGGGTTACATCAACAGAGAGACGGAAATTCCGAGAGGGCTGAAGAGAAATGCAAGTTCAAAGACACCTTCAGAGAAATGAACACCTTTGATGGGTTTCCTGGTAGACTGTGTGCTGATGGAAGACCTCTCTCTCTGTATCTCTGCCTCTGTCGCTCTGCCTTTCAAATAAATAATAAGATAAATTAAAAAAAAAAACACAAAGATTGTCAGAGTGGACCAAAAATCAAGACTCAACCATATGTTACCTACAAGAAACCCACCTTAAATATAAAGATATTTATATGTTAAAAAAATAAATGGAGAGGGGCTGGTGCTGTGGCATAGCAGGTTAAACTGCTGCCTGCAGCACTGGCTTCCCACATGAATGCTGGTTTGAGTCTTGGCTGCTCCGCTTCCAATCCAGCTCCCTGCTAATACACCCGGGAAAACTGTGGAAGATGGCCCAAGCCCTTGGACCCCTCACCTATGTGGGAGACCTGGATGAAGCTCCTGGCTCTTGGTTTTAGTCTGGACCAACCCCAGCCAATGAGCCATCTGGGGAGTGAACCAGTGGACAGAGACACCTTTCTGTCTCTTCCTCACTTCCTGCCTTTCAAATAAACAAATATTTTTGTAAAATGGAGTAAGAAACGTCATGTTAGTACTGATTAAAAGAAAGCTGGACTTGCTATACTGATTTTAGATACAGCAGACTTCCGAGCAAAGAATTCTGTCATGGATAAGTAGGGGCATGACGTAATGATAATGAAAAATTCTCTAAGAAGACATAACAATCCTTAACATGTATGTATATAACAGGAGCATGTCAAACTACACGAGGCAAAAGCTGAAAGATCTGCAATAAACAGCAGATGAACGCGTGATTACAGTCGGCAGTGTTAATATCCCTCTATGAGAAATGGAGGTGAGCCACTGCCTACAATGTCAGCATTCCACATGGGTGCTGGTTCATGTCCCAGCTGCCCCACTTCTGGGCTAGCTCTGGGTGGCCAAAGTGTTTGAGCCCCTGCCAGCCAATGTGGGAAACCAAGATGAAGCTCCTGGCTCCTGCTTTCAGCCTGGCTCATGGCTGGCTGTTGTGGCCATCTGGAAAGTGAACCAGTGGAGGAAGACTTCTCTCTCTCTCTCTCTCTCTCTGTGTGTGTGTGTGTCTTTCCCTCTCTCTAGAACTCTTTCAAATAATTAACCTTTTTTTTTTTAAGAAATGGACAGATCAATCACACAGCAAACTCAGTAAGCACATAACTGAACTCAACATCATCAACCAACTAGACACACTGACATCTGCAGACTGCATCATCCAACAACTGCCTGACACACGTGCACTTCAAGCTAACATGGAACACCCACCCAGACAGACCACATCCTAAGCCACAGAACACACCTTAACAACTTTAGTAAGAGAATAAAAACCGTATGACGTCTGCCCTCTGACCTCAACGGAAGTAAGCTAGAAATCAATCACAGAAAGATATCTCAGAAACTTCAAAAACATGTGGAGAATAGAAAATATATTTCTAAATAACATATGGGTCCAAAAACTAAATATCAACAGAGATTTAAAAAAAATTTGACTCAAATGATGGATCTTATCAAAATTTGTGAGATACAGCAAAAGCAATGTTTGAAGGAAAATGTGTAGCACTGAAAACATACGATAAAAAAGAAAGGTCTGATTAATCATTTCATCTTCCACATTAGAACTCTAGAAGAAGAGCAAGCTAAGCCCACTTTAAGTGGAAAAACAAAAATATAAAAACAAAAAGATAAATAGATGAAATTAAAGTAAGAAAACTATGGAGAAAATTAATGGAATCAAAAGGAGGTTCTTTGAAAAGGCCAAAAAAATTGAAAAGCCTCCAGCAAGGTTAAGAAGAAAGAAGACACAAATGACTAATATCAGAAATGCAAGTAGACAAACCACTACAGATAACGTAGCTAACATAAGGATAATAAAGAAATAATGTGGATAACTCTATGCTCACAGATTTGATAACCTAAGTGAAAATTCTCTAAAACGCAAGACCTTAATAGATACAATCTGTCAAAATTCACACAAAGAAAAACAGAAAATCTGAACAGGCCTGTATCTATTAAAGACATCAAATCAGTAATTAAAATCCTTTCCAAACAGAGAGCATCAGACCCAGATGTCTTCCCTGGTGACTGCTATCCAACACTTAATTCTAACAATTGTGTTCAAGCACATTCAGAAGGCAGCAACAGAGGGAACACGTTGGAAATCACTCTGTGACGCCAGCGTTGCTCTACACCAGACTAGACAAACACATCATGAGAAAACTACAGGACAGTGTCTCTCATGAATACACATGCAAAAACCTCAACAAAATATTAGCAAACAGAATCCAATAGAGAATACTGGACTGCAACCAAGTGGGACTTGGGCCATCTTCCGCTGCCTTCCCAGGCATGTTTTCAGGGAGCTAGATGGGAAGTGGAGCAGCTGGGACGCAAACAGGCACCATGTGGGACGCCAGTATCCCATACAGGTGCCAGTTGAGAGAGATTGAGAGAGAGGTCTTCCACCTGCTGGGTCACTCCCCAAATGACTACAACGGCCAGAGCTGTGCCAATCCAAAGCCAGCAGCCAGGAGCTTCTTCTGGTTCTCCCACACAGGTGAAGCGGCCCAAGGACTCTGGCCATCTTCTACTGCTTTCCCAGGCCACAGCAGAGAGCTGGATTGGAAGTGAAGCAGCCTGGACTTGAACTAGTGTCCATATGGGATGCCGGCACTGTAGGCTGCGGCTTTACCTGCAACACCGCAGCGCCGGCCCCCTGCTCCACTTCTGATTCAGCTCCCTGCTAATGGCCTAGGAAAGTAGCAGGCAACAGCCCAAGTGCTTGGGCCCCTGCCACCCACATGGAGACCTGGAAGAAGGTCCTGGTTCCCGGCTTCAGCCTGGCTCAGTCCTGGCCATTGCGGTCATTCAGGGAGTGAACCAGTGGATGGAAGATCTCTCTGTCTCTCCCTCTTGCTGTAACTCTGACTTTTAAATCAATCAATCAATCTTTTTTTAAAAAAGGAGGAGCAGCCTGTCACTGGAACTAGGAGAGGCTGTAGCCTTCAGCAAGCTTTCCAGAGTGTCTTCCACCCTGCGTGCTTCCCAAGCTCGTGTCAACCTAGATGTCTGCCTGCGCTGCAGCGTTCCCAGCAGGGTCCTCAGGAACCACTCTTAGGAGGCCCAGAAGGACCAGTAGCCTCACCCAGCTTAGACCAAAGCCGCTTAAGGAGCTGAGTCCTCAGGACTCAAGAAAGACTATCTTCCGAGGAAAAACAAGATGGCGGTCACACTTCAGAAGCAGGACAAAGAGCCAAACACTGATAGGCACAGAAGTTGTGGCTTTTGGAAAGAAATATGAGTAAGAAAACATGTTTTTTTCTATGGGATGTTTGAAGAAGACAGGAAAACGTGAAAATGCGAAGACAGAGATGAACAAAAGAGTAAGAAAATGGGGAATAAAACAGAAAAAGAAAACCTGAAGAGACACAGCTAAGGGGCAGGTGCTATGAGGGAGAGACAGAAGGGCAGAGACCAAAATGAACAGACTAAAGCACACGGGTGGGCAGTAACGAGACACGGTGACGGGAAGCCCGACACAGCACAGGTTCACACTGAGAGGATCCGAGGAGAGCTGTGCCACAGAGGCACAAGGAGGTGAGGGTCAAGGTCTCACACTGAGGGCCTTCGGGGTACTGGAGAGAAAACGCATCTCCCAGAGCAGGAGTGCACTGGCCCCTGGTCTGTTCTCCAGGAACTGGGCTGCAGGTGTACGGACCCTGCTCTTGACTGAGATTCTGTCCAGGACAGTAAGACACAGTTCTGCATGGAAATCTTGCCAAAGAGGCTTATTTTACTTCAGCAAAAGAAAGGCAAACTTGATTTTGGGTTAACGTATCTGAGTTCAGTGTGCAGCATTCTAATGACAAGCGACAAGGTTAGGGTCCACTACAACAAAGGCGACTCCAAGTATCTGAATCTGGGGTCAGGAAAACAACTCGCACAGTGTGCACATTCAAGTACTGCATGGAGGTGGAATGAGTACAGTCGATAATGAAGCATGGCATATTTCTAAATAATTAGGAGAATAAATTCCAAATGTCTCAACACAAAGAACAGTGAGGTTATGGGTCTATTGATCATGAAGCGCACTGTTTACATGTACCAAAACACCATATTGTGCCAATTATCACACCGTATACAATTATGACTGTCAATTAAAAATGATACTAATTTAAAAATTATTTCTTTAAAAGGCAGGCAGGGCAGGGCACTTACATCTCTAATAAAATACTCCAGAGTAGCATAAGCAATGGCGATTCCGTCGTGAGTGCTGGTCCCTCTTCCCAGCTCATCCAGGATGACCAAGGACTGCGGTGTTGCTTGGCGGATAATTTCCGCTGTGTCTGTCAGTTCTTCCATAAATGTGCTCCGTCCTTTATATATGTTGTCTGCAGCACCCATTCTACAAATACAATGAAAACACCTTGGTTTTGCTCTCAACTATTTTATTAGCAAGCTAACTATTATTTTATCATCAATAAATATAAAAGATCAGTATCTTTCAAGCCAAAAATAACTGAAATTTTATTAAACCAAAGAAAACATGCTCGAAATAAACAGTAATCAACATCAACCTGTACCTTGTAGGGACATTCTTGGTAAAACAGAAGGTATTAAAGGGAAGTATCAGAGCTGGACTGTTTCTCACTAACAATCCCAACCAAAGTTTTGTCACTCCTGGGACCAAGCAATGCTTCTCTGTATTGCTGTGCTTAAAACTCCATGAGTTGCTGGCATGGTGGCACAGTGAGTAAAGCCACTGCTTTTGATGCCAACATCCCATATGAGCACTGGCTTGGGTCCTGGCTGTCCACTTCCAATACAGCTTCCTACTAAGGGCCTGGGAAAAGCAGTGGAAGACGGCCCAAGTGCTTGGACCCCTGTCACTCACATGGGAAACCTGGAAGAAGTTCCTGGTTCCTAGCTCCAGCTGGTGCTTCAGGCCAGGGCTTTAACCCACTGTGCCACAGCGCTGGCTCCTGTCAATTTTATCCATTTAAAAATCAATAGGGGCTCTCACTGTGGCATAGTGAGTAAAGTTGCTGCCTGTAGTGCCGGCATCCCATATGGGTGGGCACTGGTTCGACTCCTGGCTGCTCCACTTCCAATCCAGCTCTCTGCTATGGCCTGGGAAAGCACCAGAAGATGGCCCAAGTCCTTGGCCCCTGCACCTGTGTGGGAGACAGGGAAAAAACTCCTGGCTCTTGGCCTTGGATCAGGTTAGTTCTGGCCATTGCGGCCATCTGAGGAGTGGAACAGAGGATGAAAGACCTCTCCCTCTCTCTTTCTCTCTGCCTCTCTGTAACCCTGCCTTTCAAATAAATAAATAAATCTATTTTTAAAAAAAAATCAATAAACACAAAACACAATTTCTGAAATGTTGCTCATTTAGAAGCATCCTAGCTACTCTAAGTTCAAACACTGCTTTTTTTCATCTCAATGTCCAATGTTTACTTTACTAATATTTTCCTTCCCCTCCCCCCAACCTCAGAGCAAGAAGATTAAACTTTCCTATCTCTAAAACTGTTCTGATCATCAGAATCCTAATGTTGGGCTCTCATTTACCATTTTTTTTAAAATGGCTGTAAGGATCAGGGCAGGGCCAGGCCAAAGCCAGGATCCAGGAACCCCATTCTGGTCTCCCATGTGGGTGGCAAGGGCCCAACCACTTGAGCCACCGTCTACTGCTTTCCCTGGTGCATTACAGGGAGCTGGACCTGAAACAGGGCAGCCAGGACTTGAACCAGCGTCCCAGTATGGGATACTAGTACCGCAGGTGGGAGCAGCTTAACCAACTGTGTCACGATGCCAGACCCACCATTTTCAGGGGGCCTTTATCCTCGACAGGTTGTGATCAAATTAACAAAAAGAAAACTTTGGCTGAGAATAAAACTCCCTGATGAGGGAACTATTTGGGCATCTGCTGGGGGAGAGACATATCCAACTGTGGAGGAAGTTCATAGCAGTGACAGTGATGGCAGTCAGAATAACTAATTCATGTAGTGTGGCAGCTGGATATACATCAGCACCCAGAATTAAATGAAAACCTCAGAATGGCTGGGGAAAACGTATACGCATAGAGTGAAGGGCAGGCAGTGGGAAAACTACAAAACCACCACCACAGAGTAAAGAGATAGAGATAAAAATCACTGAACAGAGCTAAACCAAGCAAAAGCTTACTTGGTATACTTGGATATTTGGTCCCCTTGGAGGGATTAAAAACATTACAACCTTTACACAAGAACTGTTCTTCCAAAGAGGAACAAATGAAGAAAAAATACTGGAAATTAAAATATAGATATTAAAAAATCACTGTACAGTGAAATTAGCGTCAGATGCAGTGGAGGATCAAGTTTTTATTCCGGAAGACAAATTCAAAACTCTGAGCATGGTAAACAGAAAAGTCAAGGAATGCAAATTACAAATAATTTTACAACACAGAGCCTAGGTCCTGAATGTTACATTTAATGGGAAGCACAGAAGACAAAAATAATGAAGGTAGAGAAATAAATGAAGAAAATACTCCAGAAGTGAAAAAAAGACAGCTTTCAACAGGAAGGTTCTATAAAATGATGATTAAGACTAAGCAGAAAAGACATCCATCTAGGGGCTGGCGGTGTGGCTTAGCAGTGAAAGACACTGCCTGCAGTGCTGGCATCCCATGTGGGTGCTGGTTCGAGACCCCGCTGCTCCACTCTGATCCAGCTCTCTGCTATGGCCTGGGAAAGCAGTGGAAGATGGCCCAAGTCCTTGGGCCCCTGCACCCATGTGGGAGACCTGGAAGAAGCTCAGTTGCAGCCAATTGGGGAGTGAACCAGCAGATGGAAGACCCTTCTCTCTCTCTGTCTTTCCTTCTCTCTCTGTGTAACTCTGACTTTCAAACAAATAAATGAATAAATCTTTTTAAAAAAAGAGACACCCATTTACGGCCGGCGCCGCAGCTCACTACGCTAATCCTCCGCCTTGTGGTGCCAGCACACCGGGTTCTAGTCCCGGATGGGGCGCCGGATTCTGTCCCGGTTGCCCCTCTTCCAGGCCAGCTCTCTGCTGTGGCCCGGGAGTGCAGTGGAGGATGGCCCAGGTGCTTGGGCCCTGCACCCCACGGGAGACCAGGATAAGTACCTGGCTCCTGCCATCGGATCAGCGCGGTGTGCTGGCCGCAGTGTGCCAACCACGGCGGCCATTGGAGGGTGAACCAACGGCAAAGGAAGACCTTTCTCTCTGTCTCTCTCTCTCACTGTCCACTCTGCCTGTCAAAAAAATTAAAAAATAAAGAGACAGCCATTTAAATACACTGATGAAATTTTACAGTGACAAGGGTTTTTCTTTTTTTAATCTTAAACAATTCAGAGAGAGAAAGGTCACTGCTGACAAAGGGATGAGACTCAGACCCTGGTGTCACTTTTCTTTCCTTTTTTTTATACGTTTTATTTATTTATTTTAGAGACAGAGTTACAGAGAGAGCTGGTCTTCGTTACATTTTTATTATGGAATTGTTCTGACTCTACTAATCCGCCAGTGGTTTTCAAATATCGTCTTAGCTGTTAAGTCCTTTACTCACAGAAATTTTACTAGGAAACTCACTCTGCCAGTGAGATAAAATGAACAACAGCTTGGTCAAGGCCCCATGGACTCTCGGGTCCCTTCTCGCCACCCAGAGGTGCTCTGGGGGAACAGGCTGAAAGCCACTGCATTAGGAGCCAATGCATTTTCTACCCGAACTCCAATTTCCACAGCATCCGTTGAATGAGCCTTGTACCCGGCAGAATGAAGGAACGCTGGCTCCTCGGGCAGGCGCCGCGGCTGCTGGGGGAGTACGTGTCTGTGACTGTTTACTGACAAAAATGCTTCCCCTAAGAAATGTGCGGTTCATTCTAGCTCAGCTACTCGGAACAGCTGAGTAGCACCTTATGATATGACTTTATCTTAAGTTTCTATCCTCATTTTCTCTTTGATTCAATGTGTTGGATGCCATTCTCCTCTCTTTTTATTCTGCTATATTATATACATTTCAGTAAATTTCCTAAAATTACTTTTTTAGAGTAAGACAGGATATGAACTAATTAACAATAAAAAAAGTTTATTTATCTCTAAATCAAACTAACAATCTTTTATAAGCCACATTACAGGACAAAGATTCTAAAATTTTTCTTAGGTGAGAATTTTTAAAGATTTAAGGAATTCCACATCTGTAATTATTTTATTTATATTCAAATGCAGTAAACAATGGAAAAGAATTCTTTAGGTTTCATCTTAGAGCTCTTTGCTCTGAGTAGACAGAAGGTCACAGTTATGTGATTAAGAAAAAAATCACTGGTATTTTTAGGAGTGGCGGCTGACTAATCTATCTAATCCCCTTTCTCCTCGCCTATAGCCCTCATATAGGTCAACTGAGCTTAAAAAAGCATCCGTGGAGACAAGAAATTATTACTCTTTTGAGTAACTTTCTAAAATCAAGAATATGCTGACAAAAAATTTGATGAAGAATTTGGTTTCATGGAATCCTGAGATAATACTCTAGATGTCTCTCACTTCTAGCAAGGAAGCTGCTCCTCTGTCCTTTCGAATCACAATCTCTGGGCCTTCTGCATGCAAGAGGCGAGTGTGAGGGAGGAAACTGCCATTAGCAGGGGGGATTTTTTTTTCTTTTTTCTTTTTCTTTTTTTGACAGGCAGAGTGGACAGCGAGAGAGAGAGACAGAGAGAAAGGTCTTCCTTTGCCATTGGTTCACCCTCCAATGGCCGCCGCGGTTGGCACACTGCGGCCAGCACACCGCGCTGATCCGATGGCAGGAGCCAGGTGCTTCTCCTGGTCTCCCATGGGGTGCAGGGCCCAAGCACTTGGGCCATCCTCCACTGCACTCCCTGGCCACAGCAGAGAGCTGGCCTGGAAGAGGGGCAACCGGGACAGAATCCGGCGCCCCGACCGGGACTAGAACCCGGTGTGCCAGTGCTGCAAGGCAGAGGATCATTCTAGTGAACCGCGGCGTTGGCCGGAATTTTTTCATATTGAGTGATAAGCACTTGTAGCTTAAACACTAAAATTATTAAATAAAGGTAAAGATAAGTTACACTAGGATTCTACAATATATTTTGTGTGCCCTTAAAAAAATTTGTGATAATTGGGGCCGGTGCCGTGGCTCACTTTGTTAATCCTCCGCCTGCGGCGCGCTGGCAACCCATATGGGCACCGGTTCTAGTCCCGGTTACTCCTCTTCAAGTCCAGCTCTCTGCTGTGGCCCGGGAGTGGAGTGGAGGATGGCCCAAGTGCTTGGGCCCTGCACCCCATGGGAGACCAGGAGGAAGCACCTGGCTCCCGGCTTCGGATCAGCGCAGCGCTGGCCATAGCGGCCATTTGGGGAGTGAAGCAATGGAAGGAAGACCTTTCTCTCTGTCTCTCTGTCTATAACTCTACCTGTCAAATAAAAAAAATTTTTTTTGTGATAAAACATATACAAGGGTACTTCAAAAGGCTCATGGAAAATTGGAATTAAAAGAGAAGTTTATGGGGCGGGTATCTGACACAGGAGTTAAGATTCCGCTTGGGATAGCCACACCGCATACTGGTGTGCTTGGATTCAAGCTGCAGCTCCATTTCTGATCCTGCTTCCTGCTAACACGTACCCTAGGAGGCAGCAGAGCAGGGCTCAGGAGGTGGGCCCACCACCCATGTGGGAGGCCTGGACTGAGCTCCTGGCTCCTGGCTAGAACCTTTTCATTGTCCTGCCTATAAACTCTACCCTGTTTTCCACCTCGTGAACTTGCTTATCCTAAAGATCTCATGTAAACAGAATCATAAGAGATTTTTCTCTTCAGTGCTTTACTGTATAGAAGAATTTTAAGTTAGCTTATTTTGCCTTCTTTCTAAAACTGACGATGGTTCCCATTTACTTCACTTACTGTGAACATTTGCAGAATTTGTCTGGTATTAGTCATTTCTGCCTAAGTTTCTTTTTTTTGTATCTTCTGTAAATTTTACAAAAGAAAAATAATCTACTAAATAAATAAGTATTTTAATCTCTGTAAAAAATGGTAGAACAAGAAAAAAAAATTAAAGTCCAAGAAGAAGAAAAGCTACAGAAGAACACCAGCGACTGGGAGATGTTTAGTCACCCATGGCATTTCAAAGGCATAACAAACACTAAGCAGTAAATTGCTTTTACATTTTGTTCAGCAAAAGTACCAACCCAGAAAGGGAATGAAGTCACCATGATTTACTACTAGATGAGAGCCATTCTGAAAAGCCTGGAAGGCCATATGTAGACAACAGCACTGCCCAGGTGGGGGAATTACAGACGATTTAAGGTTTTCTTTTTTGAGCTTTTCTAAAGCAGTTTTAAATTTTGCAGAATGAATCAACACCTGTGTAACCAGAAAAACAGCTTTTTAAAAATAAATGATGCATTTAAAAACAGTTTATAATATATTGTATCATGACAAGGCAGAATGAACAGTAAATACCAGCTTTCTTCTAGCAATGTCAAACATTTTATTAGCATTGATTTAATTACTCCAATAGTCGAGAAAAATGTTTCTTTCTCTAGTATAGTCCTTTTACTAAGTTTCAACCAGAACACACTAAAGTGTTTAAAGTTAATTTATAAAGTTAAAATAACGAACTGCAAATATAACCAATATTTCAGTTTCAATGAAGAGGCTGTTGAGAACTCAGACAGTTACCTCGGAAAATGTTAAACTTGTGTTGGCTCACATGCCGCCCTGTTCACAGGAGCTGTCTACAAAGCAGGTACAAGCTACAAGAAGGAACGGGTGTTCGCCTGTCCAAGGGACTCCGCTGTGTCGACGGGGCCACTCCCTGAGGATGTCCCAAGAACAGCAAAGGAGAAAAACCGAACAAATCCTCTCACCCAAACTTAGCTATGCATGTGAAAAACACAGATAATTAGGGCTGCAAGGGAAGATAAGATCATGCAGTCAACAGGACTAAAATTAATCAGTTAATTAATAAGATCAAATGGCCGGCGCCGTGGCTCAATAGGCTAATCCTCCACCTTGCGGCGCCGGCACACCGGGTTCTAGTCCCGGTCGGGGCGCCGGATTCTGTCCCGGTTGCCCCTCTTCCAGGCCAGCCCTCTGCTGTGGCCAGGGAGTGCAGTGGAGGATGGCCCAGGTGCTTGGGCCCTGCACCCCATGGGAGACCAGGAAAAGCACCTGGCTCCTGGCTCCTGCCATCGGATCAGCACGGTGCGCCGGCTGCAGCGGCGGCCATTGGAGGGTGAACCAACGGCAAAGGAAGACCTTTCTCTCTCTGTCTCTCTCTCTCACTGTCCACTCTGCCTGTCAAAAATTAAAAAAAAAAAAAAAAGATCAATAGCACGTAACCCAAGGTGACCACAGGATGTATCCATAATGACCCCAGGCAAAGCACAGTATCTCTGATCCTCGGTCCTTCTTTTTGTTGGGAGTTGACATTGAAACAAGGGATCACAGTCACTTGCAGAGATTCTTTTCATTTAGGTTTTCATTTATTTAAAGATGTATTTAATTGATTTGAAAGACACAGTTACAGAGAGAGGGAGACACAAAGAGAGAGGTCTTCCATCTACTGGTTCATTCCTCAAATGGCCACAATAGCTGGGGCTGGGCCACACTTAAGTCATGAGTCAGGAGCTTCTTCTGGGCTCCCACAGGAGTTCAGAGGCCCAAGCACCTGGGCCATCCTCCACTGCCTTCCCAGGTGCATTAGCAAGGAGCTGGACTGGAAGTGGAGCAGCTGGGACTCAAACCAGCGCCCATACTGGATGTTGGCAATGTAGGTGGCGGCTTAACCCGCTACACCACAATGCTGGCCCCAGAGAGTTTCTTAAAAACAAAGTTCAAGCGGAAAATAGAAAAAAGAGAGTATGTTAAATCCATAATATAAAAAAAAAGAATGATAATATCAGGACAGAAATGAATGAAACTAAAAACTGGAAAGCAGAAAAAAAGTCAACAGGACCAAAGAAAGCTAGTTGTTTGAAAAGATCCATAAAACTGACGAACCTCTAGCAAGGCAGCTGAGAAGAAACGAGAGAAGGCACAAATCGCTAGTGTCAAAAGTTAAAGAGAAGACACCACTACTGATACAGTGGACATTAAAAAGATAGTAAAGGAATATTATGAATAAAGTCATGTCTACAAATATGGTAGAATGAAACAGACCAATTCCTTAAAAGATTCACCTCCCAAAACTCATATAAGAAACAGAAAATTTCAATAGGCCTGTATCTATTATATAAATTGAATTAATAATTAATAACCTTCCCAAACGGAACAAATGGCTTCACTGGTGAATTCTACCAAATTAATTCAGAAGTGAAGTAGAGAGAAAATTTCATATCTGTTTTTATCGGGCCAGAATTCCTCTCATGCCAGGGCAGACAAAGGTAGAGTAAGAGAACAGCAGATCAGCATCTCCCATAAATAGAGATGCAGATATCCTAAACAAACAACTAGCGAACAGAATGCAACAATTTATAAAAAAATTACACGTCACGACCAAGTGGGATTTATCTCAAATATGTAAAGCTGGTTTAGCATCTGGAACATAAATGAAATGAATGTATACTGAAATGAATGTAATCCATCACATTAACAGGTTAAAGAACAAGCACATGATCGTATCAACAGATGCAGAGAACGCACTTGCAAAATCCAACACCCATTCATAATCCAACACCCATTCATAACAACAGGAATAGAGGGGAATGTCTTCTACCTGACCAAGTGTATCTACAGTGAACATGATGAGGGTGAGAGGCTCAAAGCACTCCCAGCAGGATTAGGAACAAGCAAAAGTATCTACTCTTACTACAACCTTTCACCATCACATCAGAAGTTTCAACTAATGCAATAATGTAACATGAGAAAGCAAAGTAATATGGACTGTGGAGAAAGAAAAGAGGGTCCTTATTCTCAAATGACATCGCCATTATGTTGAAAACAAAACAAAACAAAACAAAAAACTGACAAAAGAAAAAAAAACTCCTGGAATAAGTGACCAGAACAAAGATTTAGGAAACAAAATTAACACAGAAAAGTCAACTGCTTCCCTATATGCCACAAATGAAGAAGCAGAATTTGGAATTTAAAATGCAATACTATTTACATTAGCAACCCAAGATAAAACAAAAAACCCACTTAGGTATTCCTACAAAATATGTAAAAGATCTATACAAGAAAAACTACAGAAAGCTGATGAAACGCATTTTAAAAAGGGTCAAATAAATAGGAAGATACTTCATACTCATGGATTCAAAGACTCAATACTGTCAAGATGGCAGTCCTTCCCAAGTTGAGTATACATCCAATGCAATACCAAACAAAATCCCACCACAGCATCCTGAGGAATCAGCAAACTGATTCTAAAGTCTATATGGAGAGGCGCAAGACCCAGCATATCAACACAACACTGAAGGGAAGAAAGTCGCAGCACTGATGTGTCTGACTTCAAGACTACCATGTGACTGGTGATCAAGATCACGTGCTGTTGGCAGAAGAATACACAGATAAACAGACCAGAATAAAAAGCTCAGAAACAGAAACACATTAGTAGAGTCAACTGATCTTTGACAAAGGGGCCACGACAATGCAATGGAGCAAAGACAGTCTTTTCCGCCATTGATACTGGAACAACTGGTCGTCCACGAGCAGGAAAGAATCCAGATAGATGCTACACACTTCCTAAGAATGAGTTCAAAATGAATCGTGGATCTAAACCTAAAATGCTCGACTATGAAACTCCTAAAGCATAGTAGAAGCCCTCAAGCATGGTGACAATTTCACGATCCATGAATGAAAGAGGGAAAAGCTAGACTTTATTAAAGTATTCTGCTTTGCAAGAGACAAGCTGAGGACAATAAGAAGATAGGCCCAGAGATTAAAGTATTTTCAAAAGACACTTCTGAAAACGGTTATCCAAATATACAAAAAAAACCTTAAAACTCAATAATAAGAAAATAAAGAGATTTAAAAATGGACCAGACACCTTAACAGACACCTCAGGAAGCAAGATACAAAGACGGCAAATAAACTTATGAAAACAAGATGTATCATTAGGGAAATGAAAACTGCAACTATAAACACTCTTTATAACCCAGCAATCAGGATCCTTGACATTTACCTAAATGAGTAAAAAACATACATCCACACAAAAACCCTCACACAGCAGCTTCATCTCTGACTGTCAAAGCTTAGAAGCAGGGGCCAGTGTTGTGGTGCTGCAGGTTAAACCACCACATGTCATGGCAGTATCCCATATCCGAGAGTTTGTTCAAGACCCATTGGCTGCACTGCAGATGCAGCTTCCCGTCAATGTGCCTGGGAAGGCAGCAGATGATGACCCAAGTATTTGGGTCCCTGCCATCCATTTGGGAGACCTGCACAGCGATCCTTGCTCTTGGCTGCAGCCAGACCGACCGCTGGCTGTTGTAATCATTCAGGGAGCAAAACCACAAATGGAAGATCCCACCATTCTCTCCCCTGCCAACCTGGTCTCTCCCTCTTTCTCTGTTGCTCTGCCTTTCAAATAAATAAAACTTCAAAAAAAAAAAAAAAAAACAACCTTAGGTGCCACTAAGATGTATTTTAGTGGGTGAAGGGATAAACTGTGGTATAACCAGACAATGGAATATAATTAAATGCTAAAAAGAAATGAGATACCAAGCCCCCAAAAGAAGTGGAGGAAACTTAAATTACTAAGTGAAGTAAATGAATTAATGAAGTGAAATGAGTGATTACTAAGTGAAGGAAATCTAAATCCTGCATGATTCCAACTACGCAACAGTCTCAGAAGGCAAAACCACAGAGACGGTAAAAAGATGGGTGGCTGTCAGCAGCTGTGCAGGGAGAGGGAGGGTTGAACAGGTGCAACACAGAGATCTGCAGGGCTATGAAATACTTCTACGACAGAATAGTGGATACACGTCACACATTTGTCTGAACCCTAGAATGTTCAAAAGCAACAGTGAGCCCTTATGAGAACTATGGGCTCTGGGTAATAGTAATGTGTCCATGTAGGATCATCAATTACAACAAACCAACCACTCTAGTGGGGGATGCTGATTAAGAGGGAATAAACAGAGGCAGCGGTATGTGGAAAACCTCTGTACCGTTCTCTTAATTTTGATATGTACCTAAAAGTGCTCTAAAAAAAATTTTAAAAACTAGAGTTCAAGGGCCATTTCATCAATGCTCACTACAACAACGTCTCTAGGGAAACCACATTTAAGAGATTTGACTGAGACACCAGATGGAAGCAAACTTTCAGATGACTTTGAGGCAGCTGATCAAAGAGCAGGTGTACAATTCATTTCCTATCACAAAGATGAAGAGAACCTACAATCTCTAGACACAGCGACAGCAGCTAAATGAATCAGCAGCCATCCACAAGGCAACATTTCTGATGCCAACAAACTGTAACTTATTCATGCAGTAAAAGGCCACTTATGTAGTTTTTAGAGATGCTATTTACCACCCATTAGAGGATGTACACCAATTTAAGATGTTTTTCCTTTAGTCTTTTAAGAATGTACTTTGCTTAGAGTACAATATTCCACAGTAGGTGCTTACTAAATATTTTCTGAACCGAACTAAATTGAGCAAACAAATCAGTTACCATCCACACCGTCAAAAGCAAACAAACATTCAAAATAATTTAAGAACTTGAATGCCTACTGTCTCCTAAGTCTCTTTTGGGAAAAACCTCAGGGTGCCCTGAGCACATGGCGCCTCTGATACTGAATACCAGTTGGGGGCTATTGCGGGCAGCGTGGCTCAGAAACTAAACGGGGACCAGTCACTGTGAACATCCATTTCCACCCAATATTTAGCTGGTATAAATAGAAGTAAATGATGCCAGCAGTAGAGGTCTAGTGGTTTGCTTTCTTCAAACTACTCTCTAACCAGACTTAATAACTGACTGTTTTTTGAAAGCTTAATTATTGAATCTAAAAGCTGAATGAGCTTTAAGTTTACATTCATCAGGATAACAAATGACAAATCTTATCTCAGAGATGCACTCAAGGATGATAATGCATGCATCACAATACAAATATACCAATTAATACTCTGGTTTCTCTTCTGATCATATAAATCTTTCACCTTTTAAATATACCAATTAAAGTCAATTGTATAAGGATACTTCAGAGTTTATGGGAAAAGGATGTTATGAAAAACTACACATGGATTCCAATTTTTTAATATCAAACCAAACATCTTTTAATTCTGTTTTTCTATAAACTTTAGAAGTATGCTGCTATGTTTGCCGAAACTCTCTTGAAAAAATAAATGTTGGTGGTAGGTATTTATTTTAATGGTTAAAACTCCATGGTGGTGGTGGGGGGTGCCAGTGCTGTAGCACAGTGGGTTAAAGCCCTGGCTTGAAGCACTTGCATCCCATATAGGCACCGGTTCTAGTCCCAGCTGTTCCTCTTCCAATCCAGCTCTCTGCCATGGCCTGGGAAAGCAGTGGAAGATGGCCCAAGTCCTTGGGCCCCTGCACCCACATGGAAGACCCAGAAGAAGCTGCTGGCTCCTGGCTCCTAGCTCCGGATCGGCGCAGCTCTGGCCGTTGTGGCCATCTGGGGAGTGAACCAGCGGATGGAAGACCTCTCTCTCTGTCTCTACCTCTCTCTGTAACTCTTTCAAATAAATAAAATAAATCTTTAAAACAAACAAACGAAAACTCCAACAAACAAACAAAAACTCCACGGAGGCCAGCATCATGGCATAGCGGCTTAAGACACCACCTGTGATGCCGGCAACTAATATAAGCTCTGGTTCAAGTCCCAGTTGCTCCACTTCCAATCCAGCTCCCTGCTAATGCACGTGAGAAAACAGAGGAGGATGGCCCAAATGCTTGGGTCCCTGCACCCACATGGAAGACTGGGAAGAAGTCTCTGGTTCTTGGTTTCAGCATGGTCCAGCCTAAGCTGCTGCAACCATTTGGGGAATGAAACAACAAGTCTAAGATCTCTTTTTTGTCCCTCCCTCTAACTCTTAAAAAAGTATATATATGTGTGTGCGTGTGTGTGTGTATGTATGTGTGTGTGTGTGTGTATATATATATATATATATATACATATATATATATAATAAAATAAAAAATCTCTCCTATCACAGAGTGGAGTGCCCTGGGTTCAAGATCTGACTCTGCTGCTGACTCCAGCTTCCTGCAAATGCAGGTTTTGAGAGGCAGCAGGGACGGCTCAAGTACTTGGGTTTCTGCCATTGCATGGAAGACCCGACTGAGTTCCCAGCTCCTGCTTGGGTCTGGCCCAGTTCTGCTGGTCACTGCAGAGATGTGGAGAAAGAGCCAGCAACGGGAGCTCTGACTCTATCCATCTGTCTCTCTGCCTCTAAAATAAACAAGCAGGTAAACCTGCTTGAAATCTGCTTGTTACTCAGGGAAAGGTTCCTGTAGGTTACAATATTCAGAAAAAAGGTTCCTGACCTCCTGTGTATTTACAGCTTTGCATCCACTTAATTACTCTAGCACACTGCAGGCCTTCAGGGACCATTCATGGAAGATACAAATTTAAACAGGGTCTTTTAAATGATTATCTTAGCATACCAAAATAACCAATTTAAAGACAACATTTGGAGTCAAATATTATGCAAATATCTCATTCTGCTGGATTGCAATTTTCTTTCTTCGGGCACAAAAAGGGTTTGAAGTGACTTAGAATAAAAATGTGTTTTTAATAGAAGAATTACAATGAATATGAAGCTAAGACTACAAGCCATATAGTAGATGCTCAAATTTGGGACAGCAAATTAAGTATGAGTTCTTAAAATGCCAATTCTTGGGAATCAAACTAGAAATTCCAATTAAAAAAGATGTGAGATACAGCTTTGAAAACAGCATTTTTAACAAGCAGCTGCCCTAAGAATCATGCTAAAGAAATACTGTGAGAAGAGAAACCAAATTGGTTTCCATACCTGAGCCTTGGCTTTAGCTCTTGCTGCCTTGGCAGCCAAGGCAAAAATGAATTAAACAGGAAGCAGAAATTGGCCGATACTGGAACCTGGCAGTTTGTCAGAGAAGAACAATAAATTGCCTCAAATCTTTTTTTTTTTTTTTTTTTTGGTAAATAGGCAAAGTAAGACATGGAGAGAAAACTATTCCCGAGCATTGATAAAAAAATAATTTACCAGATGGCACTTGTATGAAGGACACTGAGTAACAGAAATGGCAACACGCTCATGAGCAGTTCTGGGGAATACACAGAAACAGCACCCAACGGGTACTTATTTTTCCAGTGGAATTTGAGGCACCAGGACAGAGTTTTACACACTGCTGGTGGGATTCTAAGCTGGTAAAGCCTCCTCAGAGCTCAGAGACCATAAAGGCGCATGTACCCCACAATCCAGCAACTGCCTGCTGAGATGCAGAAAAATTCAACCAGGTAAGCTAGGACAAGTGTGTGACACGAGTGACCAGTACTGCCTGTACCTGCAAAAATGAGGAGACATGCTAAACGTCAGTCAGGGAAAATGAGTGAACTGTGGTGCGTGCACACGACGGGAGGTCGTAATCAGGGAAAGGAAGACACTAGAAACGTCTGTACCCATAGGAATCTCACAAAGGTAACACTGAGGGGGAAATCACTCGCAGAGAACAGACCCTGCAGCGCCCTGCACAGAAAGTTTAAAGCACACCAAATGATTCTGTGCATTGCTTCAGAAACGCCCATACAGAAAAATGCACGGGATGAACAGCAAAGTCAAGGACAAGCCGTTGCTCTGGATGGCGCGGTGAGCCGTGAGACGGGAGGATCAGGGGTCCAACCGCACTGGTTAGCGGAGTGGTCGGTATGTGGACCACTGTTACACATCTGAACCACGTGATAGTAAACAAATGGACCGCATGAAGGCACGCTGTCAAGCTATATCCTGGTAGATCCAGGGATACAACTGAACGTGGTCCACACGGTGCTGACAGGGAGACAGGGAGGACAGGGGAAAGGGCCTGCACCAGCTGGGGGAAGTGCTTTCCACCCCGACCATGTTTTAAAATGATCTGTGATACTTCGCCGGCGCCGCGGCTCACTAGGCTAATCCTCCGCCTTGGGGCGCCAGCACCCCAGGTTCTAGTCCCGGTCGGGGCGTCGGATTCTGTCCCGGTTGCCCCTCTTCCAGGCCAACTCTCTGCTGTGGCCAGGGAGTGCAGTGGAGGATGGCCCAAGTGCTTGGGCCCTGCACCCCATGGGAGACCAGGAGAAGCACCTGGCTCCTGCCATCGGATCAGCACGGTGCGCCAGCCGTGGCAGCCATAGGAGCGTGAACCAACGGCAAAGGAAGACCTTTCTTTCTTTCTCTCTCTCTGTCCACTCTGCTTGTGTAAAAAAAAAAAAAAAAAAGAGAGAGAGATCTGTGACACTTTAAAAACGTGACTCCCAGACCCACCCCGGGTCAACTCAGAACCTCAAAGTTAGGGTGCAAGCTTCAATACGCTTTAGAAAAGAATGAAAGGCTAATTAAATAAATGCATGCACACACACTCCTCTAGCCCTGTGTGATCTTGCTGACATGGGATAATTGGTTTTTTCGTCCTGCTTACTGCACTTAACTTGAGCTCTTTGAGGACAGGGAATTACGTTGCTGTACTCAGCTTTAGATCCCCAACATGTAGCAGGAAACTCAGGTACAATGTTAGAATTTAGTAAAAAATAAAATAAAATAAAATAAAATAAAATAGTTGCAGGGGCCAGCCCCGTGGCATAGTGGGTAAAGCCGCTGCCTGCAGTGCTGGCATCCCATATGGGTGCTGGTTTGAGTCCCAGCCGCTCCACTTCTGATCCAGCTCTCTGCTTTGGCAGTAGAAGATGGACCAAGTCCTTGGGTCCCTGGATCCATGTGGGGAACCCAGAAGAAGCACCTGACTCCTGGCTTCAGACTGGTGCAGCTCCAGCCACTGTGGCCATCTGGGGAATAAACCAGTGATGAAAGACCTCTCTTTCTCTCTCTGCCTCTACCTCTCTGTAACTCTGCTTTTCAAATAAATAAATAAATCTTTTTTAAAAAAAAATGCTTGAAGCACAACAGAGTTTTGACTTTCTTACTGGGTCAATGCCAAAGTCTCCTAATGCTCTTTTAGAACCCACTGTTAACACAGAAATATCCTCCCAGCTGACCCACACACTACATGGTCAGGTCACGTCTCCGATCACACCCACCGCCTGCAGGTCTCAGGAGCATCAACGTCCCACCCTCTTGGTCATCACTCTTGGTGCCTTTGCCTCCGTGTCTTCATCCATGTGTCTTCACCCATCGTCCACCTGCGTTTCTATCAGCCTAATGAACACGCTCAAGAGCCACCTGAGAATGGCCATCGAACATCCTCGCTTCGTGGAATCCACCTTTCACAGCACAGCCGGGCCAGTCTTCCCAAAACCTAAGTAAATCCTGGCTCTAGTCCATCACATCCCGCTCACAAGCAAGGGCCTCCCCCGCCACAGGAAGTCCATTTGTCTAATCTCGACCTCAGGCTCGAGTCATTCAAGAGCCCTGCTCTTGAGTGTCTGTTATATACAAAGCAGAGTTCTAGGTTAAAGGAGGGGGGAAGAGAACTGTGCTAAATAATGAAACGCTTCCTGGGGACAGACAACACAACAGAATAGACATGCACAAAAATAACCGGAACACTGAGATGGTAAGAGCTGAAGGAGGAAGAACACGGGTCTGATGAAGTTCAGGGCTGAAAGCATCAAGGCTGGCCGCGCTTATGGAAGAGGAGAGAGCTGTGCCGTGGGTGGGATTTAACAGGACACACTAGCGGGAGTGGGGAGTTTACCTCCCGCAGAGGAACTAGAACGGACTGAAACGCACGCATGGGAAGGTACCTAATAGCCTCCCGGACTCCGAGAGGGTTGTCTGGCTGACACACATGCAGGGTTAGGGAGGTGGCAGAAGATAAGACTAAACAGCTGGAGGCTGATGGTCGGTCTTGGCTGCCATGCTCAGAGCTTTGGGGTCACTCCCTGAACACACTGGGGTGATCACAGCTTGCTCTGAGAGGCACCTCATACATACTTATCCATCTCTTCTCTGCTTGGCAGACGAGTTTTGAAGTCCTGGTGACACAGCAAATGTGCCCAGACCAGTGTGGCTGCAGCGCATGGTGCCTAGATTTTCGAAGCACTGCCCAGACTGGGCGCGCCACACGCTTTCGCTGTTCTCAGGAGTCAGAGCCCTAAGCGCCTACACTCTGCAGTCCCTGCATCACACGTCAAGTTCAGAAACTCTGCACTTCCTAGGCTGCCTCCTCTTCTGCACCCAGACACGGGGCACTTTGGAACAGCTGCCAGATAATGCTCTCCCCTTCCTCTCCAGACCCGCCGTGCAGGCCCCGTCTGCATCACGGACACAGCCCAGGTCCGACTGTTCCCCCCTCTCTCCTCTGGTCGCCACCTCCTTGGAGTGAGGATACCTTCACTGAGGCTGTGCCCTCTGACCTGGCATCCTCCCCGCTTTCACACTGTCAGCACCTCAGGCACAATCTGGCGCCCTCATTCTCCACTCCGAAAGCCCTGCCACCACCTGGGAGGACTGTGTGCAGGCCCAGCCGGCTTGACCCAGCTCAGTCTCGGATTCCCTCTGGACCCTGTCCTCCTCCGCTGTCCCCCCGCCATCAAACACCAGGTCACAGCCGGGACCTCAGCATAACCACAAACTGTCCCACCCCCACAGTTCCCTGTCCGACCTCCTGTCTGCCCCCAGCTCCCAGGCAGCTCCCAGCAGGCTTGTTGTCCAGTGCTCTCAGGACTCCCACTCACCCACCCCTCCACGACTCCCCACAGCCCAGGAAACACACACTTACCATCCTTAAGCCCCTGTTTTGTCAATCAGCTGGTCACACCCCTGCAGAGTCAGTCAGCTGGGTTTTATCCATGCTGTCATAGAAGCTAATGGAAGGCAGGGTGGGTCCCCCCAAAACTCACGGCCTCAGTGAGCCCCAGGACTGTGCGTCAGTGCTGTTTCTTTGCCAGCACAGTCTCTCCCCCTGCACAATGCTCCTCCCTCCTTAACTCTGCCTCCCTCTACTCTCTAGTGCATGGGAAGGCAGACGCCACCCAGCAGGTCTCCTTCATCCCAGCTCCAGCACAGACGACCAAACAGAGATGTCTTTCCCACTTTGCTTGGGAGTTTTCAAAGGATCTCTGTCCTATCAACTTCCCCTCCCCACCTGGATTATTTTGAGGTCAATCTCAAAGAAAAAATTTGTTAACATGCAAATAGTTTAGCATGTATCACTGAAGGTCAGGATTTTTCTATCAAATTCAAAACATTGCATTCTTTTTTTTTTTTTTTTTTTTTTTTAATTTGACAGGTAGAGTTATAGACAGTGAGAAAGACAGAGAGAAAGGTCTTCCTTCCATTGGTTCACCCCCCCACATGGCCTCTACGGCCAGCGCGCTGCGCTGATCCGAAGCCAGGAGCCAGGTGTTTCCTCCTGGTCTCCCATGTGGGTGCAGGGCCCAAGCACCTGGGCCATCCTCCACTGCCTTCGCGGGCCACAGCAGAGAGCTGGACTGGAAGAGGAGCAACCGGGACTAGAACCCGGCGCCCCAACCGGGACTAGAACCCAGGGCCCATATGCGATGCCGGCGCTGCAGGCGGAGGATTAGCCAAGTGAGCCACGGTGCCGACCCCTGCATTCTTTTATCTTACCTAAAAATTTACAATTATTCATTCGTATCATTAAATAGCCAGTCAGGGTTTGAAAGTTTTAAACTATTTCCCTAAGGCTTAAAACAAAGCTTTCTGTGTTAGAATCAGCATTGCAGGAAGAGCTGTATGATGGAGTTGGGGACAGAATGAAATAATCAGGCCTTTGTCCTGCAGTTCCCACAGAAACAGAATTAGAGGACAAATTCATTTTGGTGCAAAAGAAAAAAATCTGAAACCCCTGCATAGATTTTCCATAACAGCATCTCCATGAGCTTTTTGGAGACCCCTGTGTATACAGTATAGACAGCGCCCACACATTAAGAATACCATAGGCCGGCGCCGCGGCAGACTAGGCTAATCCTCCACCTTGGGGCGCTGGCACACCGGGTTCTAGTCCCGGTCGGGGCGTCAGATTCTGTCCCGGTTGCCCCTCTTCCAGGCCAGCTCTCTGCTGTGGCCAGGGAGTGCAGTGGAGGATGGCCCAAGTGCTTGGGCCCTGCACCCCATGGGAGACCAGGAGAAGCACCTGGCTCCTGCCATCAGATCAGCGTGGTACACCGGCTGCAATGCACTGGCCGCGGCGGCCATTGGAGGGTGAACCAACGGCAAAGGAAGACCTTTCTCTCTGTCTCTCTCTCTCACTGTCCACTCTGCCTGTCAAAAAAAAAAAAAAAAAAGAATACCATAGAAATACTGTAAAAGTTGTGGCCATCAAGCCAGCTGTTGTTCTTACTACTGAACTCACTGCCTGTGCCAGAAGCGGAATTTCCTGGTCACCTCGGAATCCACTCCCGAACACTCTGTTCCCTGCTTGACTCCGTCATGAGCGGTGGACAACACTAAATTCTTATTTTGTTTCCCTTACAATTATGGCCACCAAAGACAGCTTTGGCTGGTGAAATAGAAGTGGAACTTTTATAGGAAGTGCTTGCAAAGCCTCTGATTTCCTGAGAAAAATGGGGGACTGTGGCAGTCCTCTCTCCCTTTTGCTCATACAAGTGTGACTGTGATGTCTGGAGCTGACGCGGTCATCCTGCAACCACGGGGAAGGCCAACGGCACTGCACCGCCCCGGAACACCAGAAGCACTCCCACCTCAAGCCGACGGCTACAAGAAAGCAAACTCCTACTTTCTTTTCTGGTTCTAGAGAGACTATCTGATATTCTGCTCAATAACCAGATTCTCTTCCACACAAGTCACCTTACATTGTCCAAGATACTTTCTCTCTTTCTTTATAATTTTTCTCTTTATATTAAATTTGTCTTGTTACTCCACCATCATAGCCAAAATAAAATATCTGCTGCACTGTTCTTATAAAATTAATAACAATTTTAAAAATGAAAGATTCTTTAAATTTCTTAGATTGAGTTAATTTTCAAATATATGGATATAAGAATAACATCTCGTAATCTGGTACCAAAGAAAAGGTAGGTTGCTTCATTGTGTTCACTCAGATGAAAAACCAATGTCTACATTAATATTAGCGTGTGATACATTCTGATGTGACTCCAGAATCTTACATACTATGAAGCTAGACAATAACTCAGACATCTTACACATAGCTTGGCTATTCACATATAATTACTTTTTAAAAAAAAAAAGAAATACAAACGGTAGTTTAAAAACTCATAATTCTTAAGAAGTCAAATATGAATTCTCCTTAGTGAAACCAGGACATTTCACCAATATTACCAGTACAACACATAATTTAGGATTATTCATTAAGGGTAAGACCCTTATACTAGGAGTAAATAAAAAGGAAACGAGTGAAGCTGTCTTGGTCCAGTGCCTTTTTCTGTCTAAGCTCAGGGCCCCGAGAGAGGCGAGGGTGGGGGGCCAGCTGCAGATGAGACATGCAGAGCCTAAAGGCAGATTCCGAAGCCCCCACCCCTGGAAGGCACAGCAGCTGTGCTTTAGTCTCTTTAAATTTTGATTTTCCACATAAGATTCCGTTTCAAGTTAGAACTCATTAACTAAAAATAGTTTGAAAACTATCGGACAAAATGATCTCCTAAGACTCTTCTAGTATTAATATTCAGACGAAATGAGTTCTTGAAGCGTCTAAGCTCTGAATGTTTTAAGAGCAAATCTATTCATCTTAACATGTACAGAGGGGAAATTCACTTGAGAATGTGGGCTTGACTTATTTTCAAAAATACATTCAAAGGGAACTACTGGCTCTACCTCGTGAAAATGCCATCCACGATCCCAAGCGTGGCTTCCTCGGCAGGAACGTAGGAGCCGATCTGAGCCATGACGGTGATCAGTGCAACCTGTTTGATGTAGGAGCTCTTTCCGCCCATGTTTGGACCAGTGATGATCATCACTCTCTCTGCGTCCCCCTAGAAAATTAAAAAGGAATTTCACTCACTGCACCAGAGGGGTTTTTATGAAACATCCACGATTTATCCAGCACATGGGAACACATCAGACAAAGCACTGCTTTGCGCCTATTTAAATATGCCACCAGGCTAGTCTGTTATCTGTTGCTGTAATAAAATACCTGAGGTTAGGTAATTTCTAAAGAAAAGAGGCTCATTTGCCTCACAGTTCCTGAGGCCCAAGGGCATGGCAACACGTTCTGCTTGGCTCTGGAGAGGGCCTTACGGAGGAGGGCGTCACAGTGGGAGTCGCACATGCAAAGGATGAGACAGGAAGTCAGACACGTGGATGGCCAGAATGGCTTTTTTTTTTTTTTTTAAAGATTTTATTTATTTGAAAGACAGAGTTGCAGACAGAGGTAGAGACAGAGATACACAGAGAGAGGTCTTCCACCCGCTGGTTCACTCCCCAGATAGCTGCCCAAGGACTTGGACCATCCTCCATTGCTTTCCCAGGCCACAGCAGAGAGCTGGATCGGAAGAGGAGCATCCCACCGATGGTGCTAGGCCGGAGCCTTAACCCTCTGTGCCACAGTGCTGGGTCCTGGTCTTGCTCATTCTCAGGGAAACCAGCTCAGCTGGGGACCAGTATTAATTCCTTCCCAAGGCAGTGACACCAGGGATAGCCTTCCACTAGGTCCCACCTCTTAAAGGGAACAGCACCTCTCACAGTGAAATACAGGGGACCAGCCTTCCAACACATGAATCCCTGGAGCACAAGCCAGATCCAAGCCAAAGCAGTCATCAATAACCATCATACAGGGAAAAGGGACCTCTATGTCTTCAATCTGAGCCATGCTACTGCACAAAACAAATACTTAGCAGGGTACACAGATGTTACTGGGTATAAAAATGGGAATAAGAAGTAACCTACACTATATAATTATTATAATTTTCTCACTAAACATCCTCCAATCTGCCTATGTGGATGTTTTCCATATTATTTAAACTTCTATTTGTCCATCCTGAAACTATAGGTGTGATACATCTAACCGCCCCAGGACCTAGGGTGGACTAGTTACAGGTGAACAGACAACACCAAATTCTAGATATGATTGGTTTCATCAACTTTTAATTATTCACTGGCATTTCACGAGAACGTGTGAAGCGGCCTTTTAAAAGAGCTGTAACTCTTACAATGAGTGAACTACTTAGAACCTCCTGTATGGGCGTGGGCTAGTTTCCGGACCACCTGCCACACAGCCCAGCAGTCAGGTCTCCATGTACAGACCCCTCTGCGGGAACGTGTCCAGCTGCATCCCCTACAGAGGAGTGGAGGAGCGGCTGGCCCGAGGCTCACTCTCTTTCTTTCCCTCTGCCATGCAAATAACTCTTAAAAAAAAAAAAAGCAGCCAATTCATAACTAGGCAATGGGTCTCGAAGAAGAAGAAAAAGCCCTTCTCGAACCAGGACAATCACGCTCTTGGTAGAGGCCAATCAGCTGGTGACCGCAGCAGACACTGAAGAAGAGCACCATGGACAAGGCCACTAGCACTGGGGGAGAGTGACGAGGACTTCAGAGCAAACAAAAGCAAACAAAAAGTGAGGTGGAGCCAGCCACTGATCCCAAACTGAGCAAGAGGTCCTGTGTGAGTCCCTTCCCTCGGCACGTGTGCTTTACGACGGGCCCAGCGAACCTCCATCAGGGAAAGAACTTCGGTGAATTTGCATTCTTGTGGCAGAAAGAGCCCAGCAGAGTAAGCACAGGAAAAGGGGTCTGGTACAAGCAGAATGATGAAACTTCCAATAGCAATAAATTAATTACATCAAGATTAAAAATAATAAGCCTATTATAAACAACCAAACACTTGGCATAAATAAATATTTTAAACTTAAGTAGAAATAACAAATAACTCATTCAAAAATGGTAAAAAGAACACAAGAAATATAAAACCTAATAATGCAATAGCTATTAAAGAAATCAAATATGCAGGGCCGGCGCTGTGGCGTCGCAGGTAAAGCCTCCGCCTGCAGTGCCAGCATCCCATGTGGGAGCCGGATGGAGTCCCGGCTGCTCCACTTCCAATCCAGCTCTCTGCTATGATATGGGAAAGCAGTAGAGGATGGCCCAAGTCTTTGGGCCCCTGCACCCATGTGGGAGACCCAGAAGAAGCTCCTGGCTCCTGGCTTTGGATCAGCGCTGCTCCTGCCATTGCAGCCAATTGGGGAGTGAACCAGAGGATGGAAGACCTCTCTCTCTCTCTCTCTCTCTCTCTCTCTGCCTCTACTTCTCTCTGTGTAACTCTTTCAAATAAATAAATAAATCTTAAAAAAAATCAAATCTGCAATTAAAAGCCTTCTCACAAGAAAAACTCTAAATCTAGATAACATTCTCACTGAATTCTTGTAAACTTCTAAGAAAGAAATGGGACCAGAATTAGAAAAATGTTTTCCAAAGACTAGAACAAGAGGGAACTATTCCCAAACCACCTCAGAAGGTTGACATAAAACTGACAGCAAAACCTGACACAAAAGTTAAAGAAAAATTACAGACTAAACTCACCCATTAGGTATGCATGAACATTCTTTAATGAAGTATTAATAAACCAATCTAGTGGATGGAAGACCTCTCTGTGTCTCCTTTCTCTGTAACTCTGCCATTCACATAAATAAATAAATATTTTTTTTAAAAAAAGTTTTAGGTGGATCACAGGTTTGAAAGGGAAAAACGATTACATCACTAGATAATAATATATGACTTTGGAGTAAAGAGATCACATATCACAATGAACAACTCTAAAGGAAAAGACTGAAAAACCGAAACACATTATTAAGTGCTATTCATAAAAAGACACCATTAAGAGAATGAAAATCTATAGAACCTAAGATGTAGGTGTTCTTTAAAGAGTTTGGAAAAACAGAATTAAATGGTAAGTTTAAGAGAGGGCATTTGGCCTAACAGTTAATTAAGATGCCTGATCCCACACTGCAGATCCTGGGTTCAGTTCCCGGCTCTGTCCTCAACTCCAGGTTCCTGCCAGTACAGGCCCAGGGGACAACAGGTGGTGGCTGAAGTAGTTAGTTCCTGCCACCCACAAGGCAGACTGAATTGGTCCCTGGGTCTGTTTTGGCCCTGTCCAGCCACAGCCACTGTGGACAGATGGGGAGTGAAGCCAGGATGGGAGCTGTCTGTCTCACAAGTAAATAAACAAACAAAAATAAAAACAAAAGGCTAAAAAATGTCTCTAGGCAAGGCTTTTGATGCTTTTAAAAATGTGTATTTTGGTGTGAATTTTCTGAAGTATGCACTTCACCACATGCATCTCTCAGGAACTGTCCGAAGGTCCCTACTACACCGTATGGCACATTTCCCAAGGTTCTCTAAAGAAATCTACAAACCAAAGGCAAAGAGAAGATATGCAAACGGTCAATAAGAACATGGCAAGGTGCCCAACTTCAAAAGTTATTAGGAAAATGCAGATCAAACCACGCAGGGTAAACACTGCTGCAAATGTACATAATATCTGCGGTTTAAAAAATACCACGAAACTGTCAATAGCAAGGCTCTGCCAACCATCAGAGAGCAGCTGGAGTCTTTATACTGCTGCTGGGGCAGCAAATTGTACCCCATTTTGAAAAACTGTGACTAAAGCTAAAAACCGACATCTTCACACAATTCTGCTCCCAGTAAAGCTTGGTCAAGAGATTTAAAGATGGCTCGCAGAAGTAATCTCACAATAGTCTCGAACTGTAAGTATCTTAAATGGTTGTTAACAGAAGAGGCAAATCACAATACAGTCACCCAGTGAATACTACGATAATGGAATAAACTACATGTAAAACATTTGATGACTCTCTTAAAAACAATGTTGAATCAAAGAGGCCAGAATATATACTTTATGCTTCTGTTTTTACAAAGCTCAAAAGTAGGCAAAATACAATGTATGGTAAGAGACACTGGCGATTACTCCTCTGGAGACCTGGGGTTTGGGGAAGCTCTCCGCTGCTCCAGGAAGGAGCTGCGAGAACACGCTCCGTCTCTGCTCTTGTGTTCTGTCTCTGCCGCCGGGTGTTGCACACAAATAGGCCTACTTAGACAATCCACGAAGCTACAGAACCTCGGAATCTGCGAATGTTTCTGTATATTATGTTGTAATGAAGGCCAGCTTGAAAGGGAAATGAAGTCTCGCAAATTACCCTTACAAGCAGTACAATTCCAGAGGTTAATTTTGAAATTTATTTGATAGAGCAAAATAATAAGGAAAATCAATGTAATTTTAATAAACACAACCTAACAAGAAACTTTATTATAAAGCTGTAGTGAACGCAAGTGTGGTACTGCTTCAGGAACAGATAAATAGGACATAACAAAGACCAGAAACAAAGCTACACATAGCACTTGGTATATGTCAGGGCCAGCAGGGCCAACGCTGTGGCGCAGTAAGCTAAGCTTCCGCCTGTGGCACCAGCATCCTATATGGGAGCCGGATGGTGTTCTGGCTGCTTCCTCTTCTGATCCAGCTCTCTGCTGTGGCCTGGGAAAGCAGCAGGAGATGGCCCAAGTGCCTGAGCCCCTGAATCCACATGGCAGACCCGGAAGAAGCTCCTGGCTCCTGGTTTTGGATCGGCCCAGCTCCAGCCATTGCAACCATTTGGGGAGTAAATCAGTGGATAGAAGACCTCTCTCTCTCTGTCTTTAACTCTACCTCTCAAGTAAATAAATAAAATCTTAAAAAAAATTTAAAAAACAACTATAAGCCAACAAAACAAAACAAAACTAAAAAATCCAAGAAGAACCAGAGAAGAAGAAATATTCATTCAATGATGGAGGACAATCGGGCATGCATTTGAACAAAGTTAGGCCTGAATCTCACAGAGTCTCATGGGTTGAATCTAAATAGATGAAAGAACTAAACAAAAAACTAGAACTTAAATTTTAAAAGAAAATATGGGAAAACGTCATTTTTTTTAAAAAGAGCTTATTTATTTATTTGAAAGACAGAGATGCAGAGAGAGGGAGAGACAGATAAAGGTCTTCCATCCACTGGTTCACTTCCTAAATGGCCACAAAGGCCAGAGCAGGGCCAGCCGAAGCCAGGAGCTTCTTCCGGGTCTCCCATGGGGGAGCAGAGGCCCAAGCACTTAGGCCATCTTCACTGCTTTCCCAGGCCATAAGCAGAGAGCTAGGTTGGAAGAAGAGCAACCGGGCCATGAACTGGTGCCCCTATGGGAGGCTGGCGCTGCAGGTGAGGCTTAGCTTACTACGTCACAGCGCCAGCCCCAAGGGGGAACAGTTAATGACATTAAGGTAGAAAACAAGTTTTTGAATAAGAAAAGCAACAAAGAACAAAATTGGAAAGAAAAAGACTAATAACTGATGAATTTTAAAAATAGCTATTAAAAGAAATGATAAACACAAAATGAAAAGGTATATAACAAAGGCATAGTACCCAAAATATAAAAGTAACACTTATTACTATATATAACACAATGCAAAGTGGGCAAAAGATATGAACAGGAAACTTGTAGGGAAACACAAAAGACCAACAGATCATTCATTAGGGAAAACAAAATAAAACCAGCAGCATTTTTTAAGGGACACATAGGTTAATCCAAACATTCACTTGATAAAACAAATTGGCACAGATCTGGCCATTGTGGCCAACTGGGGAGTGAACCAGCAGATGGAAGACATTCTCTCTCTCTCTCTCTCTCTCTGCCTCTCCTTCTCTGTGTAACTCTTTCAAATAAATAAATAAATCTTTAAAAAAAAAAAAACATGATCAACAGAATGGATGAAAATTTTGCAAACTATGCAACTGATTAAGGATTAATTCCAGAATCTATAAAGAGCGCAAGAAAGTCAACAGAGAAAAGCAAACAAGCCATTTAAGAAATGGGCAAAGGACCTGAACAGACATTTTTCAAGAGAGGAAATTCAAAAGGCCAACACACATGAAAAAATGCTCAGGATCACTAGCCATCAGAGAAGTGCAAATCAAAACCGCCATAAGGCTTCATCTCACCCCTGTTAAAATGGCTTCCATACAGAAATCAACAAACAACAAATGCTGGCGAGGAAGTGGGGACAAGGGTACCCTAATCCACTGCTGGTGGGAATGTAAACTGGCGCAGTCAGTGTGGAAGACAGTATGGAGATATCTCAGAAAGCTGATACAGACCTACCATATGACCCAGCCATCCACTCTTGGGAATATACCCAAAGAAAATAAATCAGCATATGAAAGTTATCTGTACCCCTATGTTCATTACAGCTCAATTTATAATAGCTAAGATATGCAATCAACCGAGATGTTCATCAACTGAAGATTGGATCAAGAAATTATATACTACGGAATATTACACAGCAGTTAAAAAAAGAAATCCTCTCATTTGCAACAAAATGTAGGCAATTGGAAACCATTATACTTAGTGAAATAAGCCAGTCCCAAAACGACAAATACCATATATTCTCTCCAATGTGTGGTAACTAACAGAGTACCTAAAAGATAATCTACAGGAGTGAAATTCACACTCTGATGCGATGATTTTGAACAATTCTTGTCTTGACTGTTGAAGAACAATGTTTGTTTTTCTTTTTTCTTCATACTAATTGAATTTTCTATTTAGTATATAATTAATCTATGAGTATAAAGTTAACCAAAAATAGATCTTTGTAAAAAAACAAGAATGCGAATGAGAGAAGGAAGAGGAAGAAGGGAGGGAGGTATGGTGGGAAGAATCACTATATTCTTAAATTTGTATAAATGAAATGCATGAAGTTTATATTCCTTAAAAAAATTTACATGATCAGGGTTGGCACTGTGGCACAGTAGGCTAAGCTTCCACTTTGGTGCCAGTATCCCATATGGGCGCTGGTTCATGTCCCGCTGTCCCTCTTCAGATCCAGCTCTCTGCTTATGGCTTGGGCAAGCAGTGGGACATGGCCCAACTGCTTAGGCCCCTGTACCTGCATAGAAGACCTGGAATAAGCTCCTGGCTCCTGATCGGCCCAGCATCAGCCGTTGCAGCCATTTGGGGAGTGAAACAGCAGATGGAAGACCTCTCTCTCTGTCTGTCCCTCTGTCTGTAACTCTACCTCTCAAATAAATAAATAAATTCTTGAAAAAAAAACAAAAAACAAAACACATGATCATATACGTGTTACTTACTCATTTTTCCCTGTGTTTACTAGTTTTTGTGAATTCAGGACTTCACAGCTGATTAACACGGTGAGCATTCCTAATCCAAAAATCCAAAATCCCAAAAGTTCCCAAATCCCACACTTTCTGAGCACCAGCAAAGTTTACACTCTGCAGGCAGGTAAAGAGTATCCATCAAAACCCCAAAGAGCAGCCTTGATGGTGAGCAGCTGGAAGCCTTGCCTTTGGATCCATCAAGGCACAAGGTGCACATTGTCTTGGAGGTCCTAGGCAGTATAAGCATGATAAAAAAAAAAAAAAAAAAAAAAAGAGAGAGAGAGAGAGAGAGACACTGGGGCCAGTGGCGCTGTGGTGCGGTGGCGCAGTGGGTTAACGTCCTGGCCTGAAGCACCAGCATCCCATATGGGCACTGGTTCGAGTCCCGGCTGCTCCACTTTTGATCCAGCTCTCTGCTGTGGCCTAGGAAAGCAGTGGAAGATGGCCCAAGTCTTTGAGCCACTGCATCTGCGTGGGAGACCTGGAAGGAGCTCATGGCTCCTGGCTTCAGACTGGCGCAGTTCCGGCGGTTGTGGCCAATTGGAGAGTGAACCAGTGGGTAGAAGACCTTTCTCTCTCTCTCTCTCTGCCTCTCCTCTCTCTGTGTAACTCTGAGTTTCAAATAAATAAAGAAATCTTAAAAAAAAAAGACATAAGAACTAGAAAAGATGAATAGAATAGTTCATATGGTCTACAAAGAAAACCAAAAAAGAATATTTTAGACAAAGTATCATAACCAAGCAAAGAGTCTAGCAAGGTGGCTAGATTAAGACCCAGATGCAAAATGAACTGCATTTTTCTGTAGCAGCAACAAAAAATTAGGAAACATAATTATAAAAAAAAAGACGTGGCCTATATACCAACAAAAAATGCTTGGCAATAAATCTAATAAAATATATTTCAAAACCTTCATAGGGAACAATTTTTAAATTTTATTGAGAGAACTTAAAGAAAACCAATATAAAAATAAACTGCATTCATAAAGGGACACATTCATATGTCATATTTACATCATAAGCAAACCAACTTCTCCCTGAACTGACCAATAGGGTCAATGCAAGCCCAATGAAATTCTCAATTTCTTTTCCCAAGAGACTGAATAAGGTCACTATAAAATGAAATGCTACAGCAAATGCTAAAGAAAAGTCAAGATGTTCTACTTTAATAGAGGGGAGAACCTTCCCCATCACATGTAAAAAATTTTATAATGCTAGAGTAATAAGTGAGATGTGGGCTTAGGAAAAAGACAAATGACTAGTGAGAAATAATAAAGTCTTAAATAGCCCCATGAAATATGGAAAATTAAATGTGTGACAAATAATTCTGCATACTGATGGAGAAGGAATGGGGTAACTGAAAACTGGTGTAGAACAGCTAATTATCCACACGGAAAGACTGAAGTCTTACTTCACACGATATGTAAAAATAAATTTTGGATAGATTGATTAAAGATCTCAATCTGAAAATTAAAACTTTAAAATGTCTATAAGAAAATACAAAAGAATATCTTTATGGCCCCAGGAATTCAAATAATCTCTTTTTTTTTTTTTTTTTTTTTTTTTTTTTTTTTTTTTTGACAGGCAGAGTGGACAGTGAGAGAGAGAGACAGAGAGAAAGGTCTTCCTTTGCCGCTGGTTCACCCTCCAATGGCCGCCGCTGCAGCCGGCGCACCGCGCTGATCCTGGCAGGAGCCAGGAGCCAGGTGCTTTTCCTGGTCTCCCATGGGGTGCAGGGCCCAAGCACCTGGGCCATCCTCCACTGCACTCCCTGGCCATAGCAGAGAGCTGGCCTGGAAGAGGGGCAACCGGGACAGAATCCGGCGCCCCAACCGGGACTAGAACCCGGTGTGCCGGCGCCGCAAGGTGGAGGATTAGCCTATTGAGCCACGGCGCCGGCTTCAAATAATCTCTTAAGCACAGAAACATTTACCCACAAAAGGAGGAGCTGACACATTCCACTTTATTAAAATTAAAGACTCTGTGCTCATCAAAGGTCGCCATGTTGACAGTGAAAAGGCAAAAATAATTTAACACTAGATTCTTTATCCTTTAAAATAAAAAATTATTAGAATATTAGATTCTTTATCATTAAAAGTTCTGGGGTAGGCATTCAACATACTTACTGAACAGAACTATTCTATTTCTATTTCTAGTGTTTCTGTGTGTTAGGAGAAATTTAGATCCTTCAAAAGACAAAAGTAACATTAAGAGGACTTTACATGTATGAGTAAGTTGATTTCCACCGCCTCTTCTAAAATAGCTGTTGACAGCTATGCTTGTCCTGATCTAAACACCATTTGCAACCTGCTCTTATTGGCTGGACAGCCACGTTACAACTCTCAGAGTCACCAACAGAGACAACAGCTGACTCAGTGCTTGGTTTTGGCTTCTACTAAAACATGAAATGTGATGAAAGCTAAAAAACAAACTCCAAATTAAAAAAAAAAAAAAAAAACTGCCCTCTGTGGAGACCATGGGCACATTCCGTGGGTCTTTCTACCCAAGGTGACAGAAAACAAACACTGCAAAGTGAGTTACTCTGTCTTGACTGCAGTAATGGTGCCCCAAAGACCCCTGCTGTTGAAGCCCAATAAACATCAGAGCTGCCTAATTATTTACACATCACCAAGGTCAACTTAATTACCTCCTTCCCAGATCTTCATGCAATATTGCTGGGGTGGTAGCACCAACTGGGGCTGTTCTTAAAGGGAGCCAATTTTGCAACACTTACTGAAATTCTCTAAACTCTACAACTCACTGAAGAGAAAATAAAGTATGATTCTAATGATGATGCCACCTGGGATCATTAAGTTTTGAAAACAAAAGTTTAATGGCTGTCACCCAGAGCTGGGGGAGGACCACCTCAGCACCCTGGACCCTCCACGAGGTCTCTGTAGACTAGAACTGCAGGTCAAGTATAGGACACTCAGTTAAATTTGAACTTCCGGTAAATGACAATTATTTTAGTATAAAACAAATATTGAATGGAACATTCTTATCCTCAAAAACATTGTTTACCTGAAATTCAAACTTAACTGGGTGCCTTGGCAACGCTACTCCAGAGTGTGACAGAATCCAGTGCCTGGACTGACGGATCTACCAGACCCTGCTCCAGCCTACTGGGCAAGTTCTAGCTGTTCCAGGCCCATGAGTGTCACCCCCGCCCCAAGAGACCCCAACCTCTGGGGACCACTACTGGACCCCTTAGGGAAATTGGAGGGCTGGCCCCTGTCCTACTTAGGCTCTTCTCCAGCCCTAGGTAGTGCCCCATGGCCCCTGGCCAGAGCAAGCCCAGATATCCAGTGGTGGTGTTGACATGTTCTAGGTACCCACTACTTCCCAAAGCTCCCCAGTGTTTAGAGTTTGCCTCTCTATGAACTTGGATTCACACAGAGACTGGAGAACCCCCTGGAGAAGCAGAGGAGGGGCAGTAGTGGTAAGAATCATCTCGGACACCAGCTAGCCCTCCTGAGAGCAGAGGGAGGCCACCAGAAGACTGAGGCACCCTTGGAACAGGTTCCATCTCCACCCACCCCTATTTTTAAATCAACTGAAAACCTGCTTCCCGTGGATATTAACATCAACTTATTTTAATCTTAATTAACAGATTAACTAAAAATCAAAGTCTGCTTTTCTCACACATGCCCAGGCCAGGTGCCAGTCTGAATGTGTATTCATCGTCTTCATCTCCACTTCTCAGGTAAGGAACTGAGATCCGGTCAGAGTACTTAAAATTTAACTGAGAGGCAAGTCCACACGTTGAGCCAACAAGATCTGCTGCTATCTGTCTTGCCTGAAACTTTAGATTTTGCTCTAACTGAACATGACATTTAGTAAATGATCTCAAGAAAAATTATTTACTCATTAAGACAAGTCAGTAATGCCTGAAAAGGGAAAGTCCAAATTATTTCCAGTTAACTAGACGACTTCTCTACTCTGAAGACAACGAGACGGCCTCTGTTTTCTCTAGTTTTCTACTATGAACATTTTGAGCTGCCAGTTCCACCTGTACAAAATTCTAGGTATCGGCATTAGGTCATCTGGGATACCTGCATACCTGGGTTCAATATGCAACTCCAGCTTTCTGCCAACACAGACCGGGGCAGGCAGTGCGATGACTCAAGCAGTTCCTGCCACCCATGTGGTAGGCCAGGGTTGAGTTCTTTGCTCTAGGCTTTGGCTTGGCCTAGTTCTAGACACTGTGGGCATATGGGGAGCTACCCAGTACATGGGGGCTCCCTCTCTGTCTCACTGCCTCTCAAATAAAATTGTAACAAGCACCTGGCCCAGCAGTTAAGGCACTACCCGGGGTGCCTGCACCCCGTATTGAAGAGCCTGGCTGAGCCCCAGCCCACTGCTTCCACTTTAACTCGTGCTAACGTGCATCTTGGGAGGCAGTGGCTAATGGCTCAAGTTCCTGGATCCCTGCCGCTCATGTGGGAGACCTTGATGCAGCTCTGGGCTCCTTGTTTCGGCGTGGCCCAACCCTGGCTCTTGTAGCTATCTGGAGAGTGAACCAGCAAATGAAAGATCTTTGTCTCTCTTTCAAATACAATGAAAACAAATAAATGGCTTTTAAAAAAACCTAAATTTAAAAAATGGAATTAAGACAAAGTTATTTTAGTGCAAAAAACTCTCAAGTCCATGTCGCTTTCTCATAATATTCATTTCCATGACCTTTGTGAGGACCCCACGTATAACTCCCTTTTCCTCCACAGTTCTCAGGATGACACAGTAAGAAAATGATAAAGAAATCTCACTGATTAAATGTTCTTACCTATCTTTTAGCAAGAATCATGCATATGTGAGGCACCAAACATCAAAGTCTCTGAGATAATAAAGACACAACAGGGGATGGCGTGTGGTATAGTGGTAAAAAGCAGCCACCTGTGACTCCCGGCATCCCATATGGGTGCTGGTTCAAGTCCTGGCTGGTCCACTTCCAACTCAGCTCCCTGCTAACGGCCTGGGAGATAAAAGGCAGCAGAAAATGGCTCCAAGTACTTGGGCCCCTGTTACCCACATTGTGGCCACTTGGGGAGTGAATCGGTGGATGGAAGACTAACTCTCTCTGTCTCCTCTCTTTCTCTCTGCAACTGTGACTTTCAAATAAATAAATAAACCTTTAGAAGAGAAAAACAAAAGACACATCAAATCTATCTGGCAGACCGACTGACTGGTCTGAGTAAACATTCTAACAGTAGTCAGATTCTCAGGCTGGAAGAACTACCTTTCCCCTTACTGAAGTTACTGGACATCCAACAGGGCTGACCCAGACAGTGCCTACACCTGCGGTAGGTACCAGGCACGAGGCCATAGACAGAACAAGCTCTCAAGAAACTAGAGCTATGACAGACGGATGGATGGATGGATGAATGGATGGATGGATGGACAGACAGACGAATGGATGTCAGCAAGCAAGCTCCAGATGGCACCTCAAGTGAACTGTTGACGAATCTTGTGAGGACTGAAGGACACGCTCCCAAGTTTTACCTGAGTACTGTCAGTGTCTCAACAGGCATCAGTCTCTAGATCTCAGTGTTTTATCTAAACACTGAAGCCAATTTTGAGACCACATTTAATGCCATCTTCTACGGGGAAGAGCAGATGGAAAAATGAGAGGTAAACCTTCAGGTACTGCCATCAAGTCAGCAGGAACACTCAAGGCCCTGCGCTCATGACCCCACAAGCATCATCTCATTCAGTTCTCAGAGGGGAATTCTCGTAACTCTGTATTCCCATTTCACAGGTGAGGAAACAGAGGCCTGCCCATCAAGACGGCAGGACTGGGATGTCAGTGAAGCGCAGCCTCTGACTGATGTCTCTCAGTGGACCCTGGCTCAACGACAAGAAATCAGTCACTGCTAAATAAGAGAAGAGGTGTGCTAGCTCAGGGGCCTTGAGTCCAGCGCTGGGTACAGGTGTCTCAGCTGTAAATCAGCCATCAGATCCCTGACGTCAGGAGAGGCACAGTAGGGAAAAAGCAGCCCACCAAAACTCAGATGCTGTTCTGAGACCTGAGCAACTGCTAGCCTTCTGCAGACAATGCTTTCTTCCCTGACAGGCACGGTTACTGATATCTATCTTGAAAGAATTCTGGGAGAACTATTTTTACAATAGTCACAAAAAGTTTGGCAGTTTCAAAGAAAATTTTTCCCCAACAATGTCAACCAACAGCAGGCTGCAATGAGAGACTCCAAGCGAAAGCCTCCTCCGGACAAGCTCTCGGGCAAACCTTTGCACTGTTCTCCCCAAGGCCGAGACAGGCCGAGAGCAAGAAGCACGAGACGACACAGCACACAGGTCACGTGCTGAGATGCCCAGGGGAGATGCCGACCCACGTGAGAGCTGACCATCACCCAGTCCAACAGCTCGCTACACAGAGGAGGAAGCAGAGGCCCGGCAGGTGAGGGGCCTACTCAAGAGGTGGGAAACACCAGCAGAGCAAGGCTCGAACTCACATCTGCTGTCACAGCACACTGAAAGCAGTACGTGATGCAAATCTGTAAAACGGAACACAGCGCTGGAAAAGGAGGAGACCACTCCTGGCCACAGTGACGGTGCTGGCCCCAAGGCGGGAAAGGCATCTTGTCGGATGAGCAGGAGTTTGGTCAACAGAGATGAGGAAGGGACAGGGAGCGAGACAGCAGCAGAGGGGCGAGACTCCCTTTTGAACGCCCCTCGCTAGCTCCCTGTTGCTGAGGCAGGAAGGGTGGGCACCAGAGGAAAGCAGTGACAGAATCCACTGCTTTTTTGCCATTAGGAAATCCCTCGTTTTCATTCTTGGTTTCATGTTCCGATCACCGCATCCACAGCACAACCAGTGAGAATAATCTGACTATGGACTTACTAAGAGTAAGCACAGGCACACATTCTGATACGCATTATTGCTGTTCAGCGTGCTAATTAGGTAGAAACAGTCAAAAGCCAAGGGGTATTTCTATAGGTAGCCTTACTGCTGGCTCAGACACAGCCAAAGCAGGTTTGCCTGGAGAACCTAGGAGCACTGTACGGGAGGAGAGGAGAACCTGGGGAGACTTCCCTCGTCTTTACCAGCTCCAGGCATGCATCCGTGTAACAAGTATGTGAGCGCCTGCTTTGTGGCACACACTCCACTACGGACCAAAGTGCCTCGGGCCCTTCTTGACCTTGGGAGGAGGGACTCTCACCAGGACCCCAGAGTGTGCCCTGCCCCCCACCCAGAACTCTGGGCTGGGGACACCCTTGAGGAGAGGCCCAAGGAACTCCGGGCTGGGGACACCCTTGAGGAGAGGCCCAAGGGTTCAGAGGCTTCCTGGGAACCACTGCTCTCCACCTCTGCCACATTTTCTTCACTCCCAAATTGAGAAGCCATTATCTTTGCTTCTCCTTTCCCCTTGCCAATAACTTGGATATTTGTACTTATATTATGGATAAAAACCTCCACAAACAAACTAAAACCCCAACTTTGAGTTCGGTCTAAAGCCCTCAGCTAGAGGTCAGTGGCTCAGTAGACAAACGGCTGTGGGAGGCTGAAGGCCACAGCACCGTCTGGGAGTTTCTCAAGCACTTGTCTCGGGTGGCTTTGCAGGGCCACAGGGGTGCCAGGTTGCTGACCCCTAGCCCTTAGTGATGGGGGGGGCAGCTACAGCCCCTGGCCAGCCTCCTGTGGCATCCTGTCCCTCTCCCCCTATTCCAGTGTGCCACCACACTATCAGCATTTTCCACGTGTGCTGCTACGTGAAAAGGAAGAAGCAGGGCTTCTTAGAACACACTGCTGTCGTGGGAAGTCACTCAGCACTACCCAGGGAGGAGCCCTTGCCAGATCACTTCCCCTTAGGGGCCTTAGATTCCTCTCAAAGATGAAGGGGCTCTTACACTGACTGGGTGGCCCCTCATTTCCCTCCAGTTCTACAGCACAATTATTCTGCCAACAGTGAAATCCCCACACATGTCCTAAAAAGCAAGCCTGTAAAGGAAAAAAAAAAGGCAAAGTTAACAGTGAGCTATGGAGGGCACAAGGAGGCGTGTGCTGACTCCTCACTGCTGGAGTGAACCTGCCTGGGAGCCTGCTGTGTGCTGGACAACTGTGACCACTGTCAACTCCCTTCAAGCGTGGGGCTGCTGGGGACAGAGGGAGGGCAGGGACAAGTCAGCAGGGCAAGTGCTGAGAAGGAGAAGCACGCAGGGAGGTGCTGTGTGGCCTTGATGTGGGAAGGCTGCGGTGGCCAAGATGAGACAGGAAGAACAAGCGGGAGCTGCACAGAGGGCCTTGGGGGTCATCGGGGGTGTGAGGCACAGTGTGGAGACAGGCCACACTCTAGGCAGGGAGAACTCCATCAGCCAAGTCCCAGAGGCACAGCAACTTGGGAACTGTAAG
This sequence comes from Oryctolagus cuniculus, assembly GCF_051225735.1. Taxonomy (NCBI): domain Eukaryota; kingdom Metazoa; phylum Chordata; class Mammalia; order Lagomorpha; family Leporidae; genus Oryctolagus; species Oryctolagus cuniculus. The sequence goes on along the minus strand of NC_142880.1, from coordinate 4,295,210 downwards.
AAGTCCAATGTGGGCCGGTGCAGCAGCTCACTAGGCTCATCCTCCGCCTGCAGCGCCGGCACCCCGGGTTCTAGTCCTGGATGGGGCGCTGGATTCTGTCCTGATTGCTCCTCTTCCAGTCCAGCTCTCTGCTGTGGCCTGGGAGGACAGTGAAGGATGGCCCAAGTCCTTGGGCCCTGCACCTGCATGAGAGACCAAGAGGAAGCGCCTGGCTCCTGGCTTCGGATTGGCACAGCGCACCGGCTGCAGCAGCCATGTGGGGGGTGAACCAACGGAAGGAAGACCTTTCTCTCTGTCTCTCTCTCACTGTCTAACTCTGCCTGTCAAAAAACAAACAAACAAACAAAAACAAAGTCCAATGTGGTGGGAAGTAAGGGACCAACTCCACATGGGTGTGGCAGAGCCATGGCCTGCCTGCAGGGGAGGGGCTGGACAGCACTTGGCTCAGGTAGTCAGCTGGGGGGAGCAACAGAAGAGGGGGTATATGGCGCATGCTTAAAACTGCGAGAGTGAAAGTGGGCAGAAAGCAGGCTTGTTCAGAAAGAACGTAATCACTTATAAAATACTGAATCCAGAGAAGCCTACCTAAAATTTATATGTATGAAAAACTGTTTCTTAAAATTACATGATTATCAAAAGCAACAAGGCCACTTAACTGAAGAAATTATTTTCCGGGTATATTTTATAATTAACAGCCATTCTATACTTAAAATTGAATTCCGCATAGTAAGATCTTTCTCAACACTATCCCTATATATAAATTTATACCCTGAAAAATAGAATGCACTTCACCATAGCAACAGTTCTACATCAACTCCTACTCAAGTTAGAAAAAGCAAATGTAAAACAAATGAATATTCTGGAATATTCTGAAGTGCCTGCTACAAAAACATCACCCCATTTACTGAGCGAAGATTCAAATATAAGAGCTCAATATTTCTTAAAACCATCCTTGTAATTAGACAGAAGCCTATTTTAATTTCTCAAATTTTGCATCATCAAAACATATTATGTACTTTCTAAAATCAAGAGGGGAAAAAAGAATTAAAAAGGATAGGGAAAAATATCAATGTCAAGGATGGCACATGTGGGATCAAGCTGATGGGCATGGGAACAGTAACTGGAAATGACCTTTAAGTCACAAATCAAATATAAAAAAGCTATTAAATATTAATTTATATTACTTATAATTATGTGAGAAAAGCTATATCCTACCATTCTTACAGGAGCTCTCCCATGGGAGTTCAGTAGTGCACAAACTTCTGAATAGCAATGAACCCGTTTACAGGGCTCAGGTCCTGAATCCCTCACAGTGCATATGCTGAAGTCCCCACCCCTTAGGAGGGCAGTCCTGGGAGGTGGGGTCTTGGGTCGGGACTCTGTCCTGAAGCCTGGGAGAGCGCCCTCCCTCCAGCCACCCCAGGGGGCCACGGCGAGAAGCTGGAAGCTGGGTCTGCAGCAGATTCCCGTTGTCGCTGCTGCCCAGTCTGCGGAACTTGGTTGCAGCAGCGCAGACCGGCTAAGACACAGATCATACAAAGGTACTTCATGGAGGACGGAATTAAAAGATGAAATTTCAGTACAAAAAGTTTCTGAAATTCAAGCACAGCTTTTGCATAATACGAATTTTCCACAAACTTCTCACATGAATTTCAAATTTTCTGCACCAAAATAAATTTACCTTTTAATTCCATTTTCCTCAAACGTTTCGCAGTATCCTTGTATTTTGTAAGAGATGAAAATCAACTTGTCACCCTGCTCCCAGCTACTCTGTACTGACTCGGCACTTCTGGGCTGCTTCACTTTGTACTGACTCTCTAATGCTCCCCAGCATCTCAGATCTGTCACACTGTCCTCAGAAAAACTGCCAAACACTCCTCTGTCTATGCTTCTAGCCCCTGGCTTAACATTTTCTCCACGCACGTGGTTCACACCTGGCTCAGGGTTACCCCCTGCGGCCCTTTGGTTGGTGGAGCTGAGCTTTCTGTCCCATCTAAGCCGTGCCCTTCAGGGTAGGAAGTCATCCTTGTTCCTTCAGGGCCTGGCCTGCTCAGCCTCCCTGCAGAACCTTCACACGTGCGGGTCAGCAGCTCCATTCTTGGGTTACTGTCATCTTTCATGACAGATCCCGCTGTCCCATCAGATGATTCAGCATTCACACAAACAACCCTTTCCTAAGCTCCCTCCCCTGATCTCATCTCCACAGACCTGCCGCTCCCCGCTCCCCACCCTCCAGAGCCACACCTGGGGTCTGGCCAACTCCCAGAATACCACCGCTGCAGACTTACAGCAAGGCTTCTCACCCTCTGACACACTTTCTCTCCCTTCATGATAACCGCCTCCATGTTCATCCTTGAGCCCATCACCAGTCTATTTCACTCCAGGCGGACGACGCATCTCTGAACAAACTCTGCTCAGCTTCTCCAAGTCCTGGTTTCAACTAGGCCACACGTCGGCCTACGGAACTGCAGACCCTGAGCACGAGTGATGCTCTCACTTGCCCCACCAAGAACCATGAACAATCCACTTATTTGAAAGCCAGAGATACAGAGAGAGAGAGAGAGAGAGAGAGAGAGCTTCCATCCACTGGTTCACTCCCCAGATGGCCGCAATGGACAGGGCTAGATAGGCCGCAGTCAGGAGCGAAGAGCTTTGTCATAGTCGTCCACGTGTGTGCAGGGGCCCAAGCACTTGAGCCATCTTCTGCTCTTTCCCAGGCACATCAGCAGGGAGCTGGATGGATGATGGCATTGTAGGAGGCAACTTAACCCACTATGCCACAACGTCACCCCAGCCCCCCTTCTAGAGCGGTGGATTTAACACAGTGGTTAAGATGCAGGTTGGGAAGTCCACATCCCATACCAGAGTGCTGGGTTCATGTCCCCGTTCAGCCCTGATTTCAGCTTCCTGCTCATGCAAATCCTGTGAGGCAGTGGGTCCTGGTTCCTGCTGCCCAGGTGGGAAACACAGATGGAGTTCTTAGCTCCCAGTTCTGGCCCAGCTATTGTGGGCATTTAAGAAATCAATCAGCAGCAAGGAATCCATTCTCTCTCAATTTGCCTCTCAACTAAAAATAAAACATTAACAATTAAATAAAATAAAATGCCCAGTCACTTCTGCACAGTCCACAGCCGAGTTCCATTCACACTGCTTGTCTGCTTATTGCCACAGTATCACTGATGAAATGCTTCCTCACCACTCTGGTGGCTGCTTTAGTTTTGACGATGTAACTGCATGTAATGTGCCGGCCCTGCCACAGGTTTCATTTCTTCCTCAGCTTCAATCAACACTCTGTGGCTTATGTACTTGATCTTCTAAGGTTTAAAAACTGCAATTTTCCTAATTCAGCATGCAAGTGAAATCAGCCCCTTCCTCATCTCTGAACACTCTTCCTAAATCTTTCCATCTATGAATAATCTTTCATTGGCAATAGCACCACTTTCATAGTTGGTGGTGAACCTAAAACTATGCCCAGGATTAGACTATTTAATCTAATTAGTCTATTTGAATTAAGACATGGCTCATTTTTACTTATAAAAACATCTACTTGGTACTCAGAAGTTCAGAATCACTGTTATCCCTGTCTGCATACTTTTGGCGTAACAAGGTACTTACTGACAGATTCGTACTATTGGGAACGTACTGATCCTGCTCGCCGAGCAACACATCAATCACAGGATGCCTTCCATTTTTTATTATGATTTTCCTTTCTTCTTGTAGAGCTGGTCTGCAAAAGGAAGCAGGCTTTGAGTTATGAGGCACCGAAACAGTCTCTAAGATGGCATGAGAAGTTCTCAGTAGCCAATCTGTAAACAAACAGCAAAGCTTTAACACAGATGTTAACTTGCTATTACGTCTGGAATAAGGCTTTGAACATGAAAGTCCCATTTTAACTATAAAATAGGAACGGGGAAGCCCAGCAGTATTCATCAGAGCGCACTGCAGCCCAGACACCAGCAGTTTCAGGACAGCTCCGCCACGGGGTCCACCTTCACACATCCTCTTCCCATTTTCAATTACAGCCAAAGATCAAGCCAGCATCTTCATCAGCAGAGGTAACGGTTCAGACCACATTACTGCTGTTTAAATGAGCATAATAAAGGAAATCATGTGAAACTGCTGCTAGATTCACTTGTCACACTAATATAAACTATATTATGTGTTGGACTTAGAATGACTAAACATTGTCATGTCCTGTTTAACTGAAGTATCTTTCTACGGTCTTTGGCATCTTTCGTCTTTTTGATATGGAAATTGTATTTGTGCCTTACTGTTCTTATATCTATTTCCACCTATAATTTTAGCTTTATTCCCAAACCCTTCTGGGCCCCACTCTCCATCTCCTCCCAAGGGGCTACCACTGAGAAGGGTTGGGTGTACACCCTTCCCAACCTTCCTCGATCTATTTTGTTTAAATGTGCATCCTACTGGCTGTGATTTCTATTTAAAAAAAAATGGAAGCACACTATAATTATTTCATTCCTCAACTATTTCCTTTTTAACTCAATAGTTTCTTTTAATCCTCAGTACATGAAAAAAAAATAGATTTCATCAAAGTCCAATGAACTCTTTTAATATCTTAAAGTAATTTTAGTAATAACTTTACAAAAGTGAGAATGAAGGGATATATAAAGAAAGTCAAACTCAGAACAAATTTTAGTAAGAATACAAACAAACCTCACATTTTTATTCTGTATCTTCCTGGTTTTCAAGGCAAGAATACCTGGAATGGGCAACGTGCTGTGAAAATAATTCTCATCCTCTGTCTCGCAGGCACCAGGAACACATTTATTTATAAACAGTAAACTGTAAATCTCAATACATGTCTAATAGGTTTCAGCTCATTATTTCTGTTGTTCTAACACTTGCACTGACAAAAATAAAACAGTTGAAGAAGTTTTTGAAATCTTTTAAAGCTCATAGCTTCCTTAAAGATAACCGTCTTTGCTCCATAACTGCAAACCGTTTTCATTCACATGTATAAACACCAGTGAGAATATAAATCACATGAAGCCTTTCGTTTCTACATCATCTATTCTCTATCACAATGCTGTCTGTCCACCTACAAAATATATCAAGTAAGTTTTCACGAATAAATGTAACCAAAGGCAGAAGAGTTATCATCAGATGTCTTTTAGCACAAGATAGTCCAGGGTCTTGTCACCGAGCACCGAACAGGAAACGCTTCCTGCGGAATGGCTAGGTGGAGAGAAACGAGACATCTCACTCTGCTCCAGCAAACACAGTCTTCAGGTGTCCCCTGCAAGTCTGAGGCCAGTCCTGCAGGCCCTGTCCTGTGAGCATTCCGTGTCAGGCTCTGCTTACACAGAAACCCCACCACCACCCCTAGCAACCACAGCACTGCTACCCTGCTCTCCACCCTCATCATCTCATTAACCTGGCAACGCAAAAATGTCTGCCGTGCACTGTGCTTCCTCGCGGCTGCTATGGGTGAAGAATGCAGAATTCTGTTCAATTGAAGTCGGATGCAGACCACCAGGGTGGCGTCTGCGCTTCTCATGTACACCTCGGGAAAGAACAGGAACTACTCTGGGCAGTACAGGAAGGGGAAGGAGGACGCGACAGCGACTCTCCCCTGGCTCTCACGCCACCACCCTCCAGCTTGCTTGCCCTTTTAGACTCTTGTAATACAGTTGGAATAACTGATAACCAATGTTGAAATAATTCCTAGATAATAAAATCAGAAAATGTCTCAAGATAAAGGAGAGATAAGCTCACTGAGGATCTCAAAACGCATTGCACATGTATAAAGGGTCCAATGGACCCACATATAAGTCTTATTCTACTTTTTCAAACAAAGAAAAGGTAATTTTTTTCTTTGCCCTTTGGAAGGCCTTTAAGCAGCTGAAATTAGGCCCACCAGACAGACCTCTACGATACGGTGAACTGACAACGAAGAACATTTCCTGCCAGGTTTTCAGCATCCTGCTAAAGGTGTTGTATAGCTGAGTTAGTCACTCCACTGCGGAACATGCAGACTGTCACTTTTCACTATAATAAACAATGCCACAGTGAATGACCCATCCCGTCTCCACGTGTCCAAGCTACAGCAAGCTGCTGAAGTGGAATTCCTAAGACGTAGGATATGCATATTTTTATTTTAAAAGGTAAGAGCAGTTGTACTGATTTACCTTCTTGGCAGCAGGCTCTGACAGTGGATTTTTCATATGCTCACCTAGAGTTAGAATTACCAAACTTTTTATTTTTCACAACGTGGTGGGTAAATAGTGTTACAGTTCCTTTTAATTAGCACCCATTGATTACTAAGGTTGTACATCTTTTTATCAGATCCTTGGCTATTTATTGGTCTTTTTCATCATAATATCCTATCAATAACCTTTTCAATTCCTAAATACTTAAATTATTCTTAAATATATTTGGCTAATAAAAATTCCAAAAATGGATGCTTACATTTGTCAAAGAAAGTGACTTGAATATCTCCCGAGTGAATCTGAAAGCATCCACTGGGGAGAGAAACACTTAACATTAAAAGGAAAGGATCGCTGGCCGGCACCGCAGCTCACTTGGCTAATCCTCCGCCTGTGATGCCGACACCCCAGGTTCTAGTCCCTGTTGGGGCGCTGGATTCTGTCCTGGTTGCTCCTCTTCCAGGACAGCTCTCTGCTTGGCCCAGGAAGGCAGTGGAGGATGGCCCAAGTGCCTGGGCCCTGTACCCACATGAGAGACCAGGAAAAGTATCTGGCTCCTGGCTTCGGATCAGCACCAGCCGTAGCGGCCATTTGGGGGGGGTGAACCAATGGAAAAGGAAGATCTTTCTCTCTGTCTCTCTCTCTCTCACTGTCTAACTCTGCCTGTCAAAAAAAAAAAAAAAAAAAGAGGAAAGGATCATTTTTGGATTTTAGACTATAATCTTAAAGACAGAAGTTTTCTCTATGTGAGTTATGAATTTATTATAAAAAATGAAATATTTGTAAGTGATATCAATTTTTTTCAATTTTATTTATTTGGCAGATAGAGTTATAGACAGAGAGAGAGAGAGAGACAGAGAGAAATGTCTTCCTTCTGTTTGTTCACCCCACAAATGGCTGCTATGGCCGGTGCTGCGTCGATCTGAAGCCAGGAGCCAGGTGCTTCCTCCTGGTCTCCCATGCAGGTGCAGGGGCCCAAGCACTTGGGCCATCCTCCACTGCCTTCCCGGGCCACAGCAGAGAGCTGGACTGGAAGAGGAGCAACCGGTACTAGAACCCGGTGCCCATATGGGATGTTGGCGCCGCAGGTGGAGGATTAACCAAGTGAGCCACAGTGCCGGCCCCAGTGATATTAATTTTAAAATAAAATCCTAGGTGTTCTGCCAAGTGAAATCAATATATCACATTCATGATCAGACAGGAGGACCTTTATAAAGTTAATGCATTATAACGTGCCCAAGTCAATGACAACAAGTGAAGAGTGCTCAAAAAACTTCATAGAAGTGTTACCCACAAAAACTTAAAAATTAAAATATATAACCTTCATCTCTAGACTTACAGTGACATCTGCTTTCATTACACTCAGTAGGACAGTAATTTTCAAATCAAGTTAAAGGTGTATGACAGTCAGCTTTACCAAGAGACTAAAACACTTCAGTAACTGTAGTATCTTATAATAAAGACATTTAGATTACTGAATAAAGCTATCTCATGTAGAGCACGATAAGGAGGGGAAATAAAAGTATATTACCTGCAGTAATTTCCTTGCTTAGCGACCTTGGTCAGGGAGAAAATGCAGTCAACAGTTGCTAGGTGATGCACCGCCTTACACAGGGAGTCATGATGTCCACTGAACGTCCTACAGACACAGCAGCAACAAGAAAACTGTGAGCAGACTACTTCTCAGACTGCGAGAAGTGATCACTCTACTGGCTAATGCTCACAGAGGCATAAACAAAATAACCAGGCATCACTGGAAGTTAAGAGGGACGCGAGTTACACTGACTGCTTTGCTCTCTATTCTAACCATGACAGTACTGAGTCGTCTTTTGTTTTTGCTTTTGCTTAGGACGAAACTGCACGAATTTGAAACAGCTTCCATAAAAGGGGTTTGCTAGTATGCTGCATTACACGCTTGCCCTACTGCGACTTCTCGACTGCGACAAAACCAGACGCAGCCACGGCTTCCACACAGCGTCACACCATGAACCACTGGAGGGCTGGCTTCCCCTGGGGCTTCCCCTTCACAACTTGAAAACAAGCCTGGAGGAACGCTTGCAACAACTCTCCCTCCACCGCACAGTATCCGTGTCTGTCTGACTTCACCACCACGACAACCCTACCCCCCCAGTGCATAATCTGGACACAGACTGTCAGTGTAACAAATACTTGTGGAAGGCAGGCACAGAACAAAGCACTTTTTCAGTTGCTTGATTAATAATGTATATAAACATCACATTTCAGATTTCTTTTAAAAAAGATAATGGACATTGTCTCAAATTTTTGGGTAACTAAAGCTATAGGAGAGGCAGAGAGAGAGAGAAGTCTTCCATCCACTGGTTCACTTCCCAATTGACCGCAATGGCTGGAGCTGCGTTCATCTGAAGCCAGGAGACAGCGGCTTCTTCCAGGTCTCCCACGCGGGTACAGGGGCCCAAGGACTTGGGCCATCTTCTACTGCTTTCCCAGGCCACAGCAGAGAGCTGGATGGGAAGTGGAGCAACTAGGACTCGAACTGGCGCCCATATGGGATGCTGGCACTGCAGGTGGAGGCTTTACCCACTAAGCCACAGAGCTGGCCCCCACATCATATTATTTTATGTCATTGTGTGTAACACTGTATGAACTGTGGTCACCTGTTGTGGGGGGGGGGGCACTGGGATGTTTGAAATGTATATAACTACATTAGAAAAAAGGATCTGAAACTTAATTCTTTATAATGCCCACTTTAAAATATCCTTTAATACACAGAAAATACATAACTGAGCTTAAATCCTTACAGAAACTACTGTGCTTCCAAGAGAAATTAAGAGATTTAATTTTTAAATTTTAAAAATTAAAAAAAAATGGTGGGAAGGGCCTAGTGCTGAGGCATAGCAGGTAATGCCATTGCCTGGTATCTTATCTGGGTGCCGGTTTGTGTCCCAGATGCTTCTCTTCCAATCCAGCTCCCTGCTAATGGCCCAAGAAAAGAGAAGATGGCCCAAGTGTCTGGGCTCCTGTACCCAGGCTTTTGCTTCAGCCTCACACAGTGCTGGCTGTGGCAGCCATCTGGGGAGTAAACTAGTAAATGGACGATCTCTGTCTCTCCCTCTGTTTCTGTAACTCTTTCAAAATAAATAAATATTTAAATCTTCAATAAAAGACAAGCTAATCAAGTCCAATAATACATCAGAAAGATCATTCATCAAGACCAGGTGAGATTTATCCCTGGTATCAGGGATGGTTCAACACAAGCAAATCAATAAAAGTGATATATCACATTAACAAACTGAAGAATAAAAACCATATGATTATCTCAACAGATGCAGAGGAAGCATCTGACAAAATACAACACCCTTTCACAATAAAAACCTTAAACAAATTGGGTATAAAAGGAACATACCCCAACACAATCAAGGCAATATATGATCAAATCACAGCCAGCATTGGAAAACACTGAAGAAAGAAACAGAAGACACACACAAAAACAGGAAAAATGTTTCATGCTCATGGATTGGAAGAATTAGTATCATCAAAACGTCCACACTACCCAAAGCAATTTACACATTCAACGTGATCCCAATCAAAATACCAAAGATGTTCTTCTCATATCTAGAAAAAAAGACCCTAAAATTCATATGGAATCAAAAAAGGTCCTAAATAGCTAAAAAAAAGAAAAATGAAATTTTGTCTTTTGCAACAAAACAGATGCAACTCAAGTTCACTACACTTAGTGAAATAAGCCAGTCCCAAAGAGACAAATATGATTTTTCCCTGATTTGTGGTTATAATATGCAGAGCACAAAAAAATGTAGTACATAGATTTGATTAGTTATAGCTCTTGTCTGTACTCTTCAGGAACAGTGGTTTTTCTACTTTCTACTGGTTGAATTCTTTATTTAGTGTAGAGTTAAATTTGTGATTATAAAGTAAATTGAAATTATATCATTGCAAAAATTAAAAGAAAAATAAGAAGGAGGAGGAAAGGTGAGAGCGAGGGTATCATAATGCTCTTAAAATTGTATATACAAAATACATAAAATTTATTGCCTTTATATAAATAAAAATAATTGGGGCTGGCGCTGTGGTGTAGTGGTTAAAGCTGCCGCCTACAGTGCCAGCATCCAATATGGATGCCAGTTCGAGTCCCGGATGCTCTACTTCTGATCCAGCTCTCTCCTATGATCTGGGAAAGCAGTAGAAGAAGAATCAAGTCCTTGGGCCCCTGGACCCACATGGGAAGACCTGGAGGAAACTCCTGGCTCCTGGCTTCAGATTGGTGCAGCTCCGGCTATTGCAGCCAGTTGGGGAGTGAACCATCAGATGGAAAACCTCTCTCTCTCTCTCTCTCTCTCTCTCTCTCTCTCTGCCTCTCCTTTTCTCTCTATGTAACTCTGACGTTCAAATAAATAAATAAATAAATATTTTTTAAAAAAATGAGACTGGCTCTGAGTTAGGAAATAAATAAATAAATAAATGAACTCTTCCTGTTGAAAAAGTTATTTTTAAAGATTTATTTATTTTGAAAGTCAGAGTTACAAAGTCAGATGGCCACAACAGCCAGCACTGAGCCAGGCCAAAGCCAGGAGCTTCATCTGAGTCTCCCATGTGGGTGGCCAGGGCCTGAACACTTGGGTGATCTTCAGCTGCTTTTCTTAGGCCATTAGCAGGGCACTGGATTGGAAGTGGAGCAGCCAGGACATGAACAGGCACCCATTATGGGATGCTTACATTTCAGGTGAAGGCTTTGCCTGCTATGCCACAACACTGGCCCCTAAAAATGGTATTTTAATGTAGGTGGCAATGTCATAAATTTTTCAAAGACTAGAAAATGAGGACTACAACAGTAACTAAGTTCACAATCAGTAGGTCCAAGAGAAAAGCTAAAGGAAAACCTATCATTTATCAGCCAAAGATCACAGAGAGGAACCTACAGTATTGCGTTAGACTAGCTCTCAAGGTCAGTTTGCATTATCTAAGTTTTCAATGTGTTTCAGAAAGATAAAGCCATTAGCCTAGAGACACACAGTTATTAAACAGCACAGTCCAAATCCAGTCAGGCTCTTTATATCTCCTACCCCACAGGGCAATTTTAAAGACTCCTACTAGCATCTTTATTTTTGTGTGTACAAGAAACAAAATAGAAATAAGTTGCCTATTTCTGCCTAAAATCATAGTGTAGCTTAGATATTCCCTGAAAGGAGATCAAGAAAGAGAAAGAGAAAGAATGGTACACTGAATGCCTCTCTTAAAATCTGTTTCTTGGGCTAAATGTTTGACGCTGTGGTGGAGAGGATGGTTACAACACCCCGTCTGTGTCAGAATGCCTGGATTGGCGTCCAGGCTGCCTGCCTAGCTCCAGCTTCCTGACAGGCACCTTGTGAGGCCAAGGTGATGGCTAAAGTGCTTGACTTCCTGTCACCCACACCGGTGCGAGCTTCCAGCTCCCAGCTTTGGCCTGGCTGGCCCTGGTGTTGCTTGCTTTTGTGCAATGACCCAGAAGATGGAAGACCCCTCTCTTTTCTCTCCTCTACCCCGTCTCTTCGCCTCTTAAATAAACAAATAATACCTCTCTGTTGCTGTGCTGGTTCAGCAGTGTTGAGTGTCGGTTACTTGAACCCGTAAGTCTCCAGGTGCCTCCGAGCTTGCCAAGCGTAGCAGACTAAGTCACTACAATGCTCAGTGATTTCCACATGACCACCATCTTTGTTCTAACTGTAATTCTGATTTAATTACAATGAGGCCTTCTATGTAAATGACATTTCCCAGATCCTAGAAACAACACTGGAAGTATCCAGCTCTATTTCTATGTTAACTATTTGTGAACGGAAGAAACATACTTATAGTATCTATTTTATATTTCTTTGTTTGAGTAGACAGAGCATAATGAATGAATTTTGCATTGAACTTAAGTTCATTAAAACAAACTATACGATCCCACTAACAGAGTCTGGCTCCATGCAAAGCCCCAAACCACAAAGGGATGCGCCCCGGGCCTCCGATGGGCAGTCCTTACTCTTCAGGGGCCACCTGAAGAAATGCCTCCTGGTTCTGATGATGCAATGTGTGGCATGGACCTAACTCTCCAGGGTGACTGTGTGTGACTACGCCTTATCATTCCTGGTCTGGCTTCAGCTGTAGACCTGGCCACCTGTCTGTACTCTCGGACTGCGGCTTACACGGCCCCTGCTCTAGTGACTGACCCATCTTGTCTTCTTACCTGGGCACTGCCTCTTCTGGCAGGAAGGGGTCACAGCGGATGTTTCTGCCCTGCCCCTCTGGACCTGAGTGCCCAAGCACTCTGACACTAATGAGGGACCTCTTCTCAGGTCCGGTTCCAGGCCATTAAGACCCTCACTCGCTACCACGCAGCAGAGTCCGCAGGACTCTCTCTGATGCTCTTAATTTCTAGGAGGGAAATGAGCGACACGCCCCTCAAGGGGGGCTGTTTCAGTAAACAAAACAAAAAAGTTGGGGAGGACTAAATTATTTTGACATGGACAACACCACTCTTTCTTATTTATATCACTGACTGTATAAATGAGACAAACATGAAACAAAAACTATCAAAATGTCATCAAAACTCTTGGAGAAGCCTTGTTTGACCTGCTTGGTCTTTGCCCATTTGCTACACTTGGCCAGACTTCCAAGAGATTATCCATACTTAGAGCAACAGAAAGCTGAAAAAAATGGCCAATTTAGGTGACAACCTGACAGATCAAGTTATGTCATAACAACATGAAACTTTATCACTCTGCTCTCAACCAACTTAAGGATGAAGCCGAGGCACCATGATTTACTCTCTAGTCAAAAGGTACTGCTGGGTGCACAGGAAGCAGATGAGACACGTGGATCCTAAATCTACTACTATCATCAGAAAAGCTTTCCACCAAATGCTGCTCCATAATATCTGAGATTAGTAACAATGGAAAATACCCTTTATTTGCAAATGCATTTCTAGAATACTTGAACTGGGATGGGTTTTCAGTACAGCAGTACGGCTTGGAACACCTGTACCCCACGTTAAAATACCTGGATCTGAGTTCTAGCTCGACTTCTAGTCTGGCCTCCCTGCTAGTGTGCACCCTGGGAGGCAGCAGATGATGGCTCAAGTACGTGGGTCTCTATCACCCAGGTGGGAGAGTAAGATTGAGTTCTTGGCTCTTGGCTTTGGCCTGGTCCAGCCCCAGTTGTGGTGGGCACAGTGGATGGAAGATCTGTCTCTCACACCCTCTCTCTTTCAAATAAAATAATAAAAAAAAATTGAAATACTGTCTGAGAGATGTTATCATTCCATTTTTAGACAATCTGTATTTGAGCAGATTATTCAATAATCATAGCCTATCTTCTTGAACACTAAAGAAGAGACACAAGGATTTCTTTCACAGCAGTGTTGACAGCCTTTATTTCTTTCACCATTTTGATCACAAGTTGTAGCCAGTGCCTCAGTAAGATGGACAACGCGCATGGCTAGCACTCAATCCTCTGATGCCGGGCTCAGTGCGGCTAATCATTTTTTCGGTGACATCAGATTCAAGCCATCTGGCACCTCCACAAACACTGTACAAGGCCATCAGCACTGCTCTCAAGTGGGGCTCTAGCCGCAAATGGTCTAGTTCAGTTTCATCCAATGTTGTTTTTAGGGGATAAAAACTTTCACGTCACTTTCTTATTTTGAAATGAATATATATACATTATGAAAACTTCTGAAATCATGTATCTTCAAAATAAAGAAATTAAAATTACCAGTGACCTCATCATCCAGAAAAAAATCAGTAAACACTGTGAAGCTACATACAAATGGCCCCCAACTTACAATGTTTGAACTAGAACTTTCCAACTCTACGGTGGTGTGAAAGCAGTACCCGTGCAGTACAAACTGTATTTCGAATTGATTTTTTCAGCTGGCAATACGTCACATGACAGTCTCCCACAAAGTCCAACTGAAGGCTAATGTTGAGTGTTCTGAGCACATTTTTAAGGTAGCCTAAGCTAAGCTATGATACTTGGGAGGTTATGTAAATTAAACGTATTCTGATTTATGATATTTTCAACTTAAAATGGATTTGTCAGGACACAACTGATTTTGTGACTGATTATGTCCTCATAAACCCATCATAAGTTGAGGGGTATCTGTGTCTGTATGCACATAATTGCATACTTACATATACACATATTCCTCCAGAGGTATGCACACATCCGGTAGGAAATTTTTATTTTAATAGTAAGCATATATATTTAATCTTTAAAAAAATGAGGGTACATATGCTGTATGTTATATGAATATCCATATACAAGATTGCACCATGCTTTAATACTGTTCTACACCATTTTCTCCCCTGAGTAACACGCCGTGAGTGTCACGATCGTCAGGGATGGCACATCTAACGTGAGCTCCCTCTTAGCAAGCCCAGCTACAGCACAGGGGAGGTGTGAGAAAAGCAGAGGTCTCCTAGTTCTACTCACAAGGCTGATACAGAGAGAATGCTATGAGGGGAGCCAGGAAGAAGAGACAAATCAGACCAACACAGGAAAGAGAAAACCGACAACCAAGAATTAGACAGAAGATAAAGGGACAAAAAAGAAGAAAGGATCAAGAATAACACCAACATTTTTAGCCTGCGAGAGCGTAAATTTTCTTGAGCCTGGAACACTGACAGACAGAACGTAAAGCATATTAAACCAAAACCCAGGATCCTTCCAGAACATGGCCCTGGAGATCTGAAAGGTGTGATTTTTTTTGTTCCATTTTCACATTCTTGGTGATGCACCAAGGAAAAAGTCAAGAAAATGGAAAGAACCAAGAGCCCTGAAAGCCCTTGAATCCAAAACTGAAAGTGAAGCAGATAAGTGAACAAAATTCCTGTCCCTGGATTCAAGAGGATCAGTGTGTGTGTGTGTGTGTGTGCGCGCGCAGGCGTGTGTGTCCCTCTGCTCTGTCATTCTGCCTTCCAAATAAATACAACAAATCTTTACAAAAACAAAAGGAAACCAGACTGAGTCAAGATAGTCTCCACAGACTGAAGGTAAGCCAGCTGGAATCTCTCAACGGTCTGGGTGACACGTCTCCTCTATATAAGACGACGCTGGTGCCTGCTCACTACCTTTTAAAAACTATCAAATAATATTTTGTCTGTTCTCTGCTTTTCACTTGCCAAGTGGGTACGTTATGGAATAAAGCACCTGAAGGACCTCACGGAATTTTTATTGCCTGACAGAGAAATTAACACGTTTTGTACACACTGACGCCTTGGATTTACTGCGAGCAGGAAGGCAAAGGGAACACACCTGCCTGCCAGACAGCCTGGCTCAACCTGAGCTGCAACCCTTACCGCTGTGGCCGACCAGCTTCATATTTCTGATCTCACGCTACACATTTGTAGATTGGGGGTGATGATAATATTTAACCTCACAGGGCTCATGATAGGAAGACTGAGTTAGCAGCTTACAGCTGGTTCAACGGACTCAAGAGTCAACCTATGCGACCAGCACCATGACGCAGCAGGCTAAGCAAGGCCTGCAATGCCAGCATCGCATATCAGAGTGCCAACTGGAGTCCTGGTGCTCTGCTTCTGATCTAGTGCCCTACTAATGCATCTCGGAAAGCAGCAGCAGATGGCCCAAGTCCCTCTGAGAGACACAGATGGATTCCCGGGCTCCTGGCTTCAGCCTGTACGTCACGTCCCAGCCAGCCGCTCTCTGGCCCTTTGCCTGTCTAATAAATAAATAAATCTTCAAAAAGAAGAAAAGGAAGGAAGGAAAGAAGGCTGGGAGGGAGGGAGGGGATGAGGGAGAGAGAAAGGAAAAGAAGGGAGTAAGGAGGGAGGGAGGGAGGGAGAGGAAAGAATACAAACTCCAATGTGCACATCTCTTTCCAACTCCAGTCAGCCATGGTGGGAGCACTCAGAGCACAAAAACCAGCGAACTCTGCAACACGGCCGCCCTCCAGAGCACCAGCGGCCAGCCACTTCCCAGCACAGCCCGGAGCACCGTCACTCAGAACACAGAACTATCCAGAAATTCAGAAGAGAGGGATGCGAGGACTCCTTAAGAGAATCCCATGTATAAAAACAGAAATGGTAGCAGACTGTTCTAGATTTCAACAGTTTCAAGAAACGTAACAACCAACTGCAACGTGTGGAAGCTGATTAAATGTTTTCATTTAAAAATTTGCTCGGTGAGACATTAAGGAAATTCACATATATTTTTTAAATTACTATTCATTTTTCTTAGGTGTGATAATGGTGATAATATTATGTAACAGACTGTCCTCATTTTCAGAAGATGTACACTCAAGTATTTAGGGTGAAGTGTTACGATGTCTAAATCTTATTTCCAAATGGTTCAGGAAAAAAATATATATGAGATACACAACACAAAACAATGTGGAAAAGTTAACACTTACTAATCTGCGGTGAAGGCTGCACAGATGGTCATGTCAACCTTCCCACAGAATTTTAAATTTTCAGAGTATAAAATCAGAGGGAAAATAATACAAAGGATATTTTAAAAAAAAAGAAAGAATTAACAACAGGATATTTAAAAAAAAAGAAAGAATTAACAGAGAATAAAAATAAAACAGAACCCAGACTTGTCCAACTCTGAAAGAGATGTAAGGCCTTCACATGAGAAAGGTAATTTCAAGGTGGAATTTCAAAAAGTGACTCGACTAAACATCACTAGCAACAAAATATTAGTACAGCAACAATAAAATATACAAGGTCTCTCAGCAAAGGCCAAGATGAGCTTACATTTCAACAGATGAAAAATAAAAACAGAGCACACAAGTACTCTGCTATCTCACAGTGGGTCACACGAATAACCTCTACTCTTCTTTTGTGATGGAAAGATTTTCCGGTCTATTTCTCACAGCAAAAGTCAGATTCTATTTTTCATTGTGAACTCACTCTAGAAAACCAAGCCACTCAGCACCGCAGTCAAGGGCGAGCTGCTCTCGGAGCTGATTCAGTCGTCTGTAATTTTCTACAATAAAAGGAGAGTGAAAGCGGCTCACAGCTTTTGTGCTAGAAGAGAAGAAAAAACATAAATAGGAAATCAAGGTTACATGAAATCAGTAATGGCGTCACTTCAGAAAAGTAAAGTAGTACTTATTATTCTCTGATGAGCCTTGAAAGTAAACCATTGTAAACAGAGAACATTCTTTAATTACACATCTGAACTCCACTGACTCCAAACAAAATGAGTTTATTCAGGAAGCTTTTAAGATGTTTAAAAAATTATATCCATTTGGCAAAGGCAGAGTTCAGATTTTTTAGTTCATTGGAAAATGCTTTTCTCTTTAAATTCTACTAAATGAAAATGAATCCTCTATAAAAAAAAAAAGATGAAGATCAGAAGCAAATATGGCAACATGGGTAGTGTAACAAAGCTGCGAGGTGGATACCCCAGCGGAGGACACAGCACTCTGCACATTTTACACTTTGCTGCATGACTGTGGAGTTTCAGCAAGAAGAGAAACAGAAAGCATTAAGAATTACAGCAACGCATTATTTCAGGAGGCAATCCAGTAAAAGACATCTTCAGGATCTAACTGCAGATCCTCCGTGGCCCCAGAGGGGATGAAACACAAAAGTGCTTTAAAAAGCGCGTGGAAGAATGAGATACGTTCATTCTGGCACAAGAAAAGCTGAAACCTACAAGTCGTATCTGCAATACGCACGTTCCATACACCTTCTGAAGACTCCTGTGCCACGTGCCCCTTGTCCAGGTTGAGGAAATCTGCGATCCCTTCATCAAGAAACCACAGAGCTGGTGGGAGACCAGGGTCCCAGACAGAACTGGGGTCAGGGCTTCACTCTCCCCCCTCACCTCTAGCCCTGTGACTCCTGAGCAGGCTGAACTGATCTCTAAATAGCAGCTTTCCTGGTGCATAAAACACAGACGGCCGCGGCCTCTACCTCCTGAGTGCTATCGAGAAGACCAACAGACGGTGCCTGGCAGAGCGCCCTGCAGTCAGTACTCCATCAACGTTAGCAACTGCGTGTGGTGGCATCACTGGTGTCCACTGCTGCTGATGCAACCGTTACGATCACAGGTCTTCAAGAAGACGAGGTCAGGGTGGTCTCTGGTCTTTTCCTTGCTCGCTCACTTTGGTATTACACTGTCACCGTTATACTTCAATTCAGCAGACACTGGATGGGGCACGAGCCTTTTGTCCTCCAAATGTGACCAGTCAGGTTCTAACCTACCCTCTCAAGACCCAAGGGACACACAACAGATCAGAGATCACAATAACCTCCCCCCAGACCATCTTGCTTGTTCATTCAGTTTCCATGAAACTCAGTCTTGCTTGTTGCTTTTAAACTACGTCACAGATACTTCTACACAAAAAGATTTACTACAGCTTTCTTTTCTGGAAAAGCCCACCGAGGAAGACGTTTCAGCTTTTGTTTTAGATAAACTAACATGATATTTTGATACTTTCTCTCCATAAAGCATATTTCCACTCACTAGTTATAGCATAGGACTAAAGTAGATAAAGCGAAGGATGCCTGCAAAGCGAGAAAACAACATCCCCTAAAATAAAAAATATTCAAGTCTCAAGTACAGCTTCTGGTAGCACAGGAAAAAAGGGAGGTATTAGAGCTAAAGAAACCACACTTGTGCCATCATCATCTGTTGCTGTGGCAACAGGTAACAGGCTTCCTTTTTAATTAAAGTAAGACATCAAAAATCATTCACACCTCGTATCAAATTTCCCTTCATCCTTAACAGAGATCTGCCACCAGCTCCAAGTCCCTCTTCCGCTATCTTAGACAGTGTAACAGTTCCATCCAGGTTCGTGAGGGCTTCCTAGTAACCACATCACTAATGAGCACGCCACACAAAGGCCCCCTCAAGGCATGGATGGGTGCCCCTCTAATGCTGCTTCCTCCAGTGAGTCCCCTCTGGGGATGAACGCCCAACCGAGGAAAAGGCAAAGCGTCAATGCCACTTGCTAATTTTCCTTCTAATTAATTTATTTTTATTACTTCATGACACAAGTCGCCAAGGGCAGATCTAAAGAACTGCTGGTGACTAGGTGCCGAGGAGAGCACTAAGACAAGGAGATGCGGAGCTCAGGGAGGCGGAAGGTGGAGTATGAGCTTCCTGAGTGAAGCGCCAGGGAGAGCCCTCATCAGGACGCTCAGCTGCAGGTCTCTGAGCTGTTCTCCCGGGTACACTCTGAATCATAACGGTGATCACAAAACAAGACCACAGAGGCACCAGATACCCTTCCGAAAAACATCTACAAATCAATGATAAAAACAGTAAGTAAAGAAATAAAAACTCATTTGATTAAAAGTTTAACAAGAAAACCAAAAGGAGAAAAATTCATCCTAACTTCAAGAACGCAGCTAGTGTCCGTCCTGGAGCACACAGGTATACAGCTGTCTTATAATAAATGTGCTAAGAAATAAGTTATTTCTCCAACCTACCTTCCAACCTTAATCCAATCAGCTGGTATACAAGATAGAGAAGAATTCTTTATCTCAATCATAAACTGAAATAAATACAGACAGACAGTTAAATAAACAGCTATTACATTTTAAAAGCTTTCTCAAAATTGTGACACAACTGTTAGTAAATATTGCTATGAACATTCAAAATAAATTCAGTATTGTTCTTGGGAGGCTTTATATATGTCAACACAGCCCAACAGTATTAATCAGGACTTCAATACCTGGGATACAGTACAATTTGTGTTGGGCAATAAGTCTGTAATAAAGGATGCAACTTCAGACCTTAATTTTTTTTTTTTTTTAACAGGCAGAGTGGACAGTGAGAGAGAGAGACAGAGAGAAAGGTCTTCCTTTTGCCATTGGTTCACCCTCCAATGGCCACTGCAGCCAGTGCACTGCGGCTGGTGCACTGCGCTGATCCAAAGGCAGGAGCCAGGTGCTTCTCCTGGTCTCCCACGCGGGTGCAGGGCCCAAGCACTTGGGCCATCCTCCACTGCACTCCCGGGCCACAGCAGAGAGCTGGCCTGGAAGAGGGGCAACCGGGACAGAATCCTATGCCCCAACTGGGACTAGAACCCGGTGTGCTGGCGCTGCAGGTGGAGGATTAGCCTAGTGAGCCGTGGTGCCGGCCTCAGTCCTTAATATTTATAATATTGTAGTGTGCATACTATGGGTGGTGTTAGTATCTACTTATTTAAAACTCTAATACCCTAGATAACATTACATTTATAAGTATACAAATTTTTTTAAACACTCAATTATTAGATGTTACATTAGTCTGAGCTCTAGTTCCCTCTCTTCAGAAGAGGATTTTTAGCAACAGTTTTTATCCAGGGAACCTAACTCCTCTGAAACCATCTTCAGGAAGAAACACTGCCTTGCGTAAGCATGAAGAGAGGAACATGTCTTCCCCATGAGCTCTTCTCCAGTCTACCCAGGTGAGCCACAGCTTCGCAGAGCCAACTGTGCTGCGCAAGCGAGCTCCTCCGGCACCGCCGCCCACCAGGAAGCACCAGTTCTGTACAGTCCCTGTCTCAACGTGGTCTCATCGGTGTTCCACTCAAAGTTGTATTTTAAGAAATTTTTAAAAGTTTACCCTGGACAGAATGGAATCCAGCAGTTCTGTGGGGCTATTAGCTTTGAGAAGGCTACAGGAACTTTCCAGTGTTTATCAGTTTTATGACATGCACTTAGCTTTAGGTATTTATTCTTGAGTATCAATCTGGTTCTTAAGTTTATTTTCCATTCATTGAAACAGTGTGGCCTTTACATTAATTATAATAGAAATTAATGGTTAATTTTAAGAATTTTCATCTTTAGCAAAAATTCTGAAAGTAATGATGTCTTGTTGTATAAAAAGGAAACAACAGCTTTAAATCTGCCACATCCAGTTAAATAGTTAAGAGTGAAGAGTTAGAGCCTAAAAAAAATCCCTTTGGCTACAAAAAGTAACTGAAAAAAAAATCCAACAACAACAAAAATCACTGATGGAAAATGTAAGATCACTGTCGACCTACACTAGAAAATTCTGCTATTGCAAAATGTTTTATGTGAAGACACAATGGTCTTTTTATGGAATAATTCTGAGAAAGGGAGGCCAAAGGCAAACAGCAGGGCTCAGGGTCCCACTGACCTCTGACACGCCAGGAGCACACTGACCACCACGCCCAAGGCGTGGAGGGAGGGAGAGGAGGAGCCAGCAAAAACAAGAAGCACCCTGGTAACAGTGTGGACCCCAACCGTCAGTCCACTCTGGAGACACCATGGCTCCCCCACTTACAGAGCAACAGAGGATGGACAACGGAGAGGGCATCATGGCAGCCCACGCACTGCCCGCCTCTCTTCCTGGGCACGTGCTCTGAGTGGCGCCCTCCTGGTCTTGCCAGGGCTCTCGGAGTTGTCACCCAGGGGATTCCTGTCTCTTCTACACTGGCTGTAGGCCACCACAATTTCTCTGTAGCTATTCCCTTTTTCAAATCCTCTAAGTGCGAGCACGTAGGCCTTTTGTTTAAGGATTTTATTGGTAAGAAGGAAACTAACAAACACTGGAAAATAGCACGTATTTGAGACATCTCAGAGAGCTGTCACAGCAGCTCTCCCTGCTCCGCAGTTCTTGACTGCTTCTTTGGTGTCCATGCAAGAAGTCTGCCTTGATTTGTTCTAGAAATCTCTCCTGTTCTTCTCCTAGGCCCAGTTCTGTCCTGGTTAAACATCAGATCTGGCTCGTCAAAACACAGCCCGTGGGGATCACTGGGCTGGCATCACCACTGAAATTCTTCACTCACTCCAGAAACCATTTTCTGTAGTCTCTGTCACTACATTTGTCTCCAAACTCCCTTTTCTTTCCCTCTCTTTCTCTTAAGGATTTTCAAATTTTTTTTTATTTAAAGGATTTAACAGAGAACATTTTCCACATTTTAAATACACTAAACAAATCCAGAGTTGCTACGTGCTTAGGAAAATTTCCTAGAGGCTTTCCCCACTATTTTGCTCATTTTCCCTTAGGAATAATACCAATTGCCAATACTATCCCAGATCTAAGCATTGTCCCATATCACTCCACATTTAATTCAAGATTAAGGGACAGTTATCTAGATGCATAAAATACGCTTACGACTGTCACAGAGGCAGTGAAGGTTCTTTTAAAATCTTGAATAAAATGTTCATCCTATAGAAATTATGCACAAATTTCCTATCAAACACAGTAAAGTTTCTCAAATTCCCACAGCTGGGATGCCCGTATGTTACTAAACTTAGGGAGACAGGACTGCTCAGGCGACACTGGAGGTTGTCCTATCACAATTAAACAGCAAACTTGTCCTCATCTGGTTCTCTATCAGCGGTTAATACTGAACTTCAGGCAGAAGCACCCGTGACAAAACACAGCAGCAGAGTCCTGTGCAAGGCTTATTAAGCGTAGGCTTTCACTACAGTTCTGGTTTTTTTGCGTTTTGGTTTCTGTAGCAGTCACACTACTAACTGCGGGAGGAAGCCCTGAGTCAGCAACACAGGAGGCTGGCCTTGTATCCTCCATCCAGCCAGGGATCAATGACCAACTTCTCCCTCCTGGATTCAGAGCAAATGAATCCTATCAGGTACCAATCACAGTAATCAAGCTCCTCTATAATTTCAACAGATACCATCAGCACACAAACAGACCAATAAAACAACATTTAAATAATTCCTTTTCTATCAAAAGAAGTTACTACACATATTTCCAAGGAACAAATCAGAAAACTTGAAGAAAACAAAGGTATTTACAACTAATCTTCATATATTTAAATTTCAAAACAGCTTTTCTACTCAAGGAGAACTACTAGAAAATGAAAGTAAGTTTGACATTACCTCCTGTCCCGATACTGTCACATACTGTGCGGAAGGATTTTTTAATATTTTTCGGATTTCTTGTAAATGTACTTGGATCTTTTCTGTGACTTCTTGAATTTCATTCTTCCTCTTTTTTATTAAGGGGAAGTCAGAAAGGTCTTTGAATAATTCAGTTTTGTCCCCAATTCTAAAATATGAAAATATATATATTGAAGTATATTCCTTAGGCCAGTTATCAATTATTTTTCATGGCATGATGAAAGATCAAGAAAATGTGGTTCTGATGCCAGCTCTGCCACTAGACATTTATGGGTTCATGTCTGAACTCCCCAGGGTCGACAAATTACTCCAATGTCACTTTCATCTTGCAACTTCATTATTCCCACAATGAAAGCAAGAGATAAAATTAAATATGTGTCATGTGCTTGTTCAGAAAATAAAGACAAATATAAGTACCAGATCGTCTGTCTTTTAGACAGAGCACTCTGTGGGATGCACTGTGAAATGCATCCTTTATAAAGGACAACTCTGCAACTGCAGGCTCCAGACCTCAGGCAGACCACCCCTGAGCTACCTCTTCTGACCATCTACCACCTGGGGAAGCACCACAGCACTCCGAGGTGGGGAAGTGCCTTTGATAGAAAGCTTTCAGACTTCAACCACGTTTCTAATTGTGTAAGTACTCGTGCAACTTCCACTACCACTCTGGCGAAGATGAAGCCCCCCCAGGCTAACGGGCAAGAGCACTGGGCGGGACTCACCGCTGGAGAGGGAGGGCTGAGTGCCTGGCACTTACTTGGCGGCTTGTTCATTAAGGACCTGCAAGTAACGCTCCGCTGGCCTGAGCAGCTCTGGAATGTCCAAAGCGCACGTCCGCAGCAGGTCTGAGTGAACTTGGGAATTCACAGCAGGTACTAACGCTTGAAATTCTGACTTCAGGTGACACAGAGTTTTGACAATCAAGAAGAACTCTTGGGTAGAACACTGAAAATAGAACCATTTTTAACTAACCAGCATAAGGTAAAGGGAAATGAAGTTTAGTGATCGTTTCAAAGTCAGAATCAGAGTAAGGGAAAATTTATGAACTAGTTATTAGTTGAAATGAAAAATTACTGATACGTTCTGAGGTTAAACACTGTATAATATTTGAAAACTATAAAGAAAATGACTTAAGCCAGAGATAATAAAGCCAATGCTTGTTCATAAATTTTCCTTTAAAAAACATTGTTGAGCATATATGAAAATATAGTAATTTTTGTCAAAAATGTGAAGGATGATTCAAGAAATACCTGCAAGACATGCAAGAAATAAAGAGCAAATTTTCCCCAAATAGAATGGGCTCTTACAGGGCCAGCATTGTGGCACAGTAGGTTAAGTCACCATCTACAACACCAGCAGCCCACATTGGGTGCAGATTTGAGTCCTGGCTGCTCCACTTCCAATCCAGCTCCCTGCTAATGCGCCTGGGAGGGCAATAGAGGACGGCCCAGGTGCTGGGGCCCCTGCACCCATGTGGGAGATGCAGATGGAGTCCCTGGCTCCTGGCTTCAGCCTAGCCCAGCACTGGCAGTTGCAGCTATCCGAGGAGTGAACCAGGAGATGGAAAATCCCTCTCTCTCTCTGTCTCTCCCTCTCTCTGTAACTCTGTCTTTCAAATAAATAAATACAACATTTAAAAAAAAATGGGTTCTTACAAATCAACTTGAAAAAGTTTACTAATCCAAAGAATAATGGTCAAATAAGCAACTCACAGAATGTTCAATAAGGAATAATTAATTTTGTACAGAATTAAAGGTAAGCAAATTAAGACCACAAGACAGCCTTTTTCACTGATGAGGATATTAATGATCAAAAAGTTTAATAATAATCAGGTCATACAAGGCATAAAAAAAGATACTTATCAGTAGTAGCTAGGAAGAATAACTTGGCATATATTCATAAAAAAATTCCATATATCCTTAAACTAAGCAATGCTACCTCAAAAATTTAGCTAAAAATAGCTTTAAAGTAGGGAAAAATATTGTACACATTAATATTTATAGTAGCATTGTTTCTAATATTAAAAAGATAAATAAAAATTCATCATGGGGGGGCGGTGCCGTGGCTCACTTGGTTAATCCTCTGCCTGCAGTGCTGGCATTCCATATGGGTGCGGGGTTCTAGTCTCGGTTGCTCCTCTTCCAGTCAAGCTCTCTGCTGTGGCCTGGGAGGATGTGGAGGATGGCCCAAGTGTTTGGGCCCCTGCACCCACATGGGAGACCAGGAGGAAGCACCTAGCTCCTAGCTTCGGATTGGCGCAGCGACGGGCCCTAGTGGCCATTTGGGGGGTGAACCAACAGAAGGAAGACCTTTCTCTCTGTCTCTCTTTCTGTCTATAACTCTGTCAAATTAAAAAAAAATTCATTATTGGGATCTCATTAGGAAATACAAAATAGCTAAAAAACTATGACATCTGTGTACATACAGAACTCAATAATATCAAACATGAAATATATATAAAGGAACTTCAAAAATCTCATGGACAATTAAGATAAAAGTCTATTTTGGGGGCCGGCGCTGTGGTATAGCGGGTAAAGCCACCGCCTACAGTACTGGCACCTCATATGGGCGCTGGTTCAAGTCCCAGTTGCTCCACTTATAATCCAGCTCTCTGCTGTGGCCTGGGAAAGCAGTAGAAATTGGCCCAGGTCCTTGGGCCCCTGCACCCACTTGGGAGACCTGGAAGAAGTTCCTGGCCCCTGGCTTTGCATTGACACTGCTCCCGCTTCTACAGCCAATTGAGGAGTGAATCAGCAGATGAAAGACCTCCCTCTCTCTCTCTCTCTCTCTCTCTGCCTCTCCTTCTTTCTCTGTGTAACTCTGACTTTAAAATAAATAAATAAATCTTTAAAAAAAAAGTCTATTTTGGGGGTCTGGCGCTGTGGCACAGTGGGTTAAACCTCTGCCTGCAATGCTGGCATTCCATATGGACACCAGTTTAAGTCCCAACTGCTCCCCTTCTGATCCAGCTCCCATCTGATGGTCTGGGTGCTTGGGCCCATGCACTCATGTAGGAAGCCCAGAAGAAACTCCTGGCCCCTGGCTTCGGATCAGCCCAGCTCTGGCCACTGCGACCATTTGGGGAGTGAACTAGAGGATGGAAGACCTCTCTCTCTCTGTCTCTCCCTCTCTGTAACTCTGCCTCTCAAATAAATAAATAAATTTTTTAAAAGTCTATTTTGGTGGGGACCGGCGCCGTGGCACAGTAGCTAATCCTCTGCGTGGTGCCGGCATCCCATATGGGCACCGGTTCTAGTCCTGGTTGCTCCACTTCCGATCCAGCTCTCTGCCATGGCCTGGGAAAGCAGTAGAAGATGGTCCAAGTCCCCTGCACCCTCATGGGAGACCTGGAGGAAGCTCCTGGCTCCTGATGGGAACAGCTCCAACTGTTGCAGCTATTTGGGGAGTGAACCAATGGAAGGGAGACATCTCAAATAAAATAAATAAAAAATCTTTAAAAAAATATTTTGATGCAAAAAAATTTTGAAATCAAGCATAGTGTCTTTACAATATACATTTCCCATGATCTTTTTGAAGACCCCTCATTACACACGGATTTCAACATTTTTTGCAGCAGGACACACAACTGGCAATGGTCTGAGAGGTCACTGGGATGCCTGCATCACATATCAGTATGCTGAGTTTGAGTCCAGCTCTGCTCCCAATTCCAGTTTTCTGCAAGGGAATACCCGGGCAGAAGGAGGCGACAGCTCAAGTGTTTGTGTCCCTGACACCAGTGTCACAGACCTACAACGAATTCCTGGCTTTTAGCTTCCCCAGACCTGCCTCAGCTATCAGTCTCCCAGACTGAACCAGCCTATGGGAGATCTCTCTGTTTTTCCTTCTCCATCTCTATCCATCTGTCGCTGTCTGTCTGCCTTCCAAATAAACAAAGAAGTTTTAATTCTGCACCAATATAAATTTATCTTTTAATTAAAATTTCCCTGACTTTTTGAAGTTTCTGTGTGAAGTATGTTTACAACATATACCAAATATACTTAAACATATTTACACAGTAAAGAATCTTTGTGATTCTTTTTTTTTAAAGATTTATTTATTTGAAAGTCATAGTTACACAGAGAAAGGAGAGGCAGAAAGAGAGAGAGGTCTTCCATTTGCCAGTTCATTCCCCAATGGGCTGCAATGGCCAGAGCTGTGCCAATCCGAAGCCAGAAGCCAGAGGCTTCTTCCAGGACCCCCAAGTGGGTGCAGGGGCCCCCAGGAACTTGGGCCATCTTCTGCTGCTTTCCCAGGCCACAGCAGAGAGCTGGATCGGAAGTGGAGCAGCCCGGACTGGTACTGGTGCCCACATGGGATGCCAGCACTGCAGATGGCGGCTTTACCCGCTATGTCACCACGCTGGCCCTGTGATTCTTTAAATGGAAAGTATTATTTCTAAATAAATAAAATAGAAATAAAACATGTCTGGGTGGACACACTTGCATCTTACCCTGGTTATCTGTGGGTAGTAGGTATGCGGGTGGGGATGGTAGCACGAAGACACTTTTGTTCCTCATTATTTCATGACCTTGTGTACCACTGAAGTTTTCTTTTCTTTTCTTTTTTTAACAGGCAGAGTGGACAGTGAGAGAGAGAGAGACAGAGAGAAAGGTCTTCCTTTTCCGTTGGTTCACTCCCAATGGCCGCTACGGCCGGCGCACCGCGCTGATCCAAAGCCAGGAGCCAGGTGCTTCCCCTGGTCTCCCATGGGGTGCAGGGCCCAAGCACTTGGGCCATCCTCCACTGCACTCCCTGGCCACAGCAGAGAGCTGGCCTGGAAGAGGGACAACCGGGACAGAATCCGGCGCCCTGACCGGGACTAGAACCCGGGGTGCTAGCGCTGCAGGCAGAGGATTAGCCTAGTGAGCTGCAGTGCTGGCCCCACTGAAATTTTTTAACATGAATATGAATAATTTTTATACTGTAGCTCTGGTAAACAGGGTGGGTTGAACACACATATGTATCGGATTCTCTCCTTAGTGAAACTACAGTCAGATTTTTTTTTAAGGCATAAAACCGCAAGAGTAACTAAGAGAGAAGACAACAGCAGCAGTAATTGATAAATTATTCCTTTTGGTGTGAAAAACTCCCTGGTTAATGTTATGAGTCAAACTATTAAGCTTAAATGATGAAGTCAAAATAATGCCTTGTACTCACACATGTCATACTAGCAGATTTTTCCTTTGGTTAAGTCAAATAAGAAGCTGCTTTTGGTCAAAAGAAGTTAGACACCTCTTTCCTAGAATAGTAAATGTAAATGAACTTCCCATTCTGATGCCAGTCTGGCCTTTGGGGATGAAACAGAACATCCTGTATTACAATCGAAAGACCTCGACATACAAGGGAAATTCACAAAGGTCACAGAAAAATAAAATTCAAAAATAATGCACACTTTCCAAAAGCTCTTTGAAGACCCTTCATATGTTGGTGCATCTGACAAAAGCTGGAAAACTTTACATTTTACAACAGAAAAAGAGGAATAACCCTAATGTGTGCAATCAAAATTTCTGAAGTTTTTGCTCTCCTTTCCTGCTACTCGCGAGATCTCACAAACGCAACGACAGAGCTCTCAGATGATTTTCCCTTAATATCTGGTGTCCTCAAGCTGAGGGACATGATGAGCTTCAACAGATTTCGTTTATATCGCACTTACTTTTTTGTGATAAATGCTACAGAGTCCTCTCTCGATGTCAGGCAGTTTATTTAGATGATTTTCTATCTGACCAAACACACTAGATTCTGAATGGAGAACTTCAGATACAGCATCCAGTCGGGCATTTATGTCCCTGTGAGAGGAGAACGGTAGCAATTATCAGTAATTATGAAAGTTGTTATCAGTAATTATTCAGAATGTACACACTGCCCACTCAGATACCAGGGACTGTGACACAGCCACTGAGAAAAGCACAAGGAGACAGCTTCCTGTCCCTGGTCTTTCCTGCCTCTTACTGTCTGAGTCGAACAGCAGGTCCCAGAAGGAAAGTCTTAGCTGGGTGTTGGCGGAGACTGGCCGCCCGGCGGCCTGTGACTCCCAGTTTCACCTGCAGTTAGGAAGGTCCTCTTCCTGAGTCCTAGTCAATGAAATATGGCTTAGAGACAGGGAAGCCACTTCACACGGGCCCATCACAACCTCCTGTGTGATTCCGCTCATTTACTCTTCCCCTCAGCAAACCAGACGTTCAGCTTATGAGCCACATGTTACCTGAGCTCCAGCCTGGGTCCCTGAGTGGAGCAGAAAACCCTTCACATCCCCATGTCTGCCACCAATACCTACACCGGAAAGAAAAAACCTCCAATACATTTAAACTACTCCGATTAACAACTCATTTGCTACAGCAGCTTGCACTAACTTGGTCAATACAAGAGGTCTACAGTGACCCATAAGAAGGATTGCTGGTAATGAGAGCTGAACTGCTTGGAAGTATTTGACAGAAATGCCATCAGGCACAGTGAGCCTGAGCAAACACTGAGAGTTGTAACAGCCAAGTGCAGAAGATGTGACACCAGGACATCAGGGCTGCAGGACTGTTTCCGTGGCTACACCCCGACAAACAGACCTTGTCAACTTAAAAAGCAAACCTGACTGACCTAATGTACCCTAAATGTGATTTGTTCCGCACTAGGGCTAACGGCCTATTTGATAACAAATACTGAGATAAGTAAACATATCTGGTAGGTAACAGCCAGCCCCTTCTCCCAGTAATTTTTAAAAAATAATGAGTAAATTAGCAAGTGGGTTCAAGAATGGACGGATGTTTTGGGTGAAAGGGTGACATTAAGCACTGATTAAATGTTTGTCTCTCAAAGCTCTGTTGAGAGCACACACACTGCTGTGAAGGGCAAACCCTACATCAGGATCCTGCCTGGGGGGCAGTCGGAATGAGCACCTGACAATCAGTGGTGTGCTTTTCCTTTCACCACTCTTCTAGGGACCCTGTGAGGCCACACCTTTCCACAGCAAGGAGCCACTACACTAACTTCTGGTCTCATCAGTGTTCCATTCTCTCTGGCTCATTCCCTCCTTTGTAGAACAAGCATTTGGTCTAGCATAACACAGCTGAGCAAGACAGAGCCTCACGGACACAGAATGGCTCCTCCTTTTTGGGGAGACAGGGGAGAGGTTCTGGAACCCATCAACTTACCTCCCCGTCTGCTGTGCCACCTGGCCCCAGTCAAAATCACTTCCCACAGTGACATAGTCCCCCAACTCCCTGCACGACTAACTACTTCCTTCTCCATGCCCTTCCCCATGCCGTGGCTTAAAGCAATCTGCCAAACACCCCAATCTGTTCATGCTGACCCCTGTTTTAGCTCATCAATGACTTGCGTTACTCTTAGGTTCAAATCCAGAACCCCTAAGTGACCTGCAAGGGGACCTGGTCTCTGTTTACATTCCAGGTCTCACTGGGGATCTCTGGCTACTGTCTTCCTCCCAGCCCATGGGACCTAGCTTCTTCCAAATCTCAGTCACTCCAAGTTTGGGGACCTCAGGGCTCTTCCATGCACTGAGGGCTCTGGGAAGACTCTTCCTCGCGCTACTGCCCACCCACTCCACTGGGCTTGGCAAACTCCCAGCTACTCCTCCGAAGGGGCCTGCCTGGCTCACTGGGGGTCAGATCTAATCCCTGTGCCACCCTCCCCTCTGTTCTCTTTCCAAAACAGGAATCTCAGTACACGGACGCTTCCACTGTGCTCATGCCTTCACTGTCCTTCATGGCAGTCAGTCCGGTTCTACAGATCACGTATCACGCACATCAAGACGAAGTGAAGAAAAATTAAATTCTCTTTACAGTGGATGTTGTGATAGAATAAGTCAATGTTTTACTTTAACATTTGCCCAAAATGCTATAAAAATACAAAGTTTTCACTTTAATAACTCACTCCTGCATAAATGAAAGATGACACCAACTGGAATACATTAAGTTGATGCCACAGATGGTTTGAGGACAAAGTGATGCCATCTGTCAACATACAAGGCAGCCTACACAGACAGCAACTACCTCAGAAACTAAAGGTTTCCTCCTGAGACAGAGAAAAGGCAAAAAATTAAGTCACATTCATGAAGTCATCCTAGAAGACGTCATTTCAAAGATATAAGACTACTCGTTCCCTAGAGGCTGAAAACGTCGTGCTGAGTCAGTGTGGCATCTGGGAAAACACAAGGAAAGCAGCTCTAGACAAGCCTCGCGTTACCAAAAGAAAAAGCATATTCCACTACGCTTGATCTTAACCCAACCTTGATCTTAACCCAGCCTTGATCTTAACCCGACCTTGATCTTAACCCGACCTTGATCTTAACCCAGCCTTGATCTTAACCCAGCCTTCTTTAGGGAGGTAACAGCTCAGAGTTAAGAACTGGGGCCCGTAAGGCAGACAGCCTTGGTGCAAGTCCAGGCTTTGCCATTTCCCAGTTACTGACCCTTGCCCTAGTTTCTCCACACATAAAATAACAGCAAGGAGCCCTATCTCTTAGTGTTACCTTAAGATTTCAAGAAAATAATCCATGTGAAGCACTTGGCACAAGTCATCACGGCTTAACTCTCATCGCTGGTACAAAATGGGTTTAGTAGCTACCACGAAGTGCGGCGTGGAGGAAGCAGAAACTGCCCGCCCAGAAGAGAAGCCTGGAAAGAGGCAGGTGTAGATACATACATGCAGGCAGGCATTCTGTGCACAGGAAACAAGGAAGGATGGCACAAGGAGAGCTTGTCCCAGGATCTCAAGCTCCAAATCTAAGAGGCGGTGACGATTTAAAGTACTGTGTGTGTGTGTGTGTGTGTGTTTTAAGATTTATTTATTTGAAAGTTGAAGTTACACAGAGAGAGAAGGAGAGGCAGAGGCAGAGGCAAAGAGAGAGGGAGAGGGAGAGGGGGGGAGAGAGAGAGAGAGAGAGAGAAAGATCTTTCATCTGTTGGTTCACTCCCCAACTGTCCCCAAAGGCCAGAGCTGTGCTGATCCGAAGCCAGGAGCCAGGAGCTTTTCCCAGGTCTCCTGAGTGGGTGCAGGGACCCAAGGACTTGAGCCATCTTCTACTGCCATCCCAGGCCATAGCAAAGAGCTGGGTTGGAAGTGGAGCAGCCAGGACTCAAACCAGCACCCATATGGGATGCCAGCACTGCACTTGGCAGCTTTACCTGCTACACCACAGCACCCATCCCATAAAGTACTATGTAGAGAATGGTTACTAGGTTGTCCTAAGAAAGCATGTTATGGGGCTGGTGCTGTGGCGTAGTAGGTTAAGCCTGCACGTGCAGCACTGGCATCCCATGTGGGCGATGGTTTTTGTCCCAGCTGCTCCACTTCCAATCTAGCTCTTTGCTTATGGCCTGGGAAAGCAGTAGAAAATGGCCCAAGTCCTTGGGCCTCTGTACCCACTCGGGAGACCTGGAAAAAGCTCCAAGCTCCAGCCATCGTGGCCATTTAGGGAATGAATCAGTGGATAAAAGAGCTCTCTCTGTCTCTCCTTCTCTCTCTCTGTAACTCTGCCCTTCAAATAAATAAATAAATTAAAAAAAATAAAGCAAGCATGTTAAGCATGTTATAAGCTGTTACAGATGACTAATTGGACATGAAGAAAATAAAAGGACATTTTGCACTGGGTACCACAAATTTCTTATCAATGCGGTAGCTATAATCCATTTTTATCTCCCATATGCAGATCAGAATGCAAATGGATAAGGATCTTTTAATTTAAACTCTTAAATTTTAAAAACAAAGGTCTGCAAACTTTAGAATTGTTAATTAGCAGTAGTGCTAAGACCCTGCAAATAAATATAAGAGAAAAACATGTGAGACCACCTGATTATCATTATCTTTGTGCAAGCACCGGGAGAGCTGGTGAGGAGGCAGGCCACAAACAGGAAGCAGCAAGGTCAAGTGGGCGGGGATGAAGGCCTTATACCCAGACGCCCTGCAGTGTGCCACCGTCCATCTATACAACACAGCCAGGCGCATGCACGGCCCCCGAGTCACTGCACTCCTGACACCAAAACACAGAGGCCTTGAGGTCCTGGAAACACAACATCAGCAGGGACCAAGGACCAGACATGGGTGTCATGGGGGTCCTACACCTTTAGACAGGAACTGGACGATGCTGTCAGTGTCCGCTCTGTGTGACCCGCAGCTACTGCCACGGATGCCTGCACACTGCTTCCAGCAGACATGCCACTGGAATGCACACACGAGGTTATCCGGGGAAAAAGGCTGAAATGCAAACTGGTAGTAGGGATGTCTGAGTTTTAAGTTTGTTTTACTGCAAGACTTCCTTTACAGACAGAGGATACAATATGAATAAATTAAATTCGTAAATAACACACACTGGTCATGTGACACAGCCGACTAGCAAGATAACCTTCTTCCAGAAACAGGAGCACAAGCTAGGACCTGGGCATCCTTCTTGGACTTACCGGCTCCACCTTACACGTGTGTCGTTCATCCATGCACTCAGTGAGGAACTGACTGTAAAAGGTGGCAGCATGAGCGCTGTAACTGTTACCAAGAGACCTTGGAGCCTTTGCCTACAGAATTTGCACTGTAGTGTTCAAAGGCTTTTTTTTTTTTTTTAACAGTGTGAGAAGCAAATAACCAGGCTGTGATCTAGGCACAAAAGGAGCACCTGGGAGGACACCTACGTCAGGGGAGGGAGGACGGCCTGAGAGCAGCAGACAGACGACAGGAGGAGCAGGCACTGGTCACGTGAGCAGTGCAGGCCACCTGTCCCCAGACTTCTCCAGGAAGCAGTGAGAACCACGGCGCGTGGTATGAACAGGCCTAAGAACAGAGGCAGGAAACCTGAGAGAGCAACCCTGAAGCTCTGACCCTGAGTAGAGGACACAGGGAAGCAGAGCACTCAGGGTCCCAAGAGATATTAAGGAGGTGAAATTCACAGGAGTGGGGTTGATTAGACGAGAAGGGAGGAGGAGGAGGGGGAAGGAGTATGCTGGGGAATGAGACACACTAACACCCACAAGTATCATGTTCAAAGCTGTACAGAGCGTGAAAGAAAGGCAGTATTTTACTTATAAAACTACATCCTAAAGAGCTATTCTGAATATTTACACTATTACAAATTATAAATCATACAACAAGCCATAAGGGGTTTTTATTACTGAGGTGCTAATGAGGCAACATTTTGTCAACAGAGTACAATTCACCTTCAGAACCTTAAACTGGGTGGTTTCCTGACAGCCACCCTTCATTATCAGCTTAGCTGCACACCCGAGCCTTTGAGAAAAGCAGGAATACGAAT
Source organism: Oryctolagus cuniculus (assembly GCF_051225735.1). NCBI lineage: Eukaryota > Metazoa > Chordata > Mammalia > Lagomorpha > Leporidae > Oryctolagus > Oryctolagus cuniculus. Next base: position 4,260,981 of record NC_142880.1, on the reverse strand, counting down.
TCTGCTTCTGGGAATGGTGGAAATAGGAGTTCCAGGCCACCCCTCCCACCGAGGGCAATTTTAAAAGCTAAATGAAAACATAAAACCTCACTCATAAAAGCAGCATAGACCAGCACTTGGCAATCAGTAACTATACAAAAACAGAAAGAAAGCAGGAAGCCAGAGAAATAACCCAGCAGTCTAACATGGCTGTGCACTGCAGAGGCCACACCAGAAGATCCGCTGGGCAATGCCGGCCTCAGAGGGAGGGGGGACCCGCAGTCCTGCTCAGCATCAGCTGGAGGAACTAACGCATCTTAGGCAGTGACCCTGAGTCGAGACGGTCCCAGACTGGTAGTGCCACAAGGAACCTAGCAGAAGCAAACAAAACTCTGGGAGAAGGCATCTGTACCCTAGGCCTCATATTATTCCTAAATATGACCATTACGTAAACCAGAACAAGCAAGCCCAAGCAGATATCAGATCAGTAAGAATCAACAAGGGGTGGGTGTTCAGCCCAGCAATCCAGACACCAGTTAAGCCACCCACTTCCCACATCAGAGTATGTGGGTTCAATATCCAACTCCGGCTCCTTCCTCCAGACTCTGGGAGGCGTCGGTGACGGCTCAAGTGATTGAGTTCCTGCCACCCACAATGAGAAACTCAGACTAACTTCCCAGCCCTCAGCTTTGGCCCAACTCAATCTAGCCCTTGTGGTGTGGCATTCTGGGAAGCAAACCCACGGATGGGAGTTCTGCCTCTCAGTCTGTCTTTTTTGTTTTTGAAAGATTTATTTATTTTGAAAGTCAGAGGTACAGCGAGAGAGGCAGAGGCAGAAGCAGAGAGAGAGAGAGATCTTCCACCTACTGGTTCACCCCAGATAGCTAAAATAGCCAGTGCTGGGACCAAGGTTGAAGCCAAATGCCAGGAGCTTCTTCTAGGTCTCCCACATGGGTGGCAGGGGCCCAAACACTTGGGCCATCTTCTGCTGCTTTGTCCAGGCCATTAACAGGGAGCTGGATCAGAAACTGAGCAGCTGGCAGACGAACCAGTGACCTTATGGGATGCAGGCACTGGAGGCAGTGGCTTTACCCACAATGCCACAGCACAGCCCCTATTTGTCTGTCTGTCTGTCTCCTCCCCCCTTCTCTCTACCACTCAAATAAATTAAAAAAATAAAAATAAAACAAGAACAGACATACAAGAAGTTCCAGGGCACTAAAAGTGGTGTTTAGTTTTATTAATATAAAATAAATGTTAAGTGGAAGGAAATATGTAACATTCTATTACTACATCATTAATTCAGGATAATGCATTAGAAATACAAACACTAACACTCCAAACATATGGGTTTACCAAAGTAAAATGTACTTAGTGCATTAGAAAGTCACACAAAAATGCAATTAAGGACTTGTTTCCTACCGTAACCAATTTTCTATTCCATTTTATTTTGATTATTTATATGACTTTAAAGGCTAATAATTAACTTTGAATACTTAATTCTCCTGAGAACTTTTCTGAAAAGCTAATTTGAATCTTAGAAGTGTTGCTCATTTGCTTTGATTGCGGTCTTGAGCTAGACAGTGACTAGCTTCTATCTTCCTCCCCCACCAGCTGACTGCAGCTTGGCCAAATCAGACGTGAAGCTACCTAAGAACGCCAACTCCTGCTGAGACTGAACTGGGCACACCATGGACACTGCGCACACCTGTCCCACACTCCACAGGAGGCAGCAACGCACAGGACTGTGCAGATCATGGCCCCTTCACAGTCACATTTATTTGTTTCTTAAGACAGAAGGTTCCTGGAAGGATACCTACCAAAGTTATAACCTGGACTCCTGAGATGGATCTGGCCAGGTGGGGCAGGCAGGAAAGGACGGCCAACCCATACATTTAAGTCCATTTTTTAAATGTGGAAGGGAGGGAGGGAGGGAGGGAAGAAAAAGTATAATGGAGTTTGAAACAATAACAACAAAGAAAAAGGAAAAAAAACATCTCTGGGGGTCAGTGCTGTGGCATAGTGGGTGAAGCTGCCACCTGCAGTGCCAGCATCCCATATGGGCACCGGTTCAAGTCCCGGCTGCTCCAATTCTGATCCAGCTCTCTGCTATGGCCTGGGAAAGCAGCAGAAGATGCCCCAAGTTCTTGGGCCCCTGTTCCTGCGTAGGAATCAGGGATCTCCTGGCTTCTGGCTTCAAATTGGTGCAGCTCTCGCCATTGTGGCCATTTGGGGAGTGAACCAGCAGATGGAAGACACTCCCCACCCATCACCCATGCTTGTCTGTAATTCTTTCAAATAAATAAATATATCTTTTTTCTTAAAAAAAAAAAAAAAAGTCATCTCTGGCAATAATGCTAGGTGCTCAGTGAATGTTTCTGCTTCTGCCCTCACAAAGAATGGGACAACACCCACAGTGAGCTGTGGCTGTGAGAACAGCTTCCAGCCACTGAGATGTGGGCAGAAGAGATGTGTGCTACTGCAGGAACCAAAAGCATGAATCTTCCGCAGTCTCGCCCTCCACGAGGGGGTGTCCATCACGGCTGTGGAGACCACGTGGCTAAGAACACAGAGGCTATGGGGTTCCCAAATGCCTGCACGATGTGAATCCCGCAACATCCACAATCTAGAAAGACTATGACTGTGCCAAGAAAAGCAGCAGCAATCGACTTCCACTCTCCTGGAGTCATTAACTTTTGAGGGTATTTTTGTTGGCAGCTGTACCCTGATCCACACACCATGTTTTAATGCTAACAAACGTGTTAACATAACCACATACATGTGCTTCATCAGTGAGCACGTGACACTGCTCCCCAAACACCCAGGATTAGGCTGGGAGCATGAAACAACAGCGAGAGGTTGGGAGCCAAGTCCAACCACAGAGGGCGCTCAGCTGCTGACCGTCTGTCACTCTGAGAGGAACCCACACAATCTCGCCCCACTCACAAGCAGTCGCTGCAAAATCTCACACTCCTCATGGCCACTGCAGGCAGAAAAAACATGGGCAAGTGAGAGAACTGGTAGAGGAAGTGGCCTGCTGGGTCTTGGATGGCTGACGGCACACACACAGACACACACACACACACACACACACACAGCCTCTGCCTTGCCATCAGGAGCAGCCTGCAGCCGGCTGAGCCAAAGGCCTGCCCATCTTAACGCAATCAGATGGGGTGAAGCAGATGTTCCAGTCCAACATGGGTGCTCTGCACAGGTGGGCTTGGGTCTGACAGCGGGGCAGGTGAGGGCAGCACCGCTGGAAAACTTCAGGGCCAAGGGTTTGGTTCAGCAGGTAGGAGGTGCTCGTGCCCCACTGTGGGTTAAATTCCTGGCTCTACTCCCATTTCTAGCTTCCTTTCTCTGTAGTCCCTCCCTTTCCTCCCTGTCCCACATCTGCCCGGAGCCAGCTCAGGAGTCCAGGTTCTGACTGATAGGTACCCTTGCAGGGATATGTCGTTTTCAGAAACAAACCAGCTCCAGTGGGTCACGTGTTCCTCCTACACGTTGTACTCAGCAGTGAGTACTCTGTGACAGCACTTCCAGCAAACCAAACTGTCATCTACATCACCCACGTGGAACTCAAATTCTCCGAGCAGAGCACGGCCTTAAGGAGCCACAGGAAATCACAGCACCCCCGAGTACTCGCAGGAAAGCAACTCCCCACTCAAGTGTGTTGAGAGCTCTGAGTTAGACCTTTCACAGGATACCGAAACTACTTGCGCCTAAAGGTGGAAGGAGCCCCTTCCTACCACCCAGCCGGGCTGCCTTCCTCAGTTCCATGACTTTGTCTCAGTAATTCTATCCACTTCAGTTCCACTACAGAGGTGACAAGAATGCAAGATGTTGCCACAGCATTTCTGCCAGTGTTACACACAATGTTTTCAGGCTTGGCCAATTACTCTACTCAAAGGAGGGAAATGATGTCTCCCAACCAATTCAGCAGCACTAAAACAAGGAGTCAGGTAAAGGAAAACCACCTCTTCCACAGGTCTTCCAAAATCAGCTTTTTGGAGAAGAAAGCTGCACTTCCCTTATAGAGACAGGCCTCTATGCTCAGTCTACTCGGAACCTGAAGATTTTCTCAAATGAATTCCTTTGTTCAGAATATTTTGGTCACCTATGGTATTCAAAGCACTGTTTATGCAGTGTGTGTGTGTGAGTGTGTGCGCGCGCATGTGTGTATGTGTTGGGGGTACAGGGATAAGCAGGACAAAAATCAAGAAGGGTTTACTTCTGATTAGGGCAGGAAGGAAGGAGGACTTCTCAGAGGAAATATCTGAGACAGGGCTAGAGAGATTCACTCTTCTTCTTCTTTTTTATTTTTATTTTTGTTGTTGTTGTTGTATAATAAGTATTTATTTGAAAGGTAAAGAGAAAGAGAGATGGGACCGGCACTGTGGCATAGTGGGTTAAGCTGTCGCCTGCAGTGCCGGCATCCCATATGGGTGCCAATTCGAGTCCTGGCTGCTCCACTTCCCATCCGGCTCCCTGCTAATGTGCCTGGAAAAGCAGCAGAGAATGGCTCAGGTACTTCGGTCCCTGCACCCATGTGGGAGACCTGGATGAAGCTCCTGGCTCCTGGCTTTGGACTGGCCCTACCATGACTTGCAGCCTTTTGGGGAGTGAACCAGCAGATGGAAGATCTTTCTCTTTCTGTCTCTACCTCTTGTTCTCTGTCTCTCCCTCTCTGTAACTTTGCATTTCAAATAAGTAAGTCTTTAAAAAAAGAAAGACAGATTTTTTATTCACTGGTTCACTCCCCAAATGCTGACACCAGCTGGGGCCGGGTCAAGTGGAAGCCAGAAGCCTGGAAATCAATCCCGGTCCCTGAAGAGAGCAGCAGGGACTTAGGCACCAGAGCCGCCACCCGCCACCTCCCACAGTGCACATCAGCAGGAAGCTGCCACCAGAAGTGGTGTGCAAGAGTCCAAGTGTGTCTGACCCACTGCACCAAACATGCGCCCCTCCTAATTATTCACTGCACTGGGCACTACAGATCCAAATCCAGCCAGAGGCATCAGGAGACAACAAGGGCAGGACACAATCAGAAGAACCATGCTAAAGGAAGTTTAATTTGATTTGAGACACGAGAGAAACCCAGTGAAGCTTAAAGCAGGGCAGTGACATGATCTCATTTTTATTTTGGGAAAAGAAAGGCAGGAGACTTCCACTAAAAGAGGGTCCACGTGAGTACAGATGGCAGCACAGGCGGGGCCGGGGCAGTGAGCAAGCACAGACTCCAGGTGAGTTTCGGAGAAAGAAGCAGAAGGACGGACTCCGTATAAGACTGGCTCTGGGGGCTGGTGCTGTGTCGTAGCAGGTTAAAGCCCTGGCCTGAAGTGCCAGCATCCCGTATGGGCACCGGTTCAAGTCCTGGCTGCTCCACTTCCGATCCAGCTCCCTGCTGCCACGCATGGGAAAGTAGCAGAGGACAGCCCAAGCCCCTGCACCCATGTGAGAGACCCGGAGGAAGCGCCCAGCTTCCAATCAGCTCAGCTCCGGCCATTGTGGCCATCTGGGGGAGAACTAGCGGATAGAAGACCTCTCTCTCTCTCTTCTCTCTCTGTAACTCTTTCAAATAAAATAAAATAAACCTTTAAAAAAAAAGAAGAAGAAGAAGAAGAAGAAGAGTGGGTCTGGCTGTCCAAGGAAGTGTCCAATTACTCCCACGTTTCCCGCCTAAGCCACTCCCAGGGCAGGATGGTCGTGGTAGTGCCTGAGATGGAACAGTCTGGAGGAGAGAGTGGGTGGAATATGGCAACACTGAGACGTCTGTGTGGGTGCACTTAGCTGAATGCAGAAGGGAGGACCAGAGACACACACCTGGGAACCGCTGAGCTCACTTTCGTATTCACAGTCATGGTGACAGATATGGTCACAGGAGTAGGAGACGGTGAAAGAAGAGGAAGTGAGGGCAGGAGTAAGGAGCAGCGCTAACACCCGCAAACACACAGAGGACGGACAGCGAGCACAGGAGACTGGGACGAGCAGCCAGCAGACCAGGAGACAGACCAGTAGGCCTGAGTCCCCATCTCAGGAAGAGCCGAATGCGCAAAGGCCCAGAAACACATGACGTCGTGGCAGGCTGTGAGAAGGCTAAGCAGCAGGGGCCCCGTAACCAGATACACATTTCAAACCTAATCATGTGAGAACAGGGGCGACAGGAGAAAGGCTAGGCCAGCGGCTCGGAGGTGCAGGGCGTCCTCCATCAACTGCAAGCCTTCAGCTAGATGCCTTTCGAGAAAGAGTGACTGTACGACACAGCAAGGTGGCAGGACACGACTCCTGCCAGGGATCCAAGGTGTTCACTGTTGATCCCAGAGATTCACTCACTAAAAGCCGGGGGACTGGTTTCTCAGATTCTGCTTTAGCGTTAACGGTCCACTGCTTCACGTGTGTGCACACTCCCGTTCGTGCACCGCACACACTGCTGCACTGACGAGAAATCACTGTCTCCGCAGGGTGGTCCGTTCGCAGTGTCTCTGCACACTCCTGGGGCGGGTGCCGTGGTGCTCAGGTTGAGCCACAGTTTGGGACACCCACATCCCATACAGGAGTGCTGGTCTGACCCCTGGCTATTCCACACTTCCAGTTCAGATTCCTGCTAAGAAGCCTGAGGGCACACGACGGCCCAAGTACTTGAGTTCCTGCCGCTCACACGGAAACCCAGATGGGATTCCTGGCTTCTGGCTTCCACCTGACCTAGTCCCAGCTGTTGCAGGAATCTGGGAGTAAACCAGTGGGTGGAAGATCTCATTCTCCCTGTTTCTTCTCCTCTGTCACTCTGCTTTTCAAACAAGAAGACTTTTTTTCAATTGAACACTTTCTGAAACAGAGACGCCCTAGCAGCCCCAGGGTGCACAGGAGGAGCACAGGCACTGGCAAGAGTCTGCACGTGTTGGAAGTGAGGAGACCACAGCAGCAAGCACTGGGGAGCCCCGATGCTCAAGGCATAGGTCAAAACCCACAGTTCCTTCTTAATTTTTTAAGAATACATTACCAAATCTTTAATACTTCTCAGATAACCAAATCTTCCTTGGAAATTGCTCATTTTGTCTAACAGATTATCTTAGAGATTCTGCTCATACATTCCATTGATGAGCCTAGCACACTGATTCATTTCAATTTTCCTTCTATCAACATTTATACACAGAAGTTGCATTTTTTTTTTTTACAATACTGGTGAAAATATTTAGGGCACATATGTAAAAGGCTGACAAGAATATGTTAACTCAAAGAGATAGAAAAAAATACAAAAATAAAACTTAAAAAAATCAAAATAATTTCATCTTAAAAGGTCTCGAGGAAGGGCTGGTGTTGTAGCACAGGAGGTGAAGCTACTGCCTGTGATGCTGTCATCCCATGTGAACGCTGGTTCAAGTCCCAGCCGCTTCACTTCCAATCCAGATCCCTGCTAATGGCTAGGAAAGCAGAACATGATCCAAGTACCTGGGCTCCCCTGCCGCTCACATGGGACCCCCAGATGAAGCTCCCGGCTTCAGCCTGGCCCAGCCCTAGGAGTTGTAGCCATTTGGGGAGTGAACCAGTAGATGGAAGATTCTCTCTCTCTCTCTCTCTCTCTCTCTGTAACTCTGTCTTTTAAATAAATAAGTAAATCTAAAAAAGTCTCAGAGAGCTGGTATTTAGCCTTGTGGATAAGACATCTACATCCCGCATCAGAAAATCCGGGTTCTACTTCATGTTCTGGCTCTTGATTCCAGCTTCCTGCCAACGGCAGCCATGATGGGCCAAGTAAGTGAGTTCCGCCACCCTATGGGGAGACCTGGATTGAGTTCCTGGCTCCCAGCTTAAGACCCAGTCCAGTGCCACGACTGTGGGTATCTGGGAAGCGAACCAGCAGATAGAAGCTCTGTCTCTTCCTCTTAAATAAATTAATAAAAATAAAAGTAAAAGGCCTTAGGACTAAGGACTTGTCACTGGAGCTCATTTACGAGAAGCCCAAGAACTGGCTACTTACAAAAGCCACTGCGGCATCAACAGAGGGCAAGCTTGTCTCAACAACCTGAGTGAACTCTGACACTGTCCTTAAGTAGGAAGTGAAAGCCATTCATAATTTCTGAAAGTCACCAGTAAAATTCTACACCAAAGAGGCCACTGTCTAGACTAAAAGGTCACGCGAGGTAGAAAAATCCTCTGAAACTTGAACACTTGTCCTAGATTTATGAACTCTGGGTCGTGCTGGGAGCCAGAACAGTATAAAAATATAAAGAGGCTCTCAGAGGATGTCAGAGACTTCACAGATGGCTCACTAACAACGGGATCATGCAGAACTGTGAGAGGCCTGCCTTATCTTGTCAGTCCCTGGTCTCTCTGTGGAAGAAAACCAGCCCCTAATCTAACACGTGGCTGTCATCAACAGACAGAATATCAGCCCGGATGAACCACAGATGTGATGAACAGCAAACAGCATACAGCCAAGCACTGACCAATCGCTGAATATTCTCTCCAGGGATGTGTTTGGAACACCACAAGTGCCATTAGGATTTAACTGGAATTGTTTTGAAGTGCACTTTAATGGATTAGGAAGATAACAGTTTTAAAACCATGACCCAAGATAAGAAGGGCAAAGAAAAAGTGCCGTGTGTTTGTTTTGGCTGATGTATGGGGGCAGTGTCAAGTTCCTGTTTCAAAGCCTCTGCGGTCCATGCCTGACATATCCGTTCTCCACCTCTCTGGGAAGGCGGCATCCCACGGGAGGCATGTGTCAAGCCCTAAAGAGCAGGCAGCATGGTCTACTGCATTTATCTCCAATTAATCCTGGTTACATAAAAGAAAGTTTAACAACAGAAACAGAAAGCTCAACTGACGAGCAAGCATCTGCTGGTGCATCTCTCCTGCTGGACGCTGCGGTGGATGTCTGGGCAGGCACCCTCGGTCAGCCAGAACACTGCGCCTCTACGCTGCTATCCACAGCAGGCCACCAGGTCTGCACGTGCTCTGTGGGGTTTCCTTGCTTCACGGGACTATAACTAGCAGAGGTACTTCCACTTCCAGGACTTCCCCTTTACCCTGACAATTTCCCATGTCTTCAGGTCTTCAGGAATCTGAAATGGGCCAGCGTTGTGGCATAGTGAGTTAAGCCTCTGCCTGCAACACTGCATCCCATAGGGGAACCGGTTTTTTGAGACCCGACTGCTCCACTTCCAATCCAGCTCCCTGCTAATGTGCCTAGGAAAGCAGCGGAAGATGGCCCAAGTGTTCAGACTCCTGCATCTGTGTGGGACACCCAGAGGAAGCTCCTGGCTTTAGCATGGCTCAGTCTCAGGGGTTGTAGCCATCCCAGGAGTGAACCAGAAGACAGAAGATCTGTCTCTCCCTCTGTCTTTCTGTAACTCTGCCTTTCAAATAAGTAAAAAATCAATCTAAAAGAAAACTAATAATATCGTTAAAATACTAATAATATTATAAAATAATATTGTCAAAATAAAGAAAAAAGACTTTGAAGTGGTCTGGCAACACTGTCTCAAAACGGTCTCAGAGCTCATTACCACCAAAGACAACATCTGCTACGCCGTGTGGATGACAGCGACTGTTTGCATGCCGCCGAGTTGACTGTGGTTTAACAGAGATCATTCATACAGCCCTAGCACAGCACCTGTGTGAGTCGCAGGGCTCTAAGTGGCTGGCAGCATTTCTGTCTTGCTTCATTCCTGACTGCAGTCCTTCGATGAAGCATCTTACCATTCCTAAGGCGGGGACGTGGAGGCTTAGTGGGTGGACTCAGGCGACAGGGCCCACAGCCCCTCACCTCTCTGCTCCGGCCACGGGGACAGGGGGATTCTGTTCAGGACAAAGTTTTAAACCTGGACTTTCTCTCTTCCAGCTGCGAAACACTGAGCAGAAGGCAGAAGCTCTCTGAACCCCTTCCTCACACCAGGGACCCCTCTCAAAGAGCAACGCTGAGCGGTACACACTCGTCCACAGTAAGAACTCAGTAAATGGCAGCATTTACCCAGCAAACATTAACTAGGCTCCTGCCAAGGGCCCGGCCCTGTTCTAAGTCAGAATCACCCAACCTACCTGCCTGTCTGAAGTATCTGGGGAACACTCCCCAGAATTCCAACTCCCCAGCCATATTTTTCAGACAAATTTTTTTTTTTTAAGATTTATTCATTTATTAGAAAGACAGAGTTTACAGAGAGAGAGGCACAGAGACTGATCTTCCATCCGCTGGTTTACTCCCCCAATGGTTACAACAGCCAGAGCTGGGCTGATCCGAAGCCAGGAGCCAGGAGCTCCTTCCCAGTCTCCCGTGTGGGTGCAGGGCCCAAGCGCTTGGCCATCTTCTGCTGCTTTCCCAGGAGCATGAGTAGGGGACTGGATAAGAAGCAGAGCATCCAGGACTCAATCTATATGGGATGCTGGCATTGCAGGTGGTGGCTTTACCTGATACACCATTTTAAAGTGGGGAACATTTGCCACGACCCCCACCAGCCCAGCCACATTTAAATGATCACCTTTGGGGACTGAATACACGCATACATCCTTGGGGAAGCTTCCCAGATAATCCCGATGAGCGGACACACTTGGATACACTGTGCTTTACCCACCAGACTCAAGGCCCTCCCTGAAGGAGCCCTGGCTCTGCCCATGCTCCTGTCCCCTCCTGAAACAGAAGCCCAGCTCTGATCATCACAATTCCCAGCTCAAGATCACTGAGTTAACTTCCCCAGCTGCCAACCTCTGTCTCACAGGCAAAGCCACAGACGGCACCAACCATCTCTGTGGCCTGGGTTTTCTCTACTGCCCTCTGCTACTGAGAGCCCAAACTACCTGGACAACTCACTGTCCCCGGTAACACCACGTCTCCCGATCTGCAAGCAGGCTCACCCCTGGGGATGAGGTAAAACCCTCACAACATTAGATAATCTACTGCCAGTTACAAGATAAAATGCTCCCTACTTTAATATGGTGTCCTTATAAAGCAGGGAAACTGTGGCTTTAAAAAGACAAGCATACCTTTAATTTCATAATTATAGTTTCAGATTAAACACAAAAAAGGATCATTTTACCTCAATTTAAGGAGTGGCTGGGTCACCCACTTCTTTAACTTCCGTCTTCCAAATGAAGTTTTCGTGTGGTCTAAGACCCAGAATAAGCTCCCTTTCGTTTTCATATCAGTCTAAGAAACACAAGAAAACGATTTTTATTAACTAGACAAATTTGTGCCAAATAATTAGTTGGTAACCTGCCCAGTTATTTTATATACCCTGCTATCAAAGTCACACACACTTAGCATAATGTATGGCTCCCAAGAGGCGTTCATTTAATGATGTTCATGATATATACACATGTTTATATATATCCAAATGATAAACTATTGATGCTTTATATAGAAAAGGGATAGTCTGTAGTTTCTAATTAAGAATAAATTCTTTAGAAGCCTCCTTTGAAATTTATGCTTGTTTCCAGCATCCTATAAATATAATTGCATATTTCCCTATCATGGGAATTACACTACAGTGAAGACAATCTAAATTTCCTGCAGCAATCCAGCATCTTCCACTGTCCCAGGGTTATCATTTATTTATTATTTTTTATTAAAATTTTTTTTTATTTATTTGAAAGAGTCACAGAGACGCAGAAGCAGAGAGAGAAAGGTCTTCTATCTGCTGGTTCACTCCCCAGATGGCTACAAAGATTGAAGCTGTACCGATCCGAAGCCAGGAGCTTCTTCCAGGTCTCCCACATGGGTGCAGAGGCCTAAGAACTTGGGCCATCCTCTACTGCTTTTCCAGGCCATAGCAGAGAACTGGATTGGAAGTGGAGCAGCTGGGACTTGAACCAGTGCCCATATGGGACGTTGGCACTGCAGGCAGCAGCTTTAATTGCTATGCCACAGTGTCAGCTCCCAGAGTTACCATTTTAAAGACAATGTGACACACTCAGGACTTCAATGTACAAATAAAAGACACTAAAATTAGAGGTGAACCCACACTGCAACCTAGGATGGACCCTGCAGGCCTCAGCAGTTGTATTTTAGTCTGATTACATCTCCAGTAAAGTTTTTCCATCTCTGTTCTGCCACTTAGAAATTAAACCCTGACACCGGCACTGTGGCGTAAGTGGGTAAAGCCGGCGCCTCTAGTGCCAGCATTCCATATGGGCACCCAGCTGCTCCACTTCCGATCCAGCTCTCTGCTGTGACCTGGGAGAGCAGTAGAAGATGGCCCAAGTCCTTGGGCCCCTCCACCCACATGGGAGACCCAGAAGAAGTTCCTGGCTTTGGATCGGCCCAGCTCCGGCTGCTGCAGTCTGCTGGGGAGTGAACCAGCAGATGGAAGACCTCTCTCTCTGCTTCTCCTTCTCTGTTTAACTTTCAAATAAGTCAATCGTAAAAAAAAAAAAAAAAAAAAAAAAAAAAAATTTAAACCTAATAATAAGATTCACGATTAACCAGGGAAGAGAATCAACTTTCACCAAGGTTGCATTGCATTACAAAGTCTTAAAACTTACTTGGAACCTAAAATTGCTGTTTCCACCTGAGTCAGGCGATTCATTTTTTCTGTTTCCTCTGTAACCAGCTACTTACAGAGGACCCCCGTGAACATGGCAGTCCAATCGTCAAAGGCATGGCCCAAGTTTGGGAGAAAAGACTCATTATAAGGACACAATGCCAGGGCTGACACAGTGGCGAAGCAGGTAGGGCTGACCCCTGCAGTGCTGGCATCCCAAATGAGCACTGGTTCGAGTCTCGACTGCTCCGCTTCTGATCCAGCTCTCTGCTGTGGCCTGGGAAAGCAGCGGAGGATGGCCCAAGTCCTTGGGCCCCTGCACCCGCAAGGGAGACCAGGAAGAAGCTCCTGGCTCCTGGCTTCTGATTGGCCCAGCTCCAGGCGCTGTGGCCACTTGGGGAGTGAACCAGTGGAGGGAATCTCTCTCTCTCTCTCTATGCCTCTGTCTCTCTGTAACTCTGCCTTTCAAATAAGTGAATAAATCTTTCAAAAAAAAAAAAAAAGACACAATGCCAGCTGGCAATCATCCACTAGAAAAACGTGACAGGAGCTCCCAGGCCTACGTTCAATGCAGAGCACACAAAGAAGGCAGGACACTGCAAAGGCCGTATGAGGGTGTCCAGGAAGGCAGAGCAGACCAAGTGGTGGTCCAGCTCTGCGATGGCACCACACGTCCGCATTCACGAGCCAGGGGGCCTGTCTGGAGGAAAGGGTCCTGCGAAGAGGACAGTGGCCGGGAATCAGTCTCCAATCAGCTGATAGCACTGGAGGCGCAGGCTTAGACCAGAGAGGGGCAGTGGGAGACGTGTGTCCTACAACCCTGTAGCTCTACTGACGCCCTACCCCTGCGCATCACTCCCTTCCACTGCCCTGGGGAAGGGCAGGCCAGAGTTGAGCTTCCATTCTACAATTCTCAGCTTCCATTTCTACAAAGGCCCACGCCCTGGTCATGGGAGGGATTTTAAAGGGCGCTTTGATGACAGATGACTTTTGACTTCAGAACTGACTCTTCTGTAGCAGGATTTGACCAGGGCACAGAGGGCTGCAACAAGGAGAGCTTGGAATACGGGGGCTGTGTGACAGCCTCCTCTTCAGCCCAGAACTGTCCTCTCACGCCCACAATCTCTTTCCTGTCCTGGGGATGTCCGCAGACACAGACAACTGGCCAGACGGAAACTCCGCTTCTAGTTGACAGACTGGCAGGGTAAGAATGTTACTGAACAAAACAAGCCTGGCTTGGATACACTTGCAGAGAGTGGAAGAGGGAGAAACCGAGAGAAAATCAGTGGTTAATAACATATGGAACCGGGGCCGGCACCGTGGCGCAGTAGGTTAATCCTCCGCCTGCAGCACCGGCATCCCATATGGGCACCGGTTCGAGTCCCGGCTGCCCCTCTTCCCATCCAGCTCTCTGCTTTGACCTGGGAAAGCAGTGGAAGATGGCCCACGTCCTTCAGCTCCTGCACCTGCATGGGAGATCCGGAAGAAGCTCCTGGCTCCTGGCTTCAGATCGGCACAGCTCTGGCCATTGCGGCCATCTGGGGAGTGAACCAACAGAAGGAAGACCTTTCTCTCTGTCTCTCCCTCTCACTCTCTGTAACTCAACCTCTCAAGTAAATAAATAAAATCTTTAAAAATAAATAAATAACATATGGAACCAGGAGTCAGGAGAATAAATTCAGTATTTAATTCACAGCGGTAACAGATATTTCTGAACAGCTTCCAATCTTTTGATTCAGATCATTCCAATCTGCATTACCTAATCAAATGATTCAGAATTGCTTCTTTATTTCTATAATTTTTAACAGTTTTATAATTTCTTTTTCCAAGTGCCAATTTAATAAATGAAAATGAACTTTAATGTCTCCATGATTTTCCTAATTCATTAATAAAGGGAAAGTAAACAATGATTTAAATTTGTGAAGTGAAATACTATGCATCTCATGGTCAAACTGAGTACCACAGTAACTTGTTTCAAATGCTGGCTAACAAAATGAGACTGCCAACGTTTCAAGAAAAAGTTAAAGAGATCTAAAAAAAAAACCATGCAGACAAAAAGAATTCACATTAATTTTCAAGGAAGATGCCTTTCTAAAGAAACATTTGATGCAGAAATGACAACACAGAAACTGCTGCTAATTTCATACTGGTTAATTCTTTAAAAGGACGGATCTGTAGCTCCTCCCAAAACCACAAAGAAGAATCTGGTAATTTGACTTTCCAAAAAGTAAGTACTGAGGTCACCACGCAGTGAGCAGGTGACAGGCAAAGGCCACTCTGTCATTTCCACCTGCAGGCTCAAGAGCAGGTGCTGGACGGCAAACTCCTTCCCCAAACCACCTTGAACCCACAAGCCCTCGCCTGACCTGATTCTGCAGGATTTCCAAATTCCTTAACGTCGTCCCATTAATTGTCATAAATTCCACTTCACTTGACAGCTGTTTAAAATTCCTGTGGAAGAAAGAAACACAATGAGCTAAGATATATAAAGAAATAAAAAAACAAATTTAGGGACTAGGAACACTCCTGTGAAATCCTGACAAACATTAGCATTTTTATAGGAAAGCAAACCAAGAGGAACAAAATTGACAACTCATGGAGGGATTGTCTTCCATCAAGACTGATGACTTTGGACAGACTGATGTGAGGGGACAGGCGCTGCAGACACAAACTCCAGGACAAGGAGAGGAAGCATGAAAGCGACCCTGCGCTGTGTGTTACATCTCCAGGAATAGAACCAAGCATTATCCCTCTCCACGGGCAGAGCTGATGTCGTAGCTTCAGGAAAAGTGTGCAATTAGCTCGAAAATCATGTCGAGATCCTGCAAACAGTCCTCCTCATTCTTTAGCATGAGCTCATCTTGATAAACATGGTAAGAGCTTTTACTCAACATCTTGGTATGCACAACGAATGCTATGCACTCTGTAATTAACAATACACGTTAAGGTGGCCAATGTTTGGTGAGCACAAAACTAAAAAAGCAGCAAGAGTTATTTCCTTAAGCTCGAAGAATTCATATTCCCTTATGTCCCTGTAACTATCGAAAACTAGATTGACAGTTACATAGATATGAGAATGAAGATGAAATACTAATAAATGTATGGATGATTCCGATTCATGTCGGGAGGTATTCACCAACGGATTACAATGCAAAATGTATGGATGATTCCGATTCATGTCGGGAGGTATTCATCAATGGATTACGATGCAGGAAAGCAATTTCCTTGACCACTCAGTCCCTAGATGCTTCTGTCAACAGTTAGCAGACTTGATGGGTTACTTTTAAAGGCCAGAAAAATAATGGCAGGTCATTAAACTATTTGGAAGAAAATATAAGTGATTTCATTATCAAATTAACTGTGTTTTTCAACCTGTAGTGGGATTTAAGTAAAATTCCATTTCCCAAGCCCTCACCCAGGAATCTACAAAGCTGCCGATCAGAGCCTGAAGAGGCAGTACCCACAGAGATGCCTCCAGCTCCTAGGGACCGCCACCCCCCAACCCCAACTCAGGCCCTGAGCCCTGGAGAGGAAGAATAACCTGTGTGAAGGAGAAATGTTGCCTAGCAACCAAATGCTGCCCTTTGGCCATGCAATTTATCTGTGACAAGTTCGATCCAGCTCCTAAGAGATAAGAACCGTTAAGGACTTTTGGAGAGAACCAACTCCAAAACAGACGGATGGCAGGTACGTGCAGGCTTTTCTCTTCCTTTTGCTGCAATTCCGTTTTATGTGTCTTAATTGACGGCAATTTATGTTGTGCACATACCCTCTCTGCCGGAGAAGCTCCCTGAAGGCAAGGGTTACTTATGTCTCACTCATCTTGTCAACCTGCAGGCCTAGCAGAAACTACGTGCTCAAAACATCTGCCGTCTCTCCACAGGAAGTCAGGCTGGTTGGTTGGCTTTTTTCCCCTTTTGTGTCATAAAGCCTCAGAAATGTCTGTGAAATGCCCAGAGACGGCTATTAAACATAAAAATTATGTTCAGGAAGAAACAACTCAGCAGTGATCAACTGCGTGGCTGACAAACGCTCACACAAACTCAAAAATCTAAGTTGGAGGGCTGACGGCTGGACTCTGAGCTGTACCAACCAGTCACCTACGTGCTTGGATAGGAGTCCCCAGCCGACCGGTTCTGGCCAGGTTTACTAGTGCATTCTGTGGATGACGGGTCAACGTGCAAGCGCCCTCATCAGACACAGGAGGATACTTAGCTGGTGGCCTCAGTCTGCTGAGGCTTTCACAGAACACACGAGGCTGGTAAGTGACAGCAGAGGTTGCTCTCTCACTGCTGCAGGCCCAGAAGCCCAAGGCCAAGGCACCAGCAGACAGCGTCTGGTGGGCACCTGCTCCTTAGAAATGGCATCCTCTCTGTGTCCACACAGGACTGCTGCTGCCCTCTTACCCCAACCACCCTGAAAGATCCCCACCTCCCAGTACCACCACACAGACGATTTCAGCATTCGACTGTGAGGGGACCCAGCCCCTCAGCCCGCAGCAGCTGGCCTGAGACAAAGACTGAGTGAGGAACCAGAATCCAGCAGCCTTCCACAAGGCAATTCCGTTTGCTGCCTTTATCTCTCATCAACACAAGAGGCGCAAAAAACAATTTGTCTCTGGTGAAATCAGTGGCGTTCAGTGGCTAGACCATCCAGAAATACTGCTCGGACGCCTCCCATGAGCAGGCTATCACCAGAAGGCCAGACCCTCCACAGGGATGGGGCCTTGGGCTGACGGTTCTGAAAGCATTCCCTTTCCACCAATTATCTGAGAGTTCCGTCCTCTGGCTCCACTGACGCACGAACTCCTGCTCCGGCTGCACCGTCACTAACGCCTGAAGTGACCTGCTGGA
This sequence comes from Oryctolagus cuniculus, assembly GCF_051225735.1. Lineage (NCBI taxonomy): Eukaryota > Metazoa > Chordata > Mammalia > Lagomorpha > Leporidae > Oryctolagus > Oryctolagus cuniculus. Next base: position 4,243,673 of record NC_142880.1, on the reverse strand, counting down.
GCAAGGCACCGCCACAACACCGCAGAGACGGAACTGGACCGCACAGAGCTAGAGAGGCGTTTGCGCGACTGTTCCGGTGCACACTTGCTAAAAACTATCCACGCCTCTGGCACAGGCTGGTGTGGAATAACAAACTCTGCATCGAAGGGCTAGAGGAGGCCCTTAGTCCCAACTATATTAGAAAAAAAAAAAAAAAAAGGCCCGAACAGCCAAATTGGCTTCAGTTAGCTCCTAACACCGGATCACAGAGAAAAGGTATAGGTTCTGTGAATTAACAGCATTCAAGTGCTGTATGTACAGTTTTTCGTTTGGATGGTTAGTTACACATTTTTTTTCTTTCTACCCTTACTGAACAATTAATCTAAATTTCAAATTAGGTACACTGAAAAGGAGTATCTTTTAAACAGACATCTGCAACAATTTTAACGAAAGAGATCAACCCCTGGTCAGTCCTGAATGAGGCCGATTCCCATGCAAGAGTAGTTATCAAGCAACTCTAAGAACTCATTGTGCATTTTGATTTCCCAAATATTTGGAACTGGACTCTCTCCTCCAAACACAAAAGAATCAACTTTGGTGAGAGCCTTTTTTCCATTAGGAATCACAAACATACTCTTTTGAACGAAGGGTTCTATTCGCCAGTATTCTCAGGTAATCAACAGCATATGACCATGGACCTGAAATACTCAGACAACCCTGAATTATTCATCCTTGCGGAAGAAGCCAAATGTTATGTGCTTTGAAATGAAACTTGTAAACAGTTCCTGGCTAGAATTCATGCTGTGTGAACCTGGGAAGAAATCTTCTAAGTAACCTGGCAAAATACTTCATTAATATTTCAGACACCATGAAATACGGAGGTTGCATTTCTTCTAGTTTTATAACAGGGAGGAAAGCTTCCCCGCCAGAAGCCTGCCAAGGAAATGTAAGACTCAAAATTATTCCCACCCTACTTTTAAAAATGATATAAACCAGTCCTTCTGATTAGATCAAGGCAGTAAAAAGTTCAGACTTTATATGAAAGATCAGTCCATTACAGAAATCCTATTTAAATATTAATTAAAAATGGAAATGCATACAAAAATATTTATCATGTCACATATGAAATACCTGACTGAAAACAGCTCTCTAGGGGCTGACACTGTGGCACAGCAAGTAAAGCTGCGACCTGCAATGCTGGCATCCAATAGGGGTACCAGTTCGTGTCCCAGCTGCTCCACTTCTGATCCAACTCCGAGCAAGTGGCCTGGGAAAAGCAGCAGAAGATGGCCCAAGTGCTTGGGCCCCTGCACACAAGAGAGAGACGCAAATAAAGCTCCTGGCTCCTGGCTTTGGATCAGCCCAGTTCTGGCCGTTGCAGCCATCTGAGGAGCGAACCAGGGGATGGAAGAGCTCTTTGTCCCTCTCTGTAACTGTGCCTTTCAAGTTTATTTTCAAACAAGTAAATCTTTAAAAAAAATAAAGAAAACATTTCAGCTACAATAAAACTTGTCGATTAATGTAACGAGAGCCATCGATCAGAAATCCACTGTGCCGCTTTCCCAGCCCTTACCACTCGCGCTCGTGTGCACAGAAGAAACCCCTCCTGTGGATCTGCCATCCTCCCAACACACTTCTCTGCAATGCCCCTGAGGACGGACGGGCTGCTACGCAGCATGTAACTCCGTTCCTCATGCTCCTAACGCCACGGAACGCCAGGTGCCATGTGCCCCTCAGCAACGTGACTTTGGCTCAGTACACTGGTCACGAGATGTCTCAGATGGATCATGTTCGCACACTTTCACTGCTGTCTAACATTTCATGGCATGAACGTGACACAAGTAACCCACTCCCCTAGGACAGGCATTCACACTGCTTCTAAACAGAACACAACAGTTTCCAGAGAGGCGCTACCCCGTTCTAGTATAAACACCACACAGGAGAACACAAACCAAAGATTCCCAAGTAACCTGCCTTTCTTCCATGCTCCCAGGCAACCCTCAACCAGCAGTCTCTCTCTGTTAGCAATCCGTAATCTGTTTTCCTGAGACAGCTCCCATGTAGCTCCCCTGTGCAGAATGGGAAGCAGCTACTCATCAAGACCATGTAACACAGGCTGACCCTCTCCTAAGACATGGGGCTGGTAAAGACAGAATGCAGAAAGTCTGGAAAATTATCCACTATTGTCCATTCCACTGGTTATTAGACTAATATTTTCCTGAAATGCCAACTGTCAGTTTTTACACTTCCAAAATATACAATTTTAATCTCTCCTGTAAAGAGCTGTCCATTGTGGGCTGGTGTTGTGGTATGGCGGGTTAAACCGCCCTCTGTGACACTGGCAGCCCATACAGGTGCTGGTGTGTGTCCCAGCTGCTCCAGCCCCAACCCGGCCTCCCTGGTAATGTGCCCAGGAAAGCAGCAGAAAAAGGGATCCAGTGCTTGGCACCCTGAACACACGTGGGAGACATGGATGGAGCTGCTGGCTCCTGGCTTCAGCCCTGGCCATTGTGGCCATTTTGGAAGTGAACCAGCAGACGGAAGACCGACTGGTCTCTCTCTATTTCGCTCTCTTTGCCTTTCAAAGAAATAAATTAAAAAAAAAAAAAAAGTTGTCTGTGAGTAGCTGACTGGACCCTTTATCTCCAACTCTTGAATCCAGAAATAAAAACTGAATCCAAGAACAAGAAAGGCAATGAAATTTTATGAATATTTTTTAACAGTACTTGCTAATTCAGTGAGTATAAGGCACAGTTTTGTGGTCTGAACCACATCATATAAAATAACTATCACAAAAAACTTGAGAGAATTCTATCAATATTTTTCATCAATTAATATTTCTGATATTTCTGATAGCAACAATATCAAACATCCTTATAACCTAACAAATAATCTATCACTAACAAGGAAACTTCTCTAATACTTACCAAATTCAATTTCAAAGTATTTTCTTTTTTTGACAGGCAGAGTGGATAGTGAGAAAGAGAAACAGAGAGAAAGGTCTTCCTTTGCCGTTGGTTCACCCTCCAATGGCCACCGCGGTCGGCACGCTTCAGCCAGCGCACCACGCTGATCCGAAGGTAGGAGCCAGGTGCTTCTCCTGGTCTCCCATGGGGTGCAGGGCCCAAGCACTTGGGCCATCCTCCACTGCACTCCCTGGCCACAGCAGAGAGCTGGCCTGGAAGAGGGGCAACCGGGACAGAATCCGACGCCCTGACCGGGACTAGAACCCGGTGTGCCGGCGCCGCTAGGTGGAGGATTAGCCTAGTGAGCCGCGGCGCCGGCCTTTCGAAGTATTTTCAATATAACTCCCCCACCCCTCGCATCGTTTTGTTTGTCTTTGAGAAATTACTTACTCGGGTTTGGAAAGCATCTTTTCCAAGTTAAATTCTTTGAGGTATCTTATTACAGCAGCCAAAGAGCAGACCACAGGCTTCTCCAGGTTAAGGATTCCAGAAAGACTTTGAGAGCCTGAAAAACAGAATATATACCCTTATCACCATTATTACCATTATTAGAAACAAGTTAATTTAGGGGCCAGTGTTTATGGCATAGTGGGTTAAGCCCTGACTTCTGATACTGGCATCCCATATTGGAGTGCCAGTTTCAGACCTGGCTGTTCCACTTCGGATCCAGCTCCCAGCTAGTGCACCTGAGAAGGCAACAGATGACGGCCCATGTACTTAAGACCCTGTCACCCACATGAGACACCTGTATGGAGCTACTGCTCCTGGTTTTGACGTGGTACAGCTCTGGCTGCAAGTATTGCAGCCATCTGAGGACTGAACCAGAAGATGGCAGGTCCCTTTCTTTCTGTGTCTCTCCCTCTCTTTGTGTCATTCTGCCTTTCAAATAAGTAAATTAATCTTAAAAAAATTAATAGTAAATTCATTTATGGGGTCGGCACTGTGGTGTAGCAGGTAAAGCTGCTGTCTGCAGTGCCAGCATCTCATATGGGCGCTAGTTTGAGTCCTGGCTGCTCCACTTCCAATCTGGCTCTCTGCTGTGGCCTGAGAAAGCAGTGGAAGATCGCCCGAGTGCTTGGGCCCCTGCACTCGCGTGGGAGACCTGGAAGAAGCTCCTGGCTTTGGACTGGCACAGCTCCAGCCATTGTTGCCAACTGGGGAGTGAACCAGTGGTTGGAAGACCTCTCTCTCTCTCGCCCTCTGCCTCTCACCTCCTCTTTTTCCTGAACTCCCCTCCCTGTGTTCTCACCAGGGCGTTCCTCCCACTGAAAGATACTCCATACTTACTGCTGCCCCTCCTGAAATTCTGCTCCTCTCCAAGTCTGGTTGGCTCTCCCCTCACCTCCCTCACTCTGCGGAAATGCTTCTTCAACTGCATTTCGTCAGTGAGGCCCCTTCACCATCCTGTTTAAAAGCCTTACTTTCCTCACCTTCTGACACACTGTTTAACTGTACATCTACTACCACTAGCATGTAAATTCCCGAAGAGCAGGGATTTTTGTCAGTTTCATTCCTCAGTACATGCCCAACACTTGGCATATAATAAGCAATCAATAAGAATCAATATAAAGAATGAACCCAAGCTCTACCACACACACATACAGAACAACATGTGCTCACGTGTCAGCGTCTGGGTTTGTACAGGAAAAATCCTGCAGGCGGCTGCCTGATGTCATCGGCACCCATCACACACGAGGGCAGCTAGCGCAGGGGCAGGCGTGAGGCCGGGAGCCTGACTTATTCTCTAATTACAACTGCTTGTTTCATTTGTTTTACAGTGAGCATTTATTATTTTAGTTAGAAGTATTATAAAAGGCCTACCATCAGTCAGTAATACAAAGTATCTTATTAATTTTAATTACAGCTGTTGCTAACACCAGGGTGGAAATGAAGAACTAAGAACACACTTTTCTCCTTTCCACTGAGCATCTGATTTTCTTTTACCTTTCTCGGTTGTTCCCCTGGAAACCTGATGAAACGCTGTGCTGTGGGGTTAGGAAGTAGCACTGTCTATGGGAAAAAATGGCCTGAAATCATCAAATTACATCTTCCCTGGGAAGAACCACTAGGACCTGATTCCAGAGCTCCGGCTTCCGGAGTGCAGTGGCTCTGTGACTTGGCGCATCTGCAGACCGCAGCAAGGACGTCCCCGGTCTACAGGACCTGGGCTCCACCCTCACACAGGGGCGGTCACCTGAGCAGGGCAGCTCAGCTCCCAGGAGTTCTCAGGACCCTGCAAAGGCTGCGGTGAGGACACAGTCACTAACAGGAACACAGGACCTGCTGGAACCTCTGCTTTCTGTCCCACGTCTTTTAGGTAAACCTGATCCAAGAAAGGATTATGGCAGTCTTGGGATTCAGTCCTGAGTTTAGCTGGGTGGTATTGCAGACCGGCTCCAGAAGTGGGTACTCTCAGCCTCTTGATTCAATCTGGCCAAGGCATCATGACAGCAAAAACCATACATAAGACACTGATGCCCGGGGGGAGAAAAATGACTGAACACTCAGCTGTATGTGACAAGGATAAATTTTCTCTGTATGGGGTCTGATGAGAACTGCAAGGAGACCCAGTTTACACTAACAGGAAAATGTCTATTCACCATCCGTGAAATGGACCTCAACATAAGCTGGGTGGGCAGGAATGCGGGGTACAGATGAAATCGAATGCTGATGCTGACCCGAGGACAAGGGATTTAAACAAATAATGGTCCTCTAACATAGCCCCTGCCACTAGCATTCTGGTATTTTAATTCTGGCAATCAACCTTTCAAAATGCCAGCCTTCATCAGAATATGTACTCAAATATCCTACAAAACTACACAAAGGGCATCTGGCCTAGCAGCTCCCATCTTGTAAAGCAGCAGTGCCTGGGTTCAGCTTCCGACTCCAGCTCCCCATTCCAGCTTCCTGCTGATATGCACCCGATGGTGCCGGTAATCGGGTTCCTGCCACCTACACAGACCTGGCCTGAGTTTCCAGTTCCTAGATTCGATGCGGCTCAGTCTCAGCGGTGCAGGCATTTCAGGAGTAAAGCAGAAGATGGGAGATCTCTATCCATCTGCCTCTCAACAATACATCAAAACAAAGCCCCGCAAAGGGACTGATGGACCAGCTCAACTTTAGAGAGAAACTAAAAGGAAAGCTGGTCATGAACTCCTTCCACACCAATGAGTCTGTCTGAACCACCAAAAGACTAAAAGGCCAGAATGAAAAGGGAGACGCTGCAGTATGTTCTGATGAGCTCGTTCTCCTGCTGCTCACTGGCCAGCTCTCGTCACCCAGTCGCTGCTAAGTGATGGTCACAGATACACCGTTATCCAACCCTCAGATCAGTTCAGCCTGAGCACAAGTGGCTAACACACAGAATATTTACCTTGGGGAACAGAGCAGGAGCACAGCGAGCGCAGGCACCATCGCGGGCGCTGGCATCCCATATGGGCACCGGTTCATGTTCCAGCTGCTCTACTTCTAATCCGCCTCCCTGCTAACAGGCTGGGAAGAACAGCAGAGGATGGCCTGGGGGGCCTGGGCCTCTGCCACCCATGTGGGAGACCCGCATGCAGCTCCTGGCTCCTGGAGCTGGCCTGGCTCAGCCCTGACCTGCAGAGATTTGGGGAATGAACCAGGGGATGCAGGATCTCTCTCACTCGCTCTCCCTGTCTGTGTCTGTCTCTGTAACTCTGACCTTCAAGTGAGCAGATAGATAAATCTTTAAAAAGAAAAAAGAAAGCAACATTTACCTTGGGTTTCATCCTTTGCATAAAACTCGGTAACCATCTGGAACGCGTGGCTGTACTCAAAGTGAACATCCTCCATCCTTTCCACGCGCATTCTGTCATCCCGCACACTGGAGAGCAAAACACAGACTTCAAACACTCAGGTAACTGTCCACTGCCAGGAACCGCTGCTTTCAGGCCTTGGCCTGACCCAAACCAAAATCATACAATAAACTCTCCTCATTATCTTCCAAGCTGAAGGAAAAAACTGGGAGGATGCGTTCTCAGTGTTCCTGCCCCATTTCATCAGGCCCTGATTACCACTCCTGGTCTGCTGGCAGCTCCTGCGAGCCCTCTGACTGGTCATTGTCTAAGAGAAGGACTCAGGACGTCAGCACCCACTGCATCAACAAGTACGACAGGGGAGAGCGGAACCACACACTGACTTGACGATCTGCTGAAACCTGAGAGCCACAGAACAAGCTCGCAGCGCGTCTTCCTCTGGGGGACATCTTGGTCTGGCCGGCTTTTTCCCAAGTCCAGTTGCATCCCAGCTGTTCATCATCCCACACCCTGTGAATCGTAACTGCCTCTGAAAGGCACATCACAAGGCGCATGAGGGGTTAAACAGAGCCCACCTCACCGGAGCTGGCCAAGGCACCCCGTTTCCCACTTTCTGCTTTGCTGCACTGCCCCGTCTCCCTCCTCTTCACTCTGCATCACCTCACTGCCATGGCCGTCATTGCCCACAAGCACCTGGAAGGTGAGTCCTTCCCTATGTTTCCATCGCACATGATCACACACAAGCATACGTCACACATGGCAGGTTTTCACAAAGTTGTGGCACAGCAGAGTAAGCTGCCATTTGCAACGCCAGCATTCCATGCATGTGCGGGTTCACATCCTGGCTGCTCCCCTCCCATCCAGATCTGTGCTAATGTGCCTGGGAAAGCAGAAGGCGGCTCAAGTGCTTGGAGCCCGGCACCAAAGTGCGAGACCCAGATGGAGTTTGGGCTCCTGGCTTCAGCCTGGTCCAGCCTTGGCCATTGTAGCAATCTGGGGAGTGAACCAGTGGATGGAACAGCTCTCTCTCTTTCCCTCTTACGCGCACACACACACACACACACACACACACATTCCCTCTCTGTATCTGTAACTCTGCCTTTCAAATAAACAAAGCTTTAACAAAAAGTTCATGGAAAATGCCTACTTTGAAGAACCCATATACAGACTTCAAAGTTTTTTGCACCAAAACAAACTTATCTTTTAGCTCTACTTTTCCATTAATTTCCTGAAGTACCCTCATGCAAAACATATATGGTCATGTCACTGTATTTATGGGATGACTTTTCACTTTTCTGCATTTTGTTTTTTTCACCAAGTGATAATTCTCAGAAGCCCTTCCATATAAGGTGACCTAGCAATAACTCACTTTTTAATGACTGAAAAATCCTTAGTAGGAGGGCACTTGTTTTATATTTTATTATCTTTAATATACATGTTATTTAATGCTTTTAATTTTACTTGACTGGCACTTCAGTACACCTGTCCTTATACAACTTGATTTTGTACTGTTTTATTTCTAAGATTCGTATGTGAAGACAGATGAAATCTTCAAAGATTTATTTATTTATAAAAAGAGAGAGACAGAGAGAGAAATCTTCTATCTACTGGTTCACCAGCTAAATGGCCACAATAGCCAGGGCTGGGCCAGGGCAAAGCCAGGAGCCAGAAATTCCATTTGGTTTCCCCCATGGATGACAGGGACCCAAGCACTTGGGCCATCATCTACCGCCTTTCCAAGGACACCAGCAGGAAGCAGGATCACAGGTCTAACAGCCAAGACTCAAAATGGTACTCCAATGTAGGATGAATAGAAGTATAAGAGGTGGGGGCCCAGCATTGTGGTGTAGTGGGTTAAGCCTCCACCTCTGGTGCCAGCATCCCATATGGGTGCCGATTCAAGTCCCAGCTGCTCCATTTCCGATCTAGCTCTCTGCTATGGCTTGGGAAAACAGAAAATGGCTCAAGTCCTTGGGCACCTCCACCTGCATGGAAGACCCGGAAAAAGCTCCTGGCTTCAGATCAGCCCAGCTCTGGCCATTGTGGCCATCTGGGGAGTGAACCAGGGGATAGAAGACTTTTCTCTCTCTCTCTTTCTCTCTCTCTCTGCCTCTCTTTCTCTCTCTGTGTAACTGTGACTTTCAAATAAATAAATACATCTTAAAAAAAAAAAAACAGAGAGGTTCGTGTACATGGATAACTCCTCAGTAAATGTGTAAACAAAACTTTCCTTCACAGTAGTATTAAACTGTGATGTGTCTAAGAGTGAGCACAGCAAGATACATAAAACATGCATGGAAAGAATTTCAAGCAATTATTGTTGGATATAAAAGATAGTAAACAGTGGGATACGTCAGTTTGTTAAGATCTCATTTTAACAGTGGGATATCTCAACTTGTTATGATATCCTTTGCTCTCTAAATTAATTAATTACATATCTGATCAAAACTTCAATGAAGCACCAATGAAATGGGATCAGATGAACCTAAAATTTGTCAAGAACATCAGCCGGCACCGCGGCTCACTAGGCTAATCCTCCACCTGTGGCGCGGGCACACCGGGTTCTAGTCCCGGTCAGGGCGCAGGATTCTGTCCTGGTTGCCCCCCTTCCAGGCCAGCTCTCTGTTGTGGCCAGGGAGTGCAGTGGAGGATGGCCCAAGTGCTTGGGCCCTGCACCCCATGGGAGACCAGGAGAAGCACCTGGCTCCTGCCATCGGATCAGCGTGGTGCGCCGGCCATGGCGGCCATTGGAGGGTGAACCAACGGCAAAGGAAGACCTTTCTCTCTGTCTCTCTCACTGTCCACTCTGCCTGTCAAAAAAATAAAATAAAATAAAAAATAAAATAAAAATTTGTCAAGAACATCAAAGGTCTGGGAGGAACCAAGGTATCTTAAAGAGCAAGGCAGGGCTTTGCCTCTCAGATACTGATACCGAGCCATGGGAATGGAGATCCTGTGGGGCTCACGTGGAGATGGACAAGAAGTCAGCGGAGCAGAACTGGACAGCCAAGGAGAGGCCTCACGTGGACAGCAGTGTGATGCACAGTTATGGTAGCACTGTGAATCAGTGGAGAAGGATGAAATGTTCTATAAATGAAGGTTATTAATCCTTTATTAATGGTCGGATGGAAAATCAAACTGTATTTCTAACTTCACTCACACACAAAAATATATGCAATTTAAGTTTGAACAAGTGGAATACTTAGCAGCAGTAAAAATTTAAAAAATCCCTCTGGGCCTGGCATTGTGGCACAGTCAGTTAAATAACCATTTACGATTCCTTTTTTTTTTTTTTTCACCCACTATGCCACAGTGCCGGCCCCCCTGCCTGGCTTTACAGGTAGCAATTATACTAAACACTCCCTTAAGCCACTTTCTTGGATTGTCAAAGTATGCACTGATATCATTCTACAAAACAAAAAATACTGAGGGCTGGTGCTGTGGTGCAAGCTAAGCCTCCATCTGTGGCGCCGGCATCCCATATGGGCACCAGTTCCTGTCCCAGCTGTTCTTCTGATCCAGCTCTCTGCTACGGCCTGGGAAGGCAGTGGAAGATGGCTCACGTGTCTAGGCTCCTGCACCTGCAAGGGAGACCTCCAAGAAGCTCTTGGCTCCTGGCTCCTGCCTCCTGGATTCAAAGTCAGGAGATAGCAGCCTCCTCCAGGTCAGCCATGAGGGTGCAGGGGCCCAAGTGCTTGGGCCATCCTCCATTGCTTTCCAAGGCCATAGTAGAGAGCTGGATCGGAAGTAGAGCAGCCGGGACTCGAACTGGCGTCCACGTGGGATGCAGGCACTGCAGGTGGCAGCCTTACCCGCTGTGCTGGCCCCTCTCCTCCTGTCTTTATCTGAAACAGAAACACTAAGGTGGAGCCCAGCAACCGGGGATTCTGAAGTGCGCTCAAGTTACAGAACCCCCGCCTCAACCCTGGGACCCGGGTGGTGATGTGACAGAACCAGCAGACAATGGGCAGAGCCTGACAGCTGCTTGCACGCTTCTCTTACGTATTCTGATACGAGTGCGTCTACTGTTCTGCGGACACAGGAGGGATTTGTAAAACCAGCCGTACTATGAGTGCCTGAGTGAAGAGGATTTAGAAGGATTCCAGATTTTCTGCTTCGGCTCACAATGCAGGACCTTTCGTTGGTCTCTGCACAACGCTGAGAAGGACCCGAAATAATCCCCAGCACCAGCTCAAGAAAGCGGCCTTTCGATTTCGTCCTTCTTTACTGTACAGAGAGTCTGTGCTCTAGCGTGCAAGTGCAACTGCCATGCCTTGCACAAAATCAACAGCAAAGTCTAATTACCTGTCCTGCCCAACAGCCAGGTTACAATTCTGAAACACTTTGGGCTTAAAAAGTGAGATTATTCTCATTCGCTTGTCCTTCACAAAAACAAACGAATAAAACACGCATGTAATTTTCACAAGCATGCGGCACACGTAAATCAGGCTCCAACTCTTGGTGTGCACCTGAGACAGCAGACAACAGAAAAGACACCAAGGATATAGACAGACACAGACAGACACACGACGGCAACGCTTCACCACAAAGAACTTATCCACCCTCCTCAACAGCATAAAGAGGAAGAAAGGAATGCACCATTTTATAAATTCAGTAAGGATTTATAATTTTTACAATAAAATGTTACTTCCTCATTTTTTTTCATATTCATAATAGTTTTTCAGTATCCTCAAATTCTGCCACAAAAACACAGAGAAATAAAGAGCTAAACTAAAACACACAGACAATAGGTACAATACTACTGTATCTTAAGATACCCCTAAGAGCATCCAAAGAGAAGTAGGCATGGTTAAATAACAGACAAGCATACAACACATGTGCTATCCGTGTTTGTGGGGAAGACGCCAATATAAACAACAGGGTATTCAACACCCAGCACAGAACCGCCACAAAGTAGCCACGTGCTCCCTAAAAAGTGTGGCAGAAGTTAGCAGCACCAGGTGTGGGGCTGTACACAAGACTAATAGTGAGAACACAGAGTAAGGTCTGAAGGGGTGAGAACTCTACACCCTACAAACTCAAAAAGGCCACCCAGCACTCTACAAGACAAAATTTCACGCTACGGAGAAAGTCTTGCGAATAGAACCCAGAGTGAGTAGGACAGGAATAACAGAGTGAAAGTAAACAAACAAATAAGGAACAGAGAACAGAGCCCAGGGAAAGTGAGCTACCAGAGGTCCAAATACTGGACAACATGCAGCAAAGTGGGCAAATCAAAAAATCATTACAAAGAAAGACATCAAACTAACATGCCTATACACATTAACAGCCGATGTATATGGAATTCTAGAAAAGATAAAACTGATTTTAAAAAAAGAAAAACTAATACTTTCCTGGGACCAGATGTGAGGGGAGGGCATCAGACTGAAAAGGGACATGCAGAAGTTTACTGGGGTCAAAGAACTGTCCCACACCATGACTGTGCGCTGGTTACACAATCACATCGAACCGCCACATTCCAAACTCAGCGGATTCAGAATGTGTGAACTGAACTGTTTCATAAGTAACACTTTCAATTTTTTAAAAGCACTTTTAGAGTTGTTAAGTTAAAAAACTATTCTTGAACCAATGCTTCTCTACCAGAAGTTCAGGAAAATCATATAAAGTATCCGGAATAAATATATAGAACTAGGGGCCGGCGCCGTGGCGCAGTAGGTTAATCCTCCGCCTGCAGTGCCGGCATCCCATATGGGCGCTGGTTCTAGTCCCGGCCACTCCTCTTTCTAGTCCAGCTCACTGTTGTGGCCTGGAAAGGCAGTAAAAGATGGCCTAAGTGCTTGGGTCCCTGCACCCTCATGGGAAACCAGAAAGAAGCACCTAGCTCCTGGTTAATAAAATAAATTTGAATCGGTGCAGCTCCGGCCATTGTGGCCATTGGGGAGTGAACCAATGGACGGAAGACCTTTCTCTCTTTCTCTCCCTCTTACTGTCTGTAACTCTACCTCTCAAATAAATTAATTAATTAAAAAAAAGAAATATAAAGAAATGTTTTATATTAAGATAAGCAGAGTTCTTAAGACACACAAATAGGCCAGCATGGAACAGGTTAAGCCACCACTTGCCAATTTGCATCCCAGCTGCTCCACTTCTGATCCAGCTCCCTGCTAAAGTGCCTGGGAAAGCAGCAGAAGATGGCCCAAGTCCTTGGGCTCCTGCACCCATGTGGGAGACCTGAAGAAGCTCTTGGTTTCGGATCGGATCGCCACAGCTCTGACCGTTACAGCCATTTGGGGAGTCAATCAGCAGATAGAAGACCTCTCTCTCTCTCTCTCTAACTCTGTCTTTCAAATAAATAAAATAAATCTTGAGAGAGAGAATTCTTTCTTTAAAAAAAAAGTAGTATGCAACACAAGAATTTCATTGATGAGAAATTCTTTTCTTTTTTAAAGTTTCCTTATTTTCATCTTACTGAAAAGGCAGAGTAACAAAGAGAGAAAGAGAGAACAGAGACAGAGGTATCTCACTTACTAGCCAGGGCTGGGAGCCCAGGACTCCATCTGGGTTTCCCACATGCATTTGGGCCATCATCCTCTGCTTCCCAGGATGCACTAGGAGGAAGGTGGTTCAGAAGCAGAGGTGCCAGGCCTCGAACCAGCACTCCAAGAAGGGATATAGGCGTCCCAAGTGGCAACTTAATCTGCTGCACCACAACAGCCTTCCCTCACATGACATTCAAAACCAGGAAAAAAGGTTATATATAGAAAAACCTTTTCAAGGAGGACAATCACAGAAAGGGGGTACGTGGAAGCAGCCTCTGGGTTATCCGTATGTTCTGTTTCTGATTAGGTGCTTTTTTAAAAAAAAAAAAAAAAAACAAAAAAAAAAGATTTATTTTATTTGAAAGGCAGACAGAGAGGGAGGGAGGGAGGGAGGGAGGGAGAGGGAGAGGGAGAGGGAGAGGGAGAGAGAGAGAGAGAGGCCTTCCATCCACTGGTTCACTCCCTAAATGGCCACAAAGACCAGAGCTGAGCTGATCTGAAGCCAGGAGCCAGGAGCTTCTCCTGGGTCTCCCATGTTGGTGCTGGGACCCAACAACTTGGGCCATCTTCCACTGTTTTCCCAGGCCATAGCAGAGAGCTGGATCCAAAGAGGAGCAGCTGGGATATGAACTGGGGCCCATATAGGATGTTGGTGCCACAGGGGGAGACTTATCCCACTACGCCACAGTGTCGGCCCCTCAAATAAATTTAATTAAAAAAAAAAAAAAAAAAAGAGCTCAGTGAGCCCCTTCTCAGTCACCCTGTGTAAAATGGCATTCCTCACTAGAATCCCCGATGACACGAACTTCTGTCAGTTTCACTCCCGCTGTCCCCACGTCTGGAACAGGGCCTAGAAGAGAAGGTACTGATCTCTACGGTTGTGCTGAATGGACAAACGAGTGAACGAATACAGGCCCAGATTTACTGCTCTCTCTCCTTTTAAGCATTAGCAGACTGAACTTTGAGACATTAAGTACAAGGTCCAAAGTCATAAAGAGGTAAGATTCACAGACATCCAAACCCAAAACACCTGGCTCTGAAGGCTTTAAGCCTGGGCAGGCACGAGCTGACTCGAAGGAACTAAGAGGGAGGGTTTTCTCCCGTCTGCAGTGCTGAAGTGGGATTTTACGTCTACCTAATCCACTGGGGACAGAGTATCAGGTTTACTGCTGCAAAGCTCTTACCAATTTTTATCTTGCTGTCGATTCCCTTTATAGCTGGATTTTTGAAGCCTGCAGCAAAGTTACCATTTAGCAACCCGAAAAGCAATGAATGACCTTACATGAGCTCTAGGATGTTTTCAAACAAGTTTATAGGAGTGTATACAAGAGGCAGCTGCTTACTCAATTACAGTTCTAATTAAGGTTTTGTTTGATGAGCAGATAAGGATTGAGATGCATTAAATTTGATAAAAACGGACTTGTCTGTTATCCTTGAGGCTTTCCCAGAGCATTACAAGAATGTCAGCTTCATGGTTCTGCAACCTGTATGTTAAACATGCTCACGTAAACATGCTTTGTAAAAACTGGTAAAGTTACTACATAAAATCTCTATCTTTTTGCAGATTTCTTAATTTAAGAGTTATGGTAAATTCAAATCATTTTACCCTTGAAACAAAATCTTTTCACATGTGACTTGTCTGTTGTTGCCAAATATACTGCTTTTGAAAAATTCAATGGTGATAAACTTTGTCTCAACAAGCATTCAGCCCATACTAAGACAGGGGACTTCAGATCCAATTTTATTTTTTAATGTCAACCTGGACATAAAATTGGTGATTCTGGTGTCAAACGACAGGCCAGCTACAGAGGATGTGAACTGACCATCACCCGTGGACTAACAAACGCTAGCTTACCAATTCTCTACCTGTGCTGACTTTAGAACCTAATTTGTATAGACCCCTGTTAGAGGCTGGCCACCTGCTGGGGACTCGCACAGGTCTCCTCGGCTGTGCTTACTCATGGTAGTAACAGTCCTGACTCACTCCCAAGCTTCCTGGCTCTGTCATTAGAATGAAGTGGATACTGACTGAGACACACAATAGAGCACAGCTACAATGAAATTCATCAATTTTATCGATGTCCACAGCAGGGAACGCTCACCATTTTCTCAGACGAATGGCATTATGTGAAATTAAGAGTATAAAATAACCATTGGAACAAAAGTGTCAGAATAATTCCATAAAAACAGCAAGGAAGACAGACTACTTAGTGAAAGAGTCTTTAAAAGACTTAAGACAGAAAATACAAAGTAACATGATTAAGCTAATATCAACGACATCTGATGTATCAACAAATGAAATGAGCTAAACTCACCTATGAAAAGAAAATTAACCTCAGACTGGATTAGGAAAAAAAAAACCCTCCACATTATAAATTGGAGTACAAATCAAATTCAAAAAGGTTAAAAGGAAAAGGATGGCTGAAAAAACCGCCTGGATGTACATGCTAGACAGGTGTAAATATCAAGAAAACGCTGGAACAGATTTTTTTTATTATTATTATTTGACAGGTAGAGTTACAGACAGTGAGAGAGAGAGACAGAGAGAAAGATCTCCTTCCGTGGGTTCCCTCCCCAAATGGCCGCCATGGCCGGCACTGTGCTGATCCAAAGCCAAGAGCCAGGTGCTTCCTCCTGGTCTCCCATGGGGTACAGGGCCCAAGCACTTGGGCCATCCTCCACTGCACTCCCGGGCCACAGCAGAGAGCTGGCCTGGAAGAGGAGCAACTGGGACCAGAACCTGGCGTCCACATGGGATGCCGGCGCCGCAGGCGGATGATTAACCAAGTAAGCCACAGCATCGGCCCCTGCTGGAACAGATTTTATTATCAGGAAAGACAGACATGAGATCAAAGTGTTGAATGAGACAATGAAGCAAAATGCAATGAATGGTCTGGGTGCAGGACGGAAGCATACTCTCTCAACCTGAACCTTTCTATAACACTTCTAAGGTTCTGAACTAACGGAGTACATAACTTACTCAAAAACTAAAACCATTTATCTAAAAAAGAGAAAACTCTAACACACACACACACACTCTCTCCCTTGCTCTCGCTCTCTCTGCCTTTCAAATAAATAAAGAAGTCTTTTGAGAGAGAGAGAGAGAGGAAAATAGAAGAGTGGATTCAGGGTTATGCAGAAGCTCCCTGGACTTCAACTTGGAGACAGCGCGGACAGAGCACGGAGCCACCCTGCCATCTTAGAGACCTAAGATGAGAAACAAGAGCCAAGCCCTCAAGGCAGCCTGACCCCACTCAACCTTCCTTCAAGCTTAGCGTTTAGATGAGCTGACAAACCCACTTTCAATGGAAACACTTTTAAGTAAGAACTCGTGTTTTCAAAAGGGAAAGGAGTCTTTGGCTGTGTAGAGAGGAACAGACACAGCACACAGGCGCGTGTTAGGCAGATGGCGGCCCCCACTGAGTCCACAGGGTCAACACCGAGCAAAGCTGGTGGCAAGCCCCAGTGTGATGCTGGCTGGCTGAGTCTGCTTCAGACCAGCCCAAGGGGGAGACAAAGGAGTTGTCAGGGATCCTGCAGACCAGGAGGGGCTCTCCTCACACGGCAGAGGTGAAATGACCCTTCCCAAGTTTCCACAGGAGACCAAACATTAAATGTGGATTTAGGGCTAGGCTGCCTCTGAGGGTCAGAGGCCTGAGACACATGAGGACCAAGCCTCAGAGGACAGGCCTCTGGGTAGACACGGAAGACTGAGAACTTCCCCACAGCGGAACTCCACAGGGCCCCTCCAGGCCGCATGCACAGGGACTGGGTTGGTTAGAAGGCCAGGAGAGGCACTGGGACAGGGGTTAAGACACTGCTTGGGACATCTGCACCCCATACCAGAGTGACTGGTCTGAGTTCCGGCTCTGCTTCCAACACAGCTTCACTGCCACAATGTGGGAGACCCAGATGGAGTTTCAGGCTTCCAGACTTGGCCCGGCCCAGCCTCTGCTTTTAAATGGAAGATCTCTGTCTGTCTGTTTCTGTCTCTATCTCTCTGCCATTCAAAGAAATTTTTAAAAAATTTAAATCAAGGGCCCAGTGCTGTAGCTCAATAGTTTAAGCTGCCGCCTGCAGTGCTGGCATCCCATATGGGCACTATTCGGGGTCCTGGCTGCTTCACTTCTGATCCAGCTCCCTGATAATTCACCTGGGAAAGCACTGGAAGATGGCCCAAGTCTCTGCCCCAGCCACCCACATGGGAGGCACTGAAGAAACTCCTGGCTCCTGCCTTCGCCATGGCCCAGCCCCAGTCATTGCAGCCATCTTGGGAGTAAACCAGTGGATGGAAGGTGTCTCTCTGTCTCTCCTTCTATGTAACTAACTCTGCTTTTCAAATAAATCAATCAATCTAAATCTTTTTTTAAAATTTAAACCAAAAGGCAGAAGAGATGGGATGATTATAAGTCAGAAGTCTGTACTGGACACACTCACGCCTTCCTAAGTTCTCTGGTTCTTTCCCTTCTCTGGACTTCACTTGCCCTTCTTCACACAGCTTGTATTTTTGTTCACCTGCTCTCTTTACCTTCTTTTTTATTTTATTTGTTTAACTACTTTTACCTTCTTTTCAAAAGGCAAAGTTCCATCAAAAAGCGTCTAATCTGTGCTGGCAAACATGACGGGAAAACACCTGTATCTGCAGTGAGGTCAGCGCACTCAGGACCAGGAGTGGGAGGGGAAGGGCGGACCTGAGGGGCGGGAACACGGCAGGGAGGGGCCCGCACAGCGCCCACCGTCCAGACCTCCACGCCTCCTCCCCAGTCCTGGACACCCTCCCTAAGGATGCAGGTCCCCTGGTCACTATTTTATTTTTCCATCCTCTCGCCACTACGATCTTTGCACCACCCGCCTGCACGTTCATTGCCCCCAGCCCTGGGTACCTGCTCCTGTTTAGGGGGGACCAAGCCACGCCCCCTCTAAGCCACTTGCCCAGAATAAGCCATGCTAGGGGTGCAGGGCTTTCTGCTGGATATGACAGCTGTGGCTGCAAACTGACATTCTAGAAACAAAACTGGTTCTTGGAAGGAAGAACACACGCTTTTGTCAGAAATTTTACTGTCAGAGAGGGAAATGCAAACTTTAACACACAATGGGAGGGAAAGAAATTTCACAAGATACTGACCAACATAATGTCAGTTGTAGCATAAAACATCACTTTTTTAAGTTGAGAGCAGAAATGAGGCGAGGGGCCGCCGTTTCCCCGTGTGTTCCCTGAGGGGTTGCCTCACACGGTGCTGGAGCCATGAAGTGCACCCAGTCCCAGCTGTGCCACTTCAGAGTCATCTGACCCAGGACAAGTGCTTACCCCGTCCGCCTCCCCTGCCCCTTCCACAAGTCTGTCTTAAAATGGTAGTCGCTTTGGGGATGGTATCGTGCAGTGGTGGGTTAAGTAGCTTCCTATAATGTGGGCATCCCATATGACTGCCAGTTACAGTCCCAGATGCTCCACTTTCAATCCAGCTTCCCGCTAACGACCGTGGGGAATCAGTGGAAGATGGCCCAAGTGCTTGGGGCCCTGCCACCGACGTGAGACACGGAGGAACTTCCAGGCTCCTGGCTGTAGCCTGACCCCGTCCTAGCTGTTGTGGCCACTTAGGGAGTGAACCAGCTGAAGGAAGCTACCTCCCTCCCTTTCTCCTTCTCTCTCTCTGCCCTCCTAACTCCCTCCTGTGATTTCTCTGTATCTCCTTTAAATAAATAAATAAATAAATCTTTTAAAAAATCGTGGCTTTCTCACAAGACTGTCTGTGAAGATTAAGGCATTCCATTTAAACATAAAATCTTAAAAACAATGTCTAATACACAGCATCAGCTACTGTAATATTACTGTGGCTCTTTAAGATGGGGATGGGCTTCAGAACAGCTGTGGCTCCCCACAGCAGCAGAGGTGGTGCCGGCAAGATGGGTGGTTCCCCATGGCAGCAGAGGTGATGCTGGTAACAAGGGTCGCTCCCCACGGCAACCACATGTGTTCTCTGACAGCAGCTTTTCCATGCCAGAGAATGAAGATGAAGGCTGGATAAAGCTGCCTGCAAGTGACTCCAGAAACCAAGGTCCCTCCCAAATACCACTTATCCTACTTCTTGTTTGTTTAAGATTTATTTTATTATTTATTTGAAAGGCAGAATTTACAGAGAGGGAGAGAGATCTTTCATCCACAGGTTTACTCCCCAAAAGACCACGAATGCTAGCGCTGGGCCAGGCCAAAGCCAGGAGCCTGGAACTCCATCCAGGTCTGCCATGTGGTTGACAAGGACCTGACTCGTTAGGTCATCATCCATTGCTTTCCCAGATACACTAGCAAGGAGCTCCCAAATGGATGCCAGTGTTACAGGTGGTACCTTAATCCATGGTAGCAGAACGCCAGCCCCACCTCACCCACTTCTGATGTTTGAAATGCCTGGGAACAGGCACCAAGCATTTTGATTTCACAAGTACACGCAGAAGTTACTTGGCCGTCATCTAAAAGCAGTCATCAAATAAGAGGAAACCAATATTCTAGAAAAGTTCCTGCACACTAACACCATCTTTAAAGTTAAAAAGCTAAGAGAACGTAATTAAAGTTGCTGGACTCTAAAACAGATGACTCAAGAAGGTACCAACTGCGCAATACGTATGTGCTTTGCTGAACGTTCTACAGACTGCGTTAGCTCAGCTACACATGCACCAAGCACTCGGGCATCCATTCTGCGTTCACCTGGCTCTATTACAGTGAAACCACAGGGCGTCTCTGGTGCTCCCACCCCAACACGCATTTCTGAAATGCAGCAAATAACTTCTGACACAAACAACAAGACCAAATAAATCTTTTTAAAATGACATTCTAGAAAGTCAATGTCTAAAATATCCATTATAGGGACATAGAAATCAAAGTCAAACTCAGAACAAAGCCTTTTGGCACCAACAAAATTCAATAAAGGCAAAAAATATTTTCTAAAAATGGTGCAGAAACAACTGGTAATTATATGATGGAAAATGAAACTGAACTCCTATGTCATATCCTCATACCACAAAATTAAATCAAAATATATAACAGAGCTAAAAGTAAAAGTTAAAACCATAGAGCTTCCAGAAGAAATATCTTCATGACCCTGGAGTAGGCTAGACTGCTCAGAATACAAAAAGCACTAACCACAGAAAAAGAAATTGATAAGTCTGACTTCATAAAAAGTAAAACCTTGTGTTCTTCCAAAGCGATCAATTTAATAAACAAGCCTCGGAATGGGAGAAAATATTCACGACCCATGTATCTGACAAAGGATTTTATTCAGAATGTATAAAGAATTCTGGTAACACAAGCCATCCAAGTCTTAAAATGGGCAATAGAAGATACACAAGTAAAACCTATCAACATATGAAACTATCACTGATCATCAAGAAAAAACAAATCAAAACCAAAACGGATCCTTCTGCCCATGGACACTGGCAAGGACGCATCATCAAAGTCTCTCTTCCCAGGGCCATCACGTCTCCTCTTAAATCTGCAGAAGCTCACGACCGGCGCTGTAGTGTAGCGGGTGAAGCCGCTGCCTGACTGCTGGCATCCTATGTGGGCACCAGTTCGTGTCCCAGCTGCTCCACTTCCTGTCCAGCTCTCTGCTGTGGCCTGGGAAAGCAGGAGAAGATGGCCCGAGTCCTTGGGCTCCAGCACATTGGGCACTGCCTTGAATCTCCATTACAACATGGCGCCTGCAGGTGCTCGAGGGGCACGTCTGCGGCTGCTGCAATTAAGCTACTTAAGATCAGACCACCGGCAGGGACAGGTCCGCTTTAGTTTCGGACACGTGGACAGTGCGTGATCCCTACACTTTGCTTAAGGTGCCCCTGTGCGTGGCCCACCCACGCCTGCATGACCTTTGCACTGACTGGCTCCCCTACTGCACATGCCTTTTGTAAGCTTTACAAGCCTACATACTTCTTCAATAAAGCGGTTCCTGCTTCGACAGAACTCACGGGTGCTGGTGGTGTGTTCAGCACCCGTCGACCTGACCTCTCCCGTTCGCCTTGCTGGTGAGTGTCTGCACTGGCCCCTGCTGGTCAGGGGCCAGTCTCGGGCTTGAGACCCCGACACCTGCACCCGCATGGGAGACCCAGAAGAAGCTCCTGGCTCCTGGCTTCCTATCGGCACAGCTCTGGCCGTTGCAGCCAACTGGGGAGTGAACCAGCGGATAGAAGACCTCTCTCCCTCTCTCTCTCTGCATCTCCTCTGTGTAACTCTGACTTTCAAATAAATAAATAAATGTTTTTTTAAAAAATAAATCTGAGGAAGCTCTCCATGGGAAGGCTGGGCTTTGAAACCATCAGTGAGAGTCTGAGGAGCAATGGGAACGCTCGCAGACTGTGGTGATGAGAGATCCAAACACCACGTGCTCCAGGGGCTTTGGGTTTGTCACCTGCACCGCCGTGGAGAACATGAATGCAGCCATGAACACAAGGCCACAAAAGGTGGACGCAAGAGCTGTGGAACCAGAGAGGGCAGCCTCATGAAAAGAACCTCAAAGAGGTGGTGACCATCTAACTGTGAAGATCTCTGCTGGCGGCATTAAAGAAGACGGTGACGAACATCACCTCAGAGATGGTTTTGTAACAAGGTGGGAAAATCCAAGTGACTGAGATCATGACTGACCCCTGATGACCATGACTCTGAGGACAAGACTGTCACGCAGAAATACCATACCGTGAATGGTCACGAGTGAGAAGTCAGGAAGATCCTGTCGAAGCCAGAGACGGCCAGAGCTGCCTCCACGCCAAGAGGCTGGAGTGGTTCTGGAAACTTCGCTGGGGGTCGTGGGTCATGACAACTTTGGTTTTGGAGGAAACGTCAGTGGCTGCGGTGGCTTTGGTGACAGCCAAGGTGGTGGTGGATACAGTGGCAGTGGGGATGGTTACAATGGATTTGGTAATGATGGAAGCAATGTTGGAGGTGGTTGAAGCCAAAATAATTTGGCAATTCAACAATCAAGCTTCACATTTTGGGTCCACAAAGGGAGCAAACTCTGGAGGCAGAAGCTCTGTCCCCTGTGGTGGCATGCACTACTTTGCCAAACCATGAAATCAAGGTTCCTACTAGATGGTAGGAACAGGAGCTGAGGCAGTGGCAAAGGTCTTAATGACTGTCAGGAAACAAAGCTTAGAAGGAGAGGAGGGCAGAGAAGGGGCAGGAAAGCTACAGGTCACAGCAGACTTGTGAACTGGGCCAAGCAGAGTGGTGGCAGGGCCTCGCTGCTACAAAGATGACATGTTTTTATACAACACTCACGTGTGTTGGCAGAAAAATCTGAGGATTATATTTATAACTGGTTATTTTACTTTCTGTTTTGTGGAAAGTAAAAAGCGTTCCAACAAAAAGGTTTTAAAGTAATTTTTTTGGCCGGTGCCATGGCTCAATAGGCTAATCCTCCGCCTTGCGGTGCCGGCACACCAGGTTCTAGTCCCGGTCGGGGCGCCAGATTCTGTCCCGGTTGCCCCTCTTCCAGGCCAGCTCTCTGCTGTGGCCAGGGAGTGCAGTGGAGGATGGCCCAAGTGCTTGGGCCCTGCACCCCATGGGAGACCAGGAGAAGTACCTGGCTCCTGCCATCAGATCAGCGCAGTGCGCCAGCCGCGGCGGCCATTGGAGGGTTAACTAACGGCAAAGGAAGACCTTTCTCTCTGTCTCTCTCTCTCACTGTCCACTCTGCCTGTAAAATAAATAAATAAATAAAAAATTTAAAAATTTTTTTCTTTTTTTGTACCCGTGCTGTTGATTGCTAAATATTGTAATAGGTGCCAGCACTATGGCCTAGCAAGTAAAGCCACCGCCGGCATCCCATATGGGTGCCAGTTCTAGTCCTGGCTGCTCCACTTCCGATCCAGCTCTCTGCTATGGCCTGAGAAAGCAGTGGAAGATGACCCAATTGCTTGGGCCCCTGCACCCGTGTGGGAGACCCGTAAGAAGCTCTTGGCTCCTGGCTCTGGATTGGCCCAGCTCCAGCCATTGTGGCCAACTGGGGAGTGAACCAGTGGATGGAAGACTTTCCTCTCTCTCTCTGCCTCTGTCTCTCTGTAACTCTGCCTTTCAAATAAATAAATTAAAATCTTTAAATAATAAAAAACTACATAAATAAATGTTATAATAGTATGATCACGATGCTGAATAAATGTATCTTTTTATCTTTTTAAAACATTACAGACTAATGCATACTCACTACATTGGTTAACGCTACAAAGACAGACACCACCAAGAGTTGATACACTGCTGGCAGGACAGTGAAACTGTGGAACACTAGGGAAAGTGGTTAGCTGTTTCTCATACAGTTAAATGTACACTTACCCACATAACCCAAAGACTCTACTCCCAAGTATTCGCTCAAAATAAAATCATGTTCCCACAAAAAGATAGTGCAAGAATGTTCTTAGCAGCTTTACTAGAAATAGCCAAAAGCAGAAACAATCCAAGCGCTTGGCAACTGGCTGGCTAAACAGGTTTTGGTATATTCATACAACGCACATACCACTGGACAAGCAATGGCATGACCACACTCATGACACCATGCCGAGTTAAAGGAGCTGGACATGAAAGAATACACACCAAGAAGATTCCATGTACGTGGAACCCAGCCACTGTCCTCCAGCGACAGAGGTGAGAGCAGCCACCGCTTGGTGTGGGAGGTGGAGAAAGGGAGAAATGACAGCAAGAGGCACAGCGACGTTGGGGGAAGGTGGAAGCGTTCTGCTTCTTACCCAGGGTGCAGTTGTACTGATGAGTCTACTTGCCAAAACGGACTCACTCTACCATTAAAATGTATAAGCTTAATAAACCTTTAATAAATGCATAAACTTTACTGTACATAAATTATAATTAATTCAAGTTGACTACAGTTTTTTATACTTGTCATGTATCATTTATAGCTAAGGATTTTCTATTAAAAACCTAAAAAAAAATTTCTGTTTAAGTATATATTTCAAACACTTTTGTGTAACAGAATTCTAATTGAGTATGTATTCGACAACAGGCAATGATGAGAAGTCTGTCTCATTCTGAAGAGAAATACTGAACCTCAAAAATGTATTCCAAAGGCTGGCGCTGTGGCACAGCAGGTTAAAGCTCTGGCCTGTAGCGCCAGCATCCCATATGGGTGCCGGTTCAAGTCCCGGCTGCACCACTTCTGATCCAGCTCTCTGCTAACGCCTGGGAAGGCAATAGAAGAGGGCCCAAGGCCCCCTCTGGCCATTGTGGCCATTTGGGGAGTGAACCAGCGGATGGAAGACCTCTTTCTCTCTCTCTAGGTCTACCTCTTTCTGTAATTCTTTCAAAAAAATAAAATAAATCTTTTTTAAAAATGTATTCCATATAGACACGCTCTGGATGTGGAGACAGTGGAAATGTCACCCCCTAGTTATATCTGTACATGTGAAAGAATCATTCTAACATGGTAAATTCAAAAAAAAAGTTCCCTGTGCTTCAAAAATGACTTTTTCCAATATCAAAACCACAAAGTCATTACCTGACCTCAAATCTGCCTTGGGGAATAGGGAAGAGTTCTTCTCGAAGGCTTACATAATCCCGAGGAGGGCTCTCAACCTCACAATACACTCAGATCAATGAAAATCCATTGCAAATATTTTTTAATGCATGATTAAAAGCACTTTCTTAACAAAAGACAAAACATCAAGACTATTTCACTCGGATTAGATGCTTTGAGTCCATAAGCTCAAGCCTGCCTCAGACAGCCTAA
Source organism: Oryctolagus cuniculus (assembly GCF_051225735.1). Lineage (NCBI taxonomy): Eukaryota > Metazoa > Chordata > Mammalia > Lagomorpha > Leporidae > Oryctolagus > Oryctolagus cuniculus. The sequence continues at coordinate 4,218,732 of NC_142880.1, read as the reverse complement.
AATAATCTTTCTCTACTCGGGTTTTTCCTCTATAAATACTAATACTGATATTATCCTGGGAAATAGCTGCTTTTAAAACAATCGTCTCTGAGATTCATAGAAAAATGAATTTTAAAACTTTATATAAAAAAGCATCACCAAATGGTGTTTCAAGTCAAGTCAATATGCCTGTTACTGTACAATGAACATAGGGATAAATGCATGGAGGAGGGGGGAGGTCCCTGCCCTACCTTATGAGTTGGATTGTGCCCCTACAAAATCCATATTGCAAGTCCTAGCACCCGCATTTCACAGGGCCTTTCCAAAGGCAATCAAGTGAAAGTAAAGTCAACAAGGTGGGCCCAAATCCACTAGTGCTGCTGTCCTGACACAAAGGGGAAATGTGGACACAGAGACAGGCACAGAAGGAAACCAGGTGGAGAGACATGAGAAGAAAAGGCCATCTGTAAGCCAAACAGAGAGGCCTGGAACATTCCAGATCCTTCCTTCCCAGCCCTGAAAAGGAGCCGTTCCCACTGATAGCTTGATGTTGGGCTCCCAACCTCCCACCTGTGAGATGGTAACATTCTCTGTGACAGCAGACATGGCAAATCTACACACCCGGCCAGGTGTCCACGTCTACTGCGAGGCAATATAACAGACAACACAGAGAGACGGCTGCAGCATTGTGCGCCAATCCCTGGAGTGTAAATGTTCCCTCCCTGGCTGATCTCGCGCTACCACTACTGTAACACAAAATTCCTCAAAGCTTAACAATCCACTCTCATAAGCCGCTACAAATCAGCGCCACCACTAACCACTGACGCCTCCGTGATTAGTATCCACCATGATTCCAAGTGCAGTCAAGGTTAGTGCAATAACGCTAGAAAGGGCAGGGCCTCATCAAACGACAGAACTGTCAGCATACGGTCTATTTTAAGAGAGAAATGTGGCAAAAATGCATCGCGCAATGTGAGGAAAGCCGAAGGACGGCACAAAAAACAAATGCGAAGGCGTGACAGTGGCTAACATTTACCAAGCAGTCACTGTTCCAGCCACTGCTCCGTACCCCAGTTCGTGCAGACTCATTCACTCTTCACAGCGCCCTGTGGAACAGTTATGCTCATCACACACCTCTTTTTGAGTGAAGTAAGTGAGCCCCAGAGACGTGAAGACTCACAACTAACAGGAGAGGAAATCAACACCCAATCACAGTCGGCTGTATCCGCCTCCCCCACCACTCTGCACCTGACCACCATCTGGGCTCACCGTACCTGCCATGGTCGGAGCATGACCATGGTTATCGGACCATGATACCCCATGATTACTCAGGGGTAGCAGAGCCCAGGGAAAGGAAAAGCGACGGGTTGGACAAAGTCTGGCCTCAGGTGTTGTTAACCTACACAAGCAAGGGGGTCACAAACCAAGCTCTTAGAAATCGGGCCATTTTAACCTTTTGGCAGACATATTGTCTGAAGGCATCAAATCAAATTAAAACTCGTGAATACCTCAAAGTCTGCAAATGAAAATGAAAATCTTTGTGGAAAACCAAATCCCTGCCTCCTTAACTACCTGGTTTCTAAACCCTGATACTGACGTAGAAGGACCAGCTCAGCGGGCCTAAGGCACCTGTGACCTCTCAGGAGCACAGCACGGCCTGGAGCCCCTGAGAACAAAAGCAGGACAATCGTGCCCATTCCCCAAGCCACACCAAGCACCTGGACGATGAGGCTGCCCTCACAGCACCGACAGCACAGGCTGCACCAAGCAGAGGCCGCTAAAGGTTCTACTTCTGAGGTTAGAAGCACTTCACATCACCATGGCCCCAGGGGACTGGGGGAGGTGACAACTGAATCCCACCACTGGTTTTTTTTTGTTTTTTTTGTTTTTTTTTTTTCCCCCACAGGCAGAGTTAGACAGTGAAAGAGAGACAGAGAGAAAGGTCTTCCTTCTGTTGGTTCACTCCCCAAATGGCCAGTACGGACGGCGCACTGTGCCGATCAGAAAGCAGGAGCCAGGTGCTTCCTCCTGGTCTCCCATGGGGTGCAGGGCCCAAGCACTTGGGCCATCCTCCACTGCACTCCCGGGCCACAGCAAAGAGCTGGACTGGAAGAGGGGCAACCGGGACAGAATCCGGTGCCCCAACTGGGACTAGAACCCCAGTGTGCCAGCGTCGCAGGCGGAGGATTAGCCTAGTGAGCCGCGGCGCTGGCCCCCATCATAGTTTTCAACATTTGTCCAGTGCTCACCTCTGGCACTGACTTAAAACAATCACTCTTCACATCTGTGTCTGCCGAGCGCCGAGCGCTGTGACAGGCAGGACGCTGACAGAAGAGCTATTCTGGAGTACTGATGGCAGCAGTGAATACACACACATCCCTCAGCAGAGACCCCCGCAGTGTGGGACAGAGGCGAAGATGCACGCCGGACGCTGCTCTCTCAACAGAGGCACGCACTTCCATGTGCGCAGGACCCTAGGGTTAACTCCCTTTCCTCTGCAGCCCCGGGAGAGTGACAGAATGAAACACAGGCTAAGGGACTGTCTCTCGACAGGAATAAGACGGTGAGAGGGAAGGAGAGGGGAGGAAGACGCGAAAGCCGACCCACAGCCAGGCCATTCCGACTGCCCTCTGGAAGGCAGAGCAGGGATTGTTTCTGTGTGGGGAGCAGCCTATTGTCTTCATCAACTTAACTGCTCACAAGTGAACTTTTGATCGCTGGGGGTTGACAGTTCAGAGTTACATAAAAGGCGGTAACGTCTACTTACCTAGAAGGTAATTCCTACACAAACGACACCCTGACTTCATAACCAGAAACTGCTCAGACTCAGAAAGGCGGCCATCACTGCATCGAGTCCTCTCCCACAGCACACTACGGCTGGCAAGCAGCAGCAGGTCTGTTTAAACAGAGCTGAGCACCTGCCAGCCAGCTAGGAAGACGAGGCAGAGCAGCCACAGCCTGGCCTAACTCCAGTGAGCAGCTGTCAAGCGAAGCCACAAACCACAGTGAGAAACACTTCTCACATCTGACAGTGCCTTACGTTCCCACTGCTACTGTAACTAAACACCACAAATTCTGTGACTTCACACAACACACATTCAAGGCTGCACTGCTCTCGCCGGGCTCCAACAAGGCACTGGCAGGGCCCTGCTCCCTCCTGAAGGCTCCTGGGGAGGCTCCTGGTCTCCACAGCTGGCACTCATACCCTTGTGTCCCCTTCCTCTGTGCGCACAGCCGAGAGCGCAGGTGCAACACTCACATTACTCTGACCTCCTCCCTCGCCTCCTCTCACACTTAAAGGACTCGAGCACTGGCTGACCCCTGGATAAGGCAGAGAGGTCCCTCTCCTAAGGTCAGCTGGTGAGCAGCTGTAACTGCCCTCTGCCTAGGAACCTAACATGGCCACAGGTTCCAGGGTGGAGAAGTGGCCGTGCCCCTGCTGCCTCACAGACACAGACCGACCACTGGGCTGTTCTCCCGCCTCTGTCGACGCCTCTCCTATGAAACAGACTCTACCACGGTAATCACCTCCCAGGGCTCCTACGGAAACTGCCTGTGTTAATGTCAGCACTGGTCACAGAACGCACTGGAAACAGGATGAACGATGTCATTACGGGAATCTTCAAACAGTTCATGGAGAAACACATAGTATACAAGTGTTCATGGATTTTAAATTGTTACCTTTTAATTCCATTTTTCACCAGGTTTGTGAAACACCCTCACAGCCATATTTTACAAATTATTTAACCTTTATTTAAACTTTTTTGTCGTTGCAGCTTCCCGAAATCTGCATAATATCATCACCTACTCATCAGCCCAGGGCTTGCATAAAGCTGCCCTCCATTCTATAAACTGCACCGTCACATACGGTGGCACCTACCCACAGCAGCTACTAGGCACATGGAGTATGGCTATTCAGAACTGAGATGTGTTGACAGCATAAAATACACACTGGAATCTGAAAACTTATTACATAAAAAAGATGATGAATTAGTATATAGAGAAGAATTTAAAGAATACGTTTTAAAAAAGCGTGTAGAAGAATTACATGTTAAAATGATAAGGGAACATGCTGAACTGAATAATTATTACCATTAATTCCATCTGTTCCTCGTTATCTTTTTGATGTGACAACTGAAGAATGTGAGGTTACACGTGTGGCTCTCACTGTGGCTCACATTATAGTTCTGCTGAGCAGTGCTGCCCTGGACAGAACTATTCCCTCCCTGGGCACTCTCGGTGCCCAGTCTGCTCCCCTCTCCCTGCTTGATGTCGTCTACTTTGCAATGTAGCTACCTTTACAGTACTGGCTCTCGGCACAGGCTCGGAGCCCTGACTATGCACTAAGACTCACAGCAATTTTACAGTAAATAAAGAGAAATGTCACTCAGCTACACTATTTGGCTTATTATGGACATAACAGGAAAGCCCAGAAGTCTGTTTAACCTTTTGAAGCAATTTTTCCTTGGGTTAAAGACAGGATTAGGATACACAGCGAGTGAGAAAAGACAATGACAATACTTACCTTGTTGTATTTAATGCACTCAGATATCCTCCACTCTGTACTATTCTACTCCGTATTCGTCGAGTGGTAACTGATCCACTAGCAGCCAGTGACAAAACCCTCTTCACAAAGCCCTGTGACACCTGCCACTCCCCTGCTCCTGACGCTCCCACCAGGCAGGCACCACCCCCACCCACCCTGTAGCCCTCCTGCGGCTGCCCTCCCCTGCAGGCTGTAGTGCAGTGCCACCCCCACCCATGATGAGCTCAGGGCCCAGGCCCACCCCAGGAGGTCCTCAGCCCAGCACAGGCACTGAGGGAAGGGACCTGGGACCAGGTCATAGGGCATCCCGGACGGCTGTGCTCCCAACAAACCCAGGGAAATGCTATCAAGCTCAGTACTGTGCATATTAATATGTGGTGTACACACGCATGAGAAGTCAAATACCAGACAGGCATTTTCTCTCAAAGAAGGCGGGCAGGGAGAGGAAGGGAGGAAGGAAAACGCACACTGGGTGCCCAGACTTGAATTGCTCTGGGGATAAAGACCTGGGCTAAAGGCTAAGAAGGACTCAAAAAACATGATGGCAGCGGCAAGAAACTTCTGGCCTGAAAACAAAAGATAAGAGAATAATCCCTGAGTCACCAGGGAAAATAAATTAGTAAGAAATCTCCCTCCAGCGGGGAGGTCTGGCAGGAAGGAGTCACTACGAAGACTAATAGACAAGTCTACATGCAGACAGGCTCCGAGATAAGCAAGGGCTCTCAAGCAGGCTGGCCTGAGCGCCTGACCTGAGGGGCACAGGCCCTGAGCACTTCTTGGGAAGGACGACTGGTTCAGTCGAGGGGTTTTGTGTCATCGCCACACTGTAAGGTCACACCATAAGGAGAGCAGGCCTAGGGTCCCGCTGGGTGTTCTGACTACTCAGTGTGGACAGCGGCTGTTGACAACTCAAGCCCCTGGCCCTCCTGGAATGAGGACGGCTGGCCTCTCCTCCAAGGGCTACTGGAACAGGACCCGTGTGCCGGAGCTGCAAGAGTTCCACCCTCTCCTTCACCTGCCTCCTCCTTCCTTCAGCCACACCTTGCAGTTCACACTGCCCTCTGCCTTCAGCTGAAGCAACAGGCCACGTTCATACTTTGTGTAGGATTTCCTAAGACGATGCCAACAATAAATGATTTTAAAGAACGATACCTACGGCTGGTGCTGTGGCGCAGCAGGTTAAGCCACCATCACCTGTGATGCAGGCATCCCACATGGACGCCAGTTTGAGCCCCACTGCTCCACTTCCCATCCAGCTCCCTGCTAATGCACCTGGGAAGGCAGCAGAAGATGGTCCAAGTGCTTGGGTCTCTGCTTCCCATATGGGAGACCCAGATGGAATTCTAGGCTCCTGGCTTTGTTCTGGCCCAACCCCATGCCATTGCAGCCATTTGAGGAGTGAACCAGTGGATGGAAAATCTCTCTGTCTCTCCCTCTCTGTATAACTCTGCCTTTCAAATAAATAAAAAGTACTTTAAAAGTACTGCTCTTGAGCGATGACTCATTACTGAAACCATTTTTGCAAACCACAGTGGGCAAGGGAGAGACATTGCAAATATTAAAATTTAAAACACAGATCTGTAGGAAGAAACACATGAAACAAAACACTTTCATTAGGAGACTTTATATATCAAATCCTCAGCCCCAGAACAGGTGTATTTACAAAACTCAAACAGTTAGTGAAACGAAGGCTGCACACCTCCTTCCACTGCCTGCCAGCTGTCCGTCCCGGCAGCGCGGCGCAGCCTGGGAGTGCGGGGCAGTCAGCAAGATCTTCTCTCGAGGTGCCCTCCTCCTGCCCGCTGCTCTCAGCGCACCTCCTGCACGGACTCACCATTCATTCTTCTGCAGGAGGTGCCTTCCTGAGACCCGCTCAATGGGATGCACACAGACTCCATTCAACAGCACGGCAAACACTGCCGCAGAGCCACGTCACCTATCAGCCCACCACGCTGAAACTGAGTTTTCACACAGACGAGTGCAGCACAGCCAGTGAATGTGCTACCTGGATACACAAAAGTATCGCCACCTTCCACCAGGGAAAGAATTAATGTCGCTTTCAAAGGAGATCAACACGAATGGATTCTAGCACTGACAGCACGTCTGCTGTAAAGAGAGGCACGCTCTCTCCTGCTGTGGACGAGACCGATTTCTGCCGCTGGATTCACTACCATCTCTACCGCCACAGCCAATTTCCTGATTCTAGATTTCTCTAAACAGCTCAGAGATTATTATCTGAAATGGCAAAGGACTCTCTCTTCTACTCCAGAAATGAGGAAGAAGGGAGATACAGGTTAAAAAAATAAAATAAAACAAAACAAGATTTCCTACGACCACCAGAAGAGAGAGAACGGTTTCCAGTGCCATAGAAGAGGCCAGGGCCTAGACTTCTTCAACACTAATCGTCATAGTAGTTACTAAACTCTCTCAGATAACAACCGTGAAGACTCTCATTAATATCTGCTGTCAGAAATACTCATGGAAATGTCAGAAGTTTTAGCTAATTTAAAGTGAGATTTTAAAAAATTTTAAAGAATAAAATTACTGTTACAAAAGTAAAAGGAAATGAATACGTTCTTCCCCAGATAAGTGAGATTCTTCTTGTATCTACTCCCTGTCGGCATATACTGACCATCACACACATTTCAGGATGGACTGCCAGCTACTACAGCCCTTCCAAGTTGGAAAAACCCAAATCATTTCTCTCAATAAAAACAAACAAGAAGTACTCATTACTCTCCATTCAAACCTCCCTTATTTAGTCAAGCATTTATCAAGCGTGTGTTAACAGGGCTGTACTGTGAGCTTCCGGGACACGACGGAACCATCCGGTCTCCAGTCTATCATCTCAGCCTTTCTCACAGGAAACTCTGTACGACAGGGCTCTCTCCGCACTGGTTCTCCTCAGGTCTCTTTCACTTGACACACCCTTTCTCTCCAAACCCACCCCACCCCTGCCACAGACTGCCACGCTCACCCTGGCAAAGAAGCTCAACCCAGTCAGTCTCTGCTCCCTGAGAACACCGCACATCTCTGTCTGCCAGGACGGTGTCTTCCCGGTCTCATTACCACTGTTTGTTCCCACAGCACTCCCCTTCTAGACTGCAGCCTCCCGGGAGGAAGACTTCTTAATCAGTTTGGTATCCTCACCACCTGGGAACAAACCTGACATACGCTGATTAAGCGTTTTTAAGGATAAATGAATGAATGAATATAAATGATAATGTGCAACTCAAAGAATGTATCAATCTACTGGAAATATTTATAAATGCAGAGGGTGTTGGGTTTTTGGGGGGAGGAAGGGAATAAAAGAATATTCAATTGGAATTTATTGCTAGCTATCTATATCACTAAAATAAACTCGAGGGGTGGGCATTAGGTACAGTGGTTAAGTCACCACGTGGGGCACCTACATCCCACACTGGATGCATGCTGGAGTCCCAGCCTCTCTGCTTCCCATCCAGCTCCCTGCTAACGTGCACCCTGTGAGGCAGCAGGTGATGGTGCAGCCATATGGGAGAGCCGGCTTGAGTTCCAGGATCCTGCTGCAGCACGGCCCACCCCAGACTGCAGATTCTAGCAATAAGGCATCTCGGGAGTGAACCAGTGCAGATTCATTCTCTCTCTCTCTCTCTCTCTCTATATATATATATAAATATTAAATATTTTTTAATTTAATGAAATCAAATAAACTTGAAGGAATAAAAAATACCTTCACAAGACAGGTGAGTGACTATGAACAATGGAGAGTAGCCATATTCAAAAACGTAAATGTCCTTTCTGGACCTTGAATTCATCATTTATGTTTCTCTAGGTTGGACTTCTTTTTTATATATAGAAAGCTTTTATTTAATAAATATACATTTCCCCAGTACAACTTTTGGATTATAGTTCTTCCCCCGATTCCCAGCCTCCCACCCCAACACCCATCCCACCTCCTACTCCCTCTCCCATCCTATTAAGATTCATTTTCAATTATCTTTACATACTGAAGAGCAACTCTACACTAAGTACAGATTTCAACAGTTTGCACCCACACAGACACATGAAGTATAAAGTACTGTTTGAAGACTAGTTTTACTGTTAATTTTCATAGTACATTAAGGACAGAGGTTCTACATGGGGAGCAAGTGCACAGTGACTCCTGTTGTTGATTTAACAACTGACTCTCTTATTTATGATGTCAGTAATCACCTGAGGCTCTTGTCATGAGCTGCCAAGGCTATGGAAGCCTTTTTTTTTTTTGACAGGCAGAGTGGACAGTGAGAGAGAGAGAGACAGAGAGAAAGGTCTTCCTTCTGTTGGTTCACCCCACAATTGCCGCTGCGGCCGGCACACCACGCTGATCCGAAGCCAGGAGCCAGGTGCCGCACTTGGGCCATCCTCCACTGCACTCCTGGGCCACAGCAGAGAGCTGGACTGTTAGAGGAGCAACCGGGACAGAATCCGGCACCCCAACCAGGACTAGAACCTGGTGTGCCGGTGCCGCAGGTGGAGGATTAGCCTTTTGAGCCGCGGCACTGGCTTGGGAAGCCTCTTGAGTCCACAAACTCCGACATCATTTAGACAGGGCCAAAATCAAAGTGGAAGTTCTCTCCTCCCTTCAGAGAAAGGTACCTCCTTCTCTGATGGCCCATTTTTTCCATCGGGATCTCACTCACAGAGATCTTTCATTTAGGTCATTTTTTGCCACAGTGTCTTGGCTTTCCATGTCTGAAATGCTCTCATAGGCTTTTTAGCCAGATCCAAATGACTTAAGGGCTGATTCTGAGGCCAGAGTGCTGTTTAGGGCATTTGTCATTCTCTGTCTGCTGTGTGGCCTGCTTTCTATGTTGGATCGTTCTCTTCTTTTTAAGTCTATCATTATTAGCAGACACTTGGTCTTATTTATGTGATCCTTAGACAATTAATCCTATCTTTATGATCAGTTATGAACTTAAAATGATCACTTTAACTAGTAAGATGGCATTGGTACCTCCCAACTTAATGGGATTTGGAGTCCCATGGCAAGTTTTTAGCTTTACCCTTAGGGGTAAGTCCGTGGGAACGTGTGCCAAACTGTACACCTCCTCCCTCTCTTATTCCCACTCTTATTTTTAACAGGGATCAATTTTCAATTGGATTTAAACACGTAAGAATAATTCTGTGTTAAGTAAAGAGTTCAACCAACTGTATTAAGTAGGAAAAGAAAATACTAAAAAGAATGAAACAGTAAGCTGTTCCTCAACAGTCAGGACAAGGGCTGATCAAGTCATTGCTTCTCAAAGTGTCAGTTTCACTTCTACAGGTTTCCTTTTAGGTGCTCAGATAATTGTCACAGATCAGGGAGAACATACGGTATCTGTCCCTTTGGGACTGGCTTAGTTCACTCAGCATGATGTTTTTCAGATTCACCCATTTTATTGCCAATGACCGGATTTCATTTTTTTTTTTTTAACATTGTGTAGTATTTTTCCAGAGTACATATCCCATAATTTCTTTATCCAGTCTTCTGTTGATGGGCATTTAGGTTGATTCCATGTCTTAGCTATTGTGAATTAAGCTGCAATAAACATTTAGGTGCAGACAGCTCTTTTAGTTGCCAATTTAATTTCCCTTGGGTAAATTCCGAGGAGAGGGAGGGCTGGGTCATACGGTAGGGCTATATTCAGATTTTTGAGGTATCTCCAAATTATCTTCCATAGTGGCTTTACCAGTTTGCATTCCCACCAACAGTGGATTAGTGTGCCTTTTTCCCCACATCCTTGCCAGCTTCTGTTATTTGTTGATTTCTGTATGAAAATCATTCTAACCCAGATGAGGTAAAACCTCACTGTGGTTTTGATTTGCATTTCCCTGATGGCTAATGATCCTGAACATTTTTTCACGTCTGTTGGCCATTTGGATTTCCTGTTTTGAAAAATGTCTGTAAATGGCACTAGGAAAACTGGATTTCTACATGCAGAAGTATGAAGCAAGACCCCTACCTAACACCTTACATAAAAATCCACTCAACATGGAATAAAGATCTAAATCTACGACCTGACACCAAATTATCAGAGAACATCAGAGAAACCCTGCAAGATATTGGCACAGGGGCCAGCACTGTGGTGCAGTGGGTTAACGCCCTAGCCTGAAGCGCAGGCATCCCATGTGGGCGCCAGTTTGAGTCCCAGCTATTCCACTTCCGATCCAGCTCTCTGCTGTGGCCTGGGAAAACAGTAGAGGATGGCCCAAGTCCTTGGGCTCCTGCACCCGCATGGGAGACCTGGAGGAAGCTCCTGGATCCTGGCTTCAGATCGGTGCAGCTCGGGCCGTTGCGGCCATCTGGGGAGTGAACCAGCAGGTGGAAGACCTCTCTCTCTCTCTCTCTCTGCCTCTTCTCTCTGTGTAACTCTGACTTTCAAATAAATAAATAAATCTTAAAAAAAAAAAAAAAAAAAAAGATACTGGCACAGGCAAAGAGTTCTTGGAAAAGACCTCAGAGGCACAGGCGGCCAAAGCCAAAATTAACAACAATTTCTCATCAAACTGAGAAGCTTCTGTACTGCAAAAATAACAGTCAGGAAAGTGAAGAGGCAACCGACAGAATGGGAGAAGTTATTTGCAAATTATGCAACTGATAAAGGCCTAATAACCAGAATCTACACAGAGATCAAGAAACTCCACAACAACAACAAAAAAACCCACTTACGAGGTGGGCCAGCGACTTAAATGGACTTTTCTTCACTCAAACATGGTCCCACTTATTTAGCTCAAACATACAGAATCTAAGTGACAAGAAGCAGATCAACATATCACGCAGCTGCTACACAGCACCCAGCACGTTTCCCTGACCTCAGCACTGCCCCCTTCAGCACTGCATGCCGCTCCTACCGCCTCAGTTCTTGTTACACCAATTCACATTTCAACTCAAATGGCAGCTTCAGAATCTTCTTAAGCCAACAAAATCTATGAAGTCACAGGTTTGCTTCACTAACCACACTATTTAATACAACTTAAGTAAATATTTAACCACAAACATTTAAAAAATGTTTATCACAGTTCCATCAGGTAAGTAAACCGGGTGCAGCTTGGCTCTACCTGCGGTGGTCGATGCCCCATGTAACTTAACGGGCACCTTGTCGGCCTCAGGGCCATTCCTCTTTCAACCTAAGGACGTGTACACTATCTATGCCTTACATGAGCGCTCATAATGCACCTGCAATTGAATTCCTTAAAGTACTTTTCAGTTTAAACTTTATATATTTTGTAATTAGTATCTGGAAGTCAGAGACCCAGAAAGAGAGAGAGAGACAGAAGACAGACAGACAGACAGATGGAGACCTATCAATTGGTTCACTCACCCAGAGGCCTGCGATAGCCTGGAATGGGACAAGTGGGAGCCAGGATCCCAAAACTCCACTGGGGTCTCCCACCCGAATGGCAGGACTCTAAGACTTGAGCTATCACCTCCTGCCTCCTAGGATTTGCATTTGAAAGAAGCTAGATCAGAAGCAAAGGAGCCAGCACTTGAAGCAGGCACTCTAGAGGATGTAGGTATCCCAAGTGTCCACTAAAGCACTGTGCCAAATACCTACCTTCTTACCTTTATTACTTAATTTTTGTGCCTAATAAGCAAGAAAGGAGAAACCCCTTAAGACCCAATCGTTGTGACAGCATATCGAAGGAGGGCTGGCAAATCTTGACTTACTTTTTGAGTATTCAGATTGTTAATTCACCAATAGAAGACAAGGTTTTTCCCCACTGGCTGTGCTTTTAAAAATATTTGGACGTACTTAAACTTTAAGTGACACTAAGAAAATAAAAACTAATTTTAAATTATAAAAAATTTGAAGAGTTTTTTTTCTCTTAATTTGATTCACCCATGCACAAAATTCAATTTACTGCAGTAAAGATTTGTCCATCTGCATTATCAATATACTCACAGCACTGATTTTTCTGATTAGATTAAAACAGTAGCAAGGAAGCCAAGTTTATGCAGACACATGATGAGCAATCTCTAATACGCTCTTGCCCAGAAGGGCTTCTGTTCAAGGGAAGGACACACACGTGCCCTTCCCTGCTCCACCCACAGGCACTCCCTGCACACCTGCCCTTCCCTGTTCCACCCACAGTCACTCCCTGCACACCTGCCCTTCCCTGCTCCACCCACAGTCACTCCCTGCACACGTGCCCTTCCCTGCTCCACCCACAGGCACTCCCTGCACACGTGCCCTTCCCTGCTCCACCCACAGGCACTCCCTGCACACGTGCCCTTCCCTGCTCCACCCACAGGCACTCCCTGCACACCTGCCCTTCCCTGCTCCACCCACAGGCACTCCCTGCACACCTGCCCTTCCCTGCTCCACCCACAGGCACTCCCTGCACACGTGCCCTTCCCTGCTCCACCCACAGGCACTCCCTGCACACGTGCCCTTCCCTGCTCCACCCACAGGCACTCCCTGCACACTGCATGCACGCAGAGGCCGGTTCTGAAAGGCAGGCAGAAAGCACATGTGTCAGGGACGTGGGGTTCTGGGGAGCGGCAAGGTGGGTTGTTCCCTGGACTTCCCTTTTGCCATATAAAAGAAGACTTCAAAAAGTTCATGGGGAAACAGAATCCAAAGGTAAGCTCACTTTCCTGCAAAAAATTTTTGAAGTCTACGCATCGTTTTTCATAATAGGCATTTCCCATGAACTTTTTGAAGAGTCTCAAATAACCCAAGCTTGGAGTTAAATAAAGAAGCTGACAACCCAGAAAGGCCAACAGGCATGAAACAAAAACAAGAAACAAAGAAGCTTGCTCTGCAGATAACCACCCATGAAAGACACAGCCTGCAACACAGAACACTTTTAAACAAGCTGTTCCACAACAGCCAAGGCTACGGGTAAAGCGGTGGCTCCACCCGATTCATGCCAGCGAAGTGCTAGTGGGGACAAGCCTGGATACCCCCCTCTCATCAGAATGAAATGAGGAGCCCCAAGGGCCCTGCTGGGCTGTGTCAGAGAAGGCCGGGTTGGAAGCTGAGTCTTTCATCCCTGCTGGCCAGTAAGGGGACTTCAATCCACCAATGTCCGTGCAGCCCAGAGGGGAAGCTGGCACTCCCACCCACCCTCAGGGGGCAGGTGTCCCGGCCTGCTAACACTGAGGCAGCACACCCCAACCCTGCTGAACACAAGATCCAGGTTTCCACAACATGGTAAGACAAAGCACCCATCGCAGTAAAGCATCGTTCACCCTACTAAGAAACAGAAAGATCTCGAACTGAACGAAAAAAAAGAAAATCAACAGGTGCCTACACCAAACTGACACCGATGTTAGAATTATCTGACAAAGCTTTCAAAACAGCCATGAAAAAAATTCTTGAAGAGCCATTACATTAAGTGCTAGAAACACACGAAAAAGTAGGAAGCCAAGGCAAGGGAAAATTCTCTGCGAACAAACAGAAGACAGAAAACAAGAAAACAAAGCTTTCAGAATTGAAAAACAGAATACCGGAAATAGAAAGCTGAGTGAACGGGCTCAGCAGCCAAACGGATGCACAGAGGAGCCAGGACAACAGGAAGTACCCAAACTGCACAACAGAGAGAGTAGGAGCAGGAACGGTGACAACAGAGCCTCGGGACTGGCAGGATTAGAACAACGTCTAATATTCCTGCTAGCGGAGTCTTTCAAGGAAGGACGAAAGGAGGCAGGCTGGAAAAAAAATAAAGACAGAAAAATGTACAAATCTGCCAATGGACCTAAACCTACAGGTTCAAGAGGCTGGGCAAAATCCAAACAGAACAGCCACAATTCATGGCAAGACATGCCATCATTACTAAAAACCAAAGACCAGAATCTTCAAAGCAACAAGACTGAAACCACACATTAGCTATTTGGGGAAGACAGTATGAGTGGGGGCAGATTTCTCCTCAGAAACCATGAAGACCACATTCTGAAGTGAGCAATGAAGAGAACTTTGCAGGGGCTGGCACCATGACGCAGTGGGTAAAGCCGCCACCTGCAGTGCTGGCATCCCATAGGGGCACTGCTTGCAGTCCTGGCTGCTCCACCTCTGATCCAGCTCCCTAATGTGCTGGGAAAACAGTGGAAAATGGCGCAAGTCCCTGGGCCCCTGCCCCGGTCATTACAGCCACTCAGGGACTGAACCAGGGAAGGGAACACCTCTCTGCCTCTCCTCTCTCTCTCTCTGTAACTCTGCCTTTCAGATAAATAAATAACTCACAGGAAGGAAAGAAGGGAGGAAGGGAGGAAGGGAGGAAGGAAGAAAGGAAGGAAAGAAGGGAGGAAGGAAGGGAGGGTGAAAAATTGTGCACCCAGAATCACATACCTAGCACAAACACCTTCTACAAAATGCAGAAGAAATCAAGACATTCTCAGATGAAAGTAAACTAAAGGCATTGTGAAATAGGCAGGTTGGGCCACCACCTGCAACATCAGCATCCCATATGGGCACTAATTCTTTTCCCAGATGCTGCATTTCCCATCCTGCTTCCTGCTAGTGCACCTGGGAAAGCAGCAGAGGATGGCCCAAGTCCTTGGACCCCTGCACTCACGTGGGAGACTCGGAGGAGGCTGCTGGCTCAGCCCCAGCTGTTGCAGCCATTTGGGGAGTGAACCAGCAAGCAGATGGGAGCTATCTCTCTCTGTCCCTCCCTTTCTCTCTGTAACTCTTTCAAATAATTATATTTTTTTAAAGAATTGTGAAATCTCTGTATATCCCTAAACAAATTTTTTTTTAAAGATTTACTTATTTATTTGAGATGCAGAGTTAAAGACAGAAAGAGGAGGAGAGATATAGAGAGAGGGGCTACATCTGCTGGTTTACTCTCCAAATGGCCACTACGGCTGGAGTTAGACCAATCCAAAGCCAGGAGCCGGGAGCTTCTTCTGGGTCTCCCACGTAGATACAGGGGCCCAAGGACTTGCACTACCCTCCACCATTTTCTCAGGCCACTAGCAGGGAGGTAGATCAGAAAAGGAGTAGCCAAGATTCAAACCAGCACCCATATGGGATGCCAGCACCACAGGTGGAGTTTAACCTACTAGGTCACAGAGCCTGCCTCCTAAAATAAATGTATTAAAAAAAAAAAAAAAAAAAAAAAAAAAAAAAAAGGAAGGAGGGTAGGAAGGCAGAAAGAAAGGAAAAGAAAGGAAGGAAGAAAAGTAAGAGAATATTTGAATCTTTCACAAGTAAATCTACTCTCAAAGAATGGATAAAAGACGTTCTCTAAATAAAAGCAATAATACCATGAACAGAGTGTCACAGGGCAGACAGCTGCTTAAAGCCTCAAAAAAGAAAGACGTTGTTGCTGTCACACCCAAACACTACTCACTTTTACAAACTGGTCTTATAGTTAATGACCTTGCTGAATTCTTGTCACTTCTAATAACTTGTCACTTTCCCAAGATATTCTATGTAGGCAACATACGACCTGCAAATCATGGCATCTTAAAAATTTTTAATGCACTATCTTTAAATTCTTATTACTTTTCAGTTGTGCTATTTAAAAATGAGCATCTGATTAGGTTTATGTAACAAGAATTTACATATGAAAATCTACACAAATAACTTACAAATTATTTTTTTTTCTTTTGACTTATTGTCTATATATTTCAGCTTTAGATATTCAAACTAAAACATTTAATATAATTTTTTTTTATTTTTTTTAACTTTTATTTAATGAATATAAATTTCCAAAGTACGATTTATGGATTACAATGGCTTCCCCCCCATACCGTCCCTCCCACCCACAGCCCTCCCCTTTCCCACTCCCTCTCCCCTTCCATTCACATCAAGATTCATTTTCGATTATCTTAATATACAGAAGATCAGCTTAGTATACATTAAGTAAGGATTTCAACAGTTTGCTCCCACACAGAAACATAAAGTGAGGAATAATAGATGATTTTTTTTAAATGATGATGAAATCAGATCAGACCTATTGTCATGTTTAATCCCAGTGAGAGTCAAGTTGGGAGTTGATAATTTTTTTTTTTTTTACAGAGGATCAGTTTAGTATGCATTAAGTAAAGATTTCAACAGTTTGCACCCCCATAGAAACACAAAGTGAAATATATTGTTTGAGTACTCGTTATAGCATTAAATCTCAATGCACAGCACATTAAGGACAGAGATCCTACATGAGGAGTAAGTGCACAGTGACTCCTGTTGTTGACTTTACCAATTGACACTCCTGTCTATGGCATCAGTAATCTCCCTATGCTCCAGTCATGAGTTCCCAAGGCTATGGAAGCCCTCTGAGTTCTCCGATTCTTATCTTGTTTAGACAAGGTCATAGTCAAAGTGGAGGTTCTCTCCTCCCTTCAGAGAAAGGTACCTCCTTCTTTGAAGACCTGTTCTTTCCACTGAGATCTCACTCACAGAGATCTTTTGCCAGAGTGTCTTGGCTTTCCATGCCTGAAATACTCTCATGGGCTTTTCAGCCAGATCCAAATGCCTTTAGGGCTGATTCTGAGGCCAGAGTGCTCTTTAGGACATCTGCCATTCTATGAGTCTGCTGAGTATCTCACTTCCCATGTTGGATCACTCTCCCCTTTATTCTATCAGTTAGTAGTAGCAGGTACTAGACTTGTTTATGTGCTCCCTTTGACTCTTAGTCCTTTCATTATGATCAATTGTGAACTGAAATTGATCACTTGGAATAGTGAGATGGCATTGGTACTTGCCACCTTGATGGGATTAAATTGGAGTCCCCTGGTATGTTTCTAACTCTACCATTTGGGGCAAGTTAGCTTGAGCATGTCCCAAATTATATATCTCTTCCCTCTCTTATTCCTACTCTTATGTTTAACAGGGATCACATTTCAGTTAAATTTTAACACTTAAGAATAACTGTGTATTAATTACAGAATTAAACCAGTCATATTAAGTAGAACAGACAAAAAAACTACTAAGAGGGATAATGTATTAAGTTGTTCATTAACAGTCAGGGCTATGCTGATCAAGTCACCGTTTCCCATAGTGTCCATTTCACTTCAACAGGTTTCCTTTTTGGTGTTCAGTCAGTTGTCACCAATCAGGGAGAACATATGGTATTTGTCCCTTTGGGACTGGCTTATTTCACTCAGCATGATGTGTTCCAGATTCCTCCATTTTGTTGCAACTGACTGGATTTCGTTGTTTCTTACTGCGGTATAGTATTCTAAAGAGTACATATCCCATAATTTCTTTATCCAGTCTACCGTTGATGGGCATTTAGGTTGGTTCCAGGTCTTAGCTATTGTGAATTGAGCTGCAATAAACATTAGGGTGCAGACCGCTTTTTTGTTTGCCAATTTAAATTCCTTTGGGTAAATTCCAAGGAGTGGGATATTTAATTAATATAGTGCATTAGGAATTTAATTCCCTTCTTGGACAATTACAAACATGATAGGGATAGGAAAAAGGATTAGAAGTCATATACATAGGGGCTGGTGTTGTGGCACAGCTGGTTAAGCTGCTTCTTGCAATGCCGGCATCCCATACTGGAGCCCAAGTTCAAGTCCCAGCTGCTCCACCTCTGATCCATCTTACTGTTAAGGTGCCTAGGAAAGCAGCAGATAGTCCAAGTGCCTGGGCTGCTGCTACTCATGTAGGGCATTCCTGGCTCCTGACTTCAGCATGCTGCTGTGACCTTTTGGAGAGTGAACCAGCAGATGGAAGATCTCTGTCACTATGCCTTTTGAATAAATAAATACATAAATCTTTTTTGAAATAGACATGCATACAGGCAGACTGATTAGATGTACCAAGATAAAACTGAAAAACACATTTCATAAAATACCCCTCCTATACATGTGTACTCTAATGTCTTCTTTTTTTTCAATGTTAGACATGAACTACCAAGTTGATTTTCAGTTTGAAAAATACTGCCCTACACTGGATTCTGTCCCGGTTGCCCTTCTTCCAGCCCAGCTCTCTGCTGTGGCCAGGGAGTGCAGTGGAGGATGGCCCAGGTGCTTGGGCCCTGCACCCCATGGGAGACCAGGAGAAGCACCTGGCTCCTGCCTTCAGATAGGCACAGCGCGCCAGCCGCGCCGGCCATTGGAGGGTGAACCAACGGCAAAGGAAGACCTTTCTCTCTGTCTCTCTCTCTCACTGTCCACTCTGCCTGTAAAAAAAAAAAAAAAAAAAAAAAAAAAAAAGAAAGAAAGAAAAATACTGCCCTAGATCAACAGAATTACCAGCTTTCAAAATGAAAGCAGTTATGTGCTACAGTTTCTGCATTCCTGTCCAGAGTTAAGATCACATTAAAAATAGGGCACTTTTACTGTCACAGCCTGATGAAGAAACAAACAAGCAGTCTTGAAAGTGAAGTGGTGCATTGACACAATGAGGGCAAACGGCTCAGGTTGTCTACGGTTCAGAGAGGAAAAGGCGGAACAGCATTTGAGACTCTATAGCACCTCATAGCAAGAGTGCCGACCCAAAGTCAGCCCTCTCTGAGGGAGGAGAGTGCTGATGACAGGGGATCTGTGCGTGTGCTGGGGCAGAGGAACAAGGGAAATCTCTGGTTTTTCTGTCAGTGTTGCTGTGACCCCAAAACTGGTCTATAAAACATCAAAGTCTACGGCAGGCGTTCTGACACAGAGCCGCCATATAGGCTGTCCACTTCCCTCATCAGAGTGCTGGCTCAAGTCCCCGCTACTCTGCTGTGGACCCAGCTTCCAGCCAATGCATCCTGGAAGGCAGCAGATGATGGTCAAGTGCTTGGGGCCCACTTGGGAGACACGGCCGGAGTTCCAGGCTCCTGGCTGCAGCCTGGCCCAGCCCTGGCTATTGTGGGCATTTGGGGAGTGAACCAGCAGATGCTAGACAGACAGACCTTTCTCTGTATTTATCTCTCTTTCTCTCTCTCCCTCACCAACCTCCATCTCTGCCTTTGAAATAAAAAAATAAAAGTCTGTAAGGAAAGAGACTGTGGGTGGCCGGCGCCGCGGCTCGCTAGGCTAATCCTCCACCTAGCGGCACCGGCACACCGGATTCTAGTCCCTGTCGGGGAGCCAGATTCTGTCCCGGTTGCCCCTCTTCCAGACCAGCTCTCTGCTGTGGCCAGGGAGTGCAGTGGAGGATGGCCCAAGTCCTTGGGCCCTGCACCCCATGGGAGACCAGGAGAAGCACCCGGCTCCTGCCATCGGATCAGCGCGGTGCGCCAGCCATGGCGGCCATTGGAGGGTGAACCAACGGCAAAAGGAAGACCTTTCTCTCTGTCTCTCTCTCTCACTGTCCACTCTGTCTGTCAAAAAAAAAAAAAAAAAAGAAAAAGAAAAAAAGAAAGAGACTCTGGGAGCGGGGAGGAGGCGAGGGTATAGCCACTCAAATTGGGAAGAGGAGCTCATTTTCTGCAGAAGACATGGCCCTTCAATCATTCCTCCAAGCAGCTTCGCTGACGTCAGTCCTATACATTTAATGCTTTAATCTCAAATACTTTAATCTCAAATTGTTTTGACTTCATTGCTGTGAAAAAAGAATCCGCCTAAGGCACCGTTTTCGGTTTATAAATATTTAAGCCACCTTATAACAAAAATAGTTTAAATCAAATTGTGTGGGGAGACTAGCAAAAGTATTTCTCCTTTAAAATACACATTTCCCTTATACAACAAACACATGTTACTGCTAATTGTTAAAATTACAAGGTAACAAATGTAACCAAAAAAATTCTAGCACAAAATAATAAATACTGGTAAAAGGAGGGAGTAGACCTTGCAGGAGAAAGATCCAAATAGAATAAAAACCCTCTCACTCGGGCCCAGCAGCCTCCACAAAACGCCCTGGGCTTCCTCTCTTATCCCAGCAGGAGGGTCAGTCAGCAAACAGCCACAGAGCAGCACTCAACTCCTGCGTGGAGTGGGCCCCAGGCCACTCTCCACGTCCACACCTCAGTCCACTGGACCTGCAACTCCCTGGCCCACCCTGCCTGCCCATCTCCTGAACCTCTCACTCTCCTTGGCCCAAGCTTCCCTCCAAACGCAGGGGCTTTAACGGTCATAAGTTTGTTTGCTACCCGAGTGTTTGGTCCAACACTCAGCATCTACTTGGCTCTTACTGCCCAAGAATCACAGTGAAATGGCTCTGTATAAGCACCCGGAACTGAGCTCATTAAATTTCGTCATTACAAATCAAAACACTGCAACCACTAAATTCATACCATCGAGTACTGGTCACATAATAGCATTTTATATTGCTAACCAAGTTAATGAATAAAGCTTCCCTGTTTTTTTCTCTCATCCTTCAAAAAGATTCGCTGTTTCTTAACTATGCCAAATTCTAATCATATTGAAAGAAGTTAGGTTTTCACCGGCATCCCATATGGGCGTCAGCTCAAATTCCAGCTGCTCCACTTCTGATCCAGCTCTCTGCTGTGGCCTGGGAAAGCAGCAGAGGATGGCCCAAGTCCTTGGGCCCCTACATCCACGTGGGAGATTGGGAAGAAGCTTCTGGCTCTTGGCTTCAGACTGGCACAGCTCCAGGCATTGTGGCCATTTGAGGAGTGAACCAGCGGATGGAAGACCTCTCTCTCTCTCTGCCTCTTCTCCTCTCTCTCTGTAACTCTGACTTTCAAATAAATAAGTAAATCTTAAAAAAAAAAAAAAAAAAACTTAAAAATCAAAATACAACAATAAGTGGTAAGCAATCTCTAATATATAAATCAACCTAACCAAAGAAGATAAAACTGAAATACTGCTATGATAATTTCAAGTATCTGTCACCATAAGTGACATTCAGGTGGTGTTAATCTCCAGTATACAGACTCACGTTGGACAATGGTTTGGGTTAACTCAGATGATCTAAGGCCTTCTGTGGACAAAGGACACGACAGTGAAAGTCAACAGCCAGGGCTAGCTCGTCCTCCACCATCAGGATTTCGGGGTTTTCCCCAGGTCTGCAACCTGCACATCAATCCCGAGTGAATGCTGCCAATCCTGGCTCTCACCGCAAAGGTCGGAATGCTAGTCCCTGTGATACCGCACAATGTTCCTCCCCCAGTCTTTCGTGATGCTATCGCTGGTGAGGCTAGTTTTTAACCAAGCACTCTTCTGAGTGTCACGCCGTTGCAGTAAAGTCTAACAGAGTCAACAGTGTAAAAAATCACCTAGCATCATCAATCAGGCAACGTCAACAACCAGCTCCCCGCCCCGTCTTCTCCAGTTCTCCCCGGCTCCTTATCCCTGCCGTTCTGGCTATTCTTCCCATCCCAGGGACGGCGTTCTCCGCGTTCCTTGATTTCATTTTCTTCTCTGTATATTATTTTTGCCTTAGAGACATTTTATTTTTTTATTCAATGGTCCCATGTAGGAGGTGGACTCGCCTCTGCTCTTCCACCACACCAGCCCTTCACCCAGAAGCCTCACCGTCCTGCTCCTGGAGGCCACTCACACCCCTCTGCCGGACTCCCCGGTTCTCCACCCTTTCTTTCCCAGTTCTCAACAAGAAACTTGCCCTCAGTCAGAAAGTTCTCTTGTTGTCGTCACACTCCTCTAACACTTCCCGCCTGTTTGACTCAGAGCTCACACCATTTCTACACACGCAAACACACACACACGTGCATGCAAACATACCTCCCCACACACACGCCACTACCACCTGCAAGGGTCCCCATCCATGCCCTCCTGCCCCCGCAGCCTCCCCGGGCTATGAAGGTGCGCAGGAAGGGCTCATTTCCAGGAACACAAAACTGAGCACGGCTTGCTATGTTCATCCAACTTGTCTAGAAAACCAGTTGAGACCTGGTCAACATCAATAATATTATTTATAGACTTCCTCTCAGCAGTTCTATAAACATTAATTAAATCATTAATCTAAAGCAATTTCAACTGCAGTTAATGCAGTATCCAACATTTTGGCTTACTACCATCTTTCACTAATACTTGTTCTAAATTACAGCATGATATAAATAAGTCTGTATGCTGAGATATAAAAACAAATGTGAAGGTTTTAGCAGTCTTTTTAAATTCTAACTCAGAGAATATAAAATCCTTGGGAGACCTCTTGTGGTTGAAGTTAAGAATATAAGAAAACACTAACATTTTAGATGGATATTCTACCATTCCAAGACATTCGCCTCTTCTCGCAGGGTAGGAATAGGAGGTCTTCAATATTAATAAAATATCAACCAATAACTAACAAAAATGCTGTTTTTACCTGCAGGTATATTACTAAAGAAAAAAAGGGGGTCCGAGTCTAAGACATAAGAAATTACTTATCAGCAAAGATAAGACCAAAAACAAAACCAGACTACTTTTGTACTTGAAAATTCAACACTGTGTTGTTTTCCAGTGGTAAAGATGAAACAGAATTCTGCAAAGTTATGTTCTTCACACCTAATTAAAAGCATTCTCCATGCCCCTTGGAAGCTGCTGTATTGTTTCTTTAAGTCTGTCTAGTAGTTACAGCTGAGGTTGATAAAGGCTAACTCCATAGATGTTAAAAAGGAAGCACTAATATTTAAAAGTAAGGTAGGATCTCATCTCATGCAGTAAAGCAAAATAAAAAGTGAATTTAAAATTGTGTTAAGGGGCCAGCACTGTGGCATAACAGGTAAAGCTACTGACTATGACACAAGCATCCCATATGGGTTCAAATCCCAGCTGCTCCACTTCTAATCAAGCTCCTTTCTAAAGCACCTGGGAAAGCAGCAGAGGATGGCCCAAGAACTTGGGCCCCTGCACCCACATGGGAGACCCGAAGGAAGCTCCTGGCTTCTGATGGGCCCGCTTCCAACCGTTGTGGCCATTGGAGAGTAAACCAGCAGATGGAAGATCTCTCTCTCTCTATCTCTGTAACTCTGCCTTTCAAATAAATAAATTTTTTAAAGATTACGTGCTAAAAATGCGAAAGAAAAATAAATCAACTAAAGTAAAATTCAGATGATGTGCTTTCAGAACAGAGAAAGGTCTTTTTTAAGTCTACAAAGAATGGAATGCCACCAGAAGCATTCAGGACTTAAATGGTCCAGTCTACTAAAAACATGTTAAAATTTTTTTTCTTTTTAAATTTTACAGAAGAGACCCCAAGGGCCAAAACCAACAAAGGCCACACACACAGAAATAGACTAAGAAGGCCCAATATACTTCTGATACAAGTTCCAGAAGAAAAAGGAGTGAGGCAACATTAACAGAAATACTAGTAGGCAGGAATGATAAAAATGACTTCCACTCCTAAGGGCTTGCGGTGCCAGGCTCTGCCCCAAGCAGGTGGCTCACTGTTAACTTACTTATTTCTCACAGTGATCCTGGAAGGCAAGCACTCTTACCAGCCCTTTGTCAAAAAACAGACACCAAAGGACAGCGCAGCGGGGCAGTTTACTCAGTCACTAAGTGAAGACCCGGCTCTGCCCTCAAGCCCCCGTCCCCGGCGTCTACACTGAGTGACCAAGTCTTCCCAACCTCTACTACCCCACTCTGACCACAGACACACGCTAGCCGCAGATGCTCCACCAAGAGGCAGACTAACCCCAGACTCTGCACTCCAATATGCAAACAACACGAAAATTAACAGAAAATACGAAAGGAAAACTTGCAGACTGAGAAGTTACAAGTGCTCAGTAAACACAGGAAAAATCACATACCTGCTAAGCTAACCACAGAAACAGAAATCAAAACAAAAGCACTCATTAAATTCCAGAAACTTCACATGACACCCGACTCATCTTTGATATACACAAATTTAGGACCCTGAATCTCTTCTGATAAATAAACAATGTGTCCTGCCAGACAAAAGTTCAGTTTTCACAATGTCTAGCCTTACAAATATTTTTATATTTTAATGAATTCTGCCTCTATTATTTTATAAAAAATAACTGGGAAATAGAAAAATTAACATGTTGATATAACTGACAAACTTCAGTCTCCATCTAAATTAATCAAATACACTCAACTATGAAGAAAAATTAACAAAAACTAATGATTTGAAACACTAAAAACAGTTTTAGAAGTTTTACATTAAAAATATTTTAGAGACTTCTATTAAATTGTCTAGCCTTCTAAAGACAGTATCCTTTGCTAGTCTGTGGTTTGACTTTTAATTATTCAAGTTTGAACGCAATGTCAGAAAAGGATTAAGAACAAACTAAGGGGAGTTGATAGAGAATTCATCATCTATGAGACCAACAGACATGATTTATGTGATCATGTCCGATGTTGGCAAAGGTCTAAAGAACCTTCCTGTACTACACCGATGAACGTATAAATTGATAAAAGCCATCCTAACAAGCAACCAAGAGCCTCATATCCGCTGACTCAGCAATTCTACTCTCAGGAATTTATAAAAGGAAGTATTCAGAAATGCACACAACTATTTCCATGCATGGATATTCACCATGGCAATATTTAAAATACTGAACAAAATGAACACAACATAACAAAAGGGGAATGGAACAAAGTATGATCCATTTACATGGCTGCCTGTTTTGTTTCCCAGAGTACCTACTGACCTACTAGGATGAGTAGATGAAATCATGCTCACTACCACATGCTTTAAGATAAATTATCAAGGGAGAGAAGAGAATGTATGTACAAAACGAGACTCAAGGCCAGTGCTGTGGTGTAGCAGGTAAAGCTACCACCTGTAGTGCCGGCATTCTATATGGGCGCTGGTTCAAGTCCCGCATGCTCCACTTCCGAACCAGCTCTCTGCTGTGGCCTGGGAAAGCAGTGGAAGATGGCCAAAGTCCTTGGGCCCCTGCACCCACATGGGAGACCCTGAAAAGGCTCCTGGCTCCTGGCTTCAGATCAGCTCAGCTTCTGCTGTTGCATCCTTTTGAAGGGTGAACGAGTGGATGGAAGATCTCTCTCTCTCTCTCTCTCTCTGCCTCTCCTTCTCTCTCTGTGTAACTCTATTTTCAAATAAATACATAAATTTTTTTTTTTTTTTTTGACAGGCAGAGTGGACAGTGAGAGAGAGAGACAGAGAGAGAAAGGTCTTCCTTTTTGCCGTTGGTTCACCCTCCAATGGCCGCCGCTGCAGCCGGCGCACCGCGCTGATCCTGGCAGGAGCCAGGAGCCAGGTGCTTTTCCTGGTCTCCCATGGGGTGCAGGGCCCAAGCACCTGGGCCATCCTCCACTGCACTCCCTGGCCATAGCAGAGAGCTGGCCTGGAAGAGGGGCAACCAGGACAGAATCCGGCGCCCCAACCGGGACTCGAACCCGGTGTGCCGGCGCCGCAAGGTGGAGGATTAGCCTATTGAGCCACGGCGCCGGCTCATAAATACATAAATATTTTTAAATACATGAGACCGTCTCTGAGTTGAGAAATGTTGAAACTGATAGACGGATTCACACGAGTTCATTATACTATTCTGTATAATTTGGCATATGCCTGAAATTTTACAAAATAAAGGAAAAAGTGTAAGGGATTGTTAAGTAATCAAAAGGATACAGAAGGTATTTAGCAACATGATTTCCCATTTATGAAGAAGAAATGACAATATGCATGAAAGCAGCACCAAATATTTTTAACTGTGGTTATCTGGGTTACGGGGTGTGACGTACCATTTTTATCTTTCCTAACTCCCAAATTCTAAATGAACATACATGAGTATTTTTTTGGGGGGGGGGGGCAGGCAGAGTTAGTGAGAGAGAGGAGACAGAGAGAAAGGTCTTCCTTTGCCGTTGGTTCACTCCCCAGATGGCCGCTACAGCCGGCGCACCGCGCTGATCTGATGGCAGGAGCCAGGTGCTTTTCCTGGTCTCCCATGGGGTGCAGGGCCCAAGCACTTGGGCCATCCTCCACTGCACTCCCGGGCCACAGCAGAGAGCTGGCCTGGAAGAGGGGCAACCGGGACAGAATCCGGTGCCACGACCGGGACTAGAACCCGGTGTGCTGGCGCCGCAGGCAGAGGATTACATACACGAGTATTATAACTAGAAAAACAAATTATGAAAGCTACTTTGAAAGAAGTTAAATCCCAATAAAACTGAACATTCTTGACTCTAAAGACAAAGAAAGATAAGCAACTTCACTCAGCAGGGCAGCTGATTTTTGTAACTGACTATAAGTGACAACCAAGGAAAATTCTCATGGGCTTCCACACTGGGTCTGAAGGACAAACTGCTCAAGATAAACACAGTTCTCTTCATCCGAACCCCAAGCACCTTCCAGTCTCTTTCCCACACATGCTCCTCCAGTTGGAAGTGGAGCACCTTCCCTCCCGGGCCCTGGCATCACGCCTGCGCGTCTTGTTAGTCCTGCAGGACTGTCCACCCTGCCAGACACACTTCAGACCTTCCTCTCCCGCTGTGTGCCACAGGGCGCAGCACGCTGCTTCCTAAACATGTCCCTTGATCTCAAAGCTAGTAAATAAGTACTGGGCTCCACGCTGCGTTGTAACTTGCATCACACATAAGCACTCTCAAACTTTGCATACAAACTGTCTAAGAAATGAACTCTTACGTTATCTCCAGAAACTGAGACGAGTTACCAAAGAATATCAGGAACCCCTGTACAAGACGGACTTCTGGGACAGACATTTGGCACAGCAGTTAAGACACTGCTTGATCCAAAAGCTGCACTTTGGAAATTTATATTTATTAAATAAAAGTTAAAAAACAACAACAAAAAATTTATATAAAGGCAAAAAAAAGGCATTGCCTGGGTTGCCCACATCCCGTATCAGTCTCTGGTTTCGAGTCCTGGCTCTGCTTCCAATCCAGTTCCCGCTAATGCATACCCTAGGAGGCAGCAGGTGATGGTTCAAATACGAGGGTCCCTGCCACCACGTAAGAGATCCAGGCTCCTGGCTTCCACCTGGTCCAGCCCTGGCTACTATAGGCATTTGGGGATTGAACCAGAGGATGGAAAATACCTCTTTCTCTGTCTCCTTCAAAAGCAAAAAAAGAAAAAGAAAAAAAAAAAAAAAAAGACTGACTTCTGAAGTTTTACCTAAAGGCGACTCTATGAGTAATTTTGCTTTTGCTTTTCTTTATAAAAATGTCCACCACAACTCATGAAGTACTATTTTATAAGTAAAATGTATTTTTTAGCAATCTTACTAAATATGGATTGGGAATTCCATGGCAGTTTCACGCCTAGCACTGCCTCCCAGCCAGCTCCACCCACCTGACCGCTGTAGCTCTGTGAATGAGCCTCTCGGTTTGCTCAGACAAGTGAGAGGGCAGCAGCAGCTCCACTGGCTGCAGGGCTGAGATCCGCGTCTCCAGCTCTGAACGGGAAGCGGAGTCCTGGAAGCTGTCGTACACGACCTCGCCGGTGGCAGGCTGCACTCCCTGTGAACAAACAGAAACGTGAGATCACAGAAAACGTGACTTTCCGGCGACAGCTAAGACACAGCGTAGACAGGGAGCGAGGGAAGCGGAAGCTCCCACGAGGGTGCACTCCATCTCCAAAGTGTCTGAAGACCTGTCTATCTTCCAGAGTCACAGAGACCTGAAATCCACTCAACAGGAGCTCAGACAGACGTCCCCCGTACAAGTCTTGGATCTGATGCACCTGTCAGAGTGATGGTGACAAGCCACCAAACCCCACTGCGTCTTGATTTCTTCCTCCGTAAATGGGAACAAACCAGCCTGCTTCCCTCAAAGCATTCGTAGAAGGAACAATCAGAAAAGACATGTAAATGTTTTGTAAACTACAGAGCACTGTTCAAAGAGTTATCATCACTAACCATAATAAGGGATTCGGGGCTAATAACAGTAGTAAAGTAGCACTAAATTATATAAAACTAGTACACAAAAAGTATAAATTTTACCAAAAATATACTAATATATAACAGATTTGACTGAATCCCTGGTACACAAGCTATCCGGTGAAAGAATCATGGAAACTTAAAGCCATCCCCTTTCACCACAAACAACAGCCAAGACAAACATCATGGTCTGGAAGAGGTGAAAACTTAAAAAGTTACTTAGCCAAAGTCCCATCACAATAAAGTGTGGGCTGCAAGACTCAAACCAGAGAACCTGACTGCCCAGCCACACTCATCCACCCCTGGTGCTGATGAAACCAAGGGCTGGTGACAGACCACAGGAGCTAAAAAGAGGAAAAAAGTACAAGAATGTCTACTGACGAGTGACGAGTCAATCTGAAAGCAGCCAGACATCATCTAGGAAAGCAGAAAATATCCATACCCTGCAACACAGCAATTCTGCTCCCCACCCCCTCTCCCCAAGCACAAGCTCTTGGGAAACTTGGGCATACGTACGACGGAAGACATGCACAAAATTCTCTGTACAACCAAAAACTAGGAAGAGCCCACCTGTCCATCGACAAAGGAGTGAATGACCTGTAGATCACCCCCTGAAATAGGCCCCAGCAATGGCAGAGCTATAGCCCCGCATGTAAATAAATCTCACACACAAAACAGTGAACAAAAGAAACAAGACCCGGAAGACATACGCTTATATTTCTACACACAGTTCCAGGCAGTAAAGCAATGCAGAACTAAGACAGGAGAAGACATATTAGCATTAAAGTCTGAATTACCATCCCCTCTGGAGGGAAGGGACACAAGAGCCCATGGGCTGTAGGCAGTGTCACAGTTCTGATCTGTGACTGTCCCCTGTTACCCTGCAATTGTTCTGTTTTATGCATTTTCCCACTTGCATATTTTATTCTTTTTGAAAATTCTTCATCTATAGCTCAGGGAACTTCCTTGATTCTAGCCCAGAAGCCCTCCCCAGTGCCCCAGTGCTGGACATCGGTACAACAGATCCATATATGAGGCTAAGTTTATGTCCCAATCTACAAACCAAGCATTTTCAAAAGCTAGTCAAAGAAGTTCAGGTAACAAAGTTATCAGCCTGACAACTCTTTTGCTTTATCCAACCAGAGAAATGGTCTATAGTCACGCCTGCAACCTCTATTCCTCTGTGTGGTGTGTGGTGTGTGGTGTGTGACATGTAGAGAACCACGATGCCCAGACTGAAGGCACAGCGGCCAGCTCCAGCAGGAGGACAACAGCAAGGCCCGAAATCACGGACTGACTGCCAGCACCCACAGGATGATGCCCAGCCGTGACGTGGGGAACGTGTGACACTCCTCGCGGCAGGGAACACCCACGGAGGACGGTGTTGAGGTACAGGACGAAGAGCACCACTTCAGCTACCCTGAGCAAATTCGAACGCCCTGGTTCAGTAAACATGGATGCAGGGGCCTGGACCCAGGATGCAGGATGTACCCGCCCAGAAAGGGCTGCTCGTGTCACGGACAGGATCCAGAGACACCTGAGGAGCAAGCCACCAGCGTTAACTGCTTACGTCCTAGTTCACCCACTTCTCTGACCCTTGGCAGTAGGCCACACCAAGTAGGAAGTGTACACTCAATGCTGTGCTTGATTCTGAGTTCCGGGAAAATGCAAATTTGCATGTTACTCAAGTTAAAGCTTAAACAACCTTACTATTTATAGACAGATCCTATTGTCTGTGGCTAGATAAAGCATGCTTCTTGGGTATAAAAACTGATTTAGAGCCAACCAACACCCACAGGGACGCTAACTCCCTGAGAGAAGGGCTCACTGGGTAAACAGATGTCAAGTTACACAGTCAGGATAACAAGCACGTGGGAGACATCTGAGTTGTAAGAATCTTGAATATTGTCACTGACTGTACACGTTAGAAACAGCAAAGAAAGTGAGTTATTACTGAGGCAAAGAGCCCTCCCACTTCTGCTTAGCACACAGCAGAACAAAGGAGCCTAACAGTTTAGAAAGGCCCTCAAAGGTTGGAGATTTTGAGAACTGACAAGTTTACTCACTAGTTGTCAGAAGGAAAGATCAAAAAATTGTCATCTACAAATTATACTTATCTGGAAGATTTATTATAAATATCCTAGGGGTCAGCATTGTGGCACAGTAGGTTAAGCCTCTGCCCATGACGCCAGCATCCCATATGGGCACTGGTTCAAGCCCCAGCTGTTGTACTCCTGATCCAGCTCCCTGCTAATGCGCCTGGGAAAGCAGTAGAAGACGGCCCAGGTGCTTGGGTCCTTGCACCCAGATGGAGTTCCAGGCTCCTGGCTTTGGCCTGACTCAGTCTCAGGCATTGTGGTCATTTAAGGAGTAAACTAATGGATGGAAGATCTCACAGTCTGAAGTCCCTCTCTCTGTAACTCTGCCTTTCAAATAAGTAAATAAACCTTTTTTAAAGAAAAGAATATAAATATTCTTAAGATTAATTAATGTGGTGTTTGTGACATACTACCATTTCCTTCTACGTCCCATCCTCTAAATCTTCATAGGACACTCACAGAATCATCCATGTTTCATTTCACACCTCTGGAGCAAGTGTGGAAAACCCTTGGCTACCTACGCACCGGCTGGCTTAGTGTTTTATTCTGCTACCCATACCCAGTCCACGTGCATGTCTGCCATTGTTTACCTTCAACCCCAAAATCCTAGGGCACATGGACGGAAGCTGGGCTCTCTCCAAAGCAGTGTACCAAGTGCCACATGAGGGAACCCTACCTAGTGACTTAGCCTATCATGTCATCAGGAAAACATGTTTCTAATGCGATTCCTTTTTTTTTTTTAAAGACTCCACCATTTTACTAACATCCCCCCATTTTGATTTTTACAAAGCAAGTTATATGGGATTACATTAGCCCCAAAGTCCAGGAGAGGCAGAGGGACGAAGATCTGTCTTCAGAGCCACTTCCTGCTGACATGGGTGACTAATACAACTCCTTTAAGGCACACTTCATTAGACATCCTCATTCTAAATCTCACACGATCACCCATATGTGGAGGTACCCTGAACACGTACCACTCACTCTTCACCTACAAAGTACTTACCACAACGCCAATGAAAATGCTTCCTTTCTTCTTGTCCTTAGCCTTTTCTTTATTTTCACAGATACACAGAAGATAGTTGGAAGAAGCATCAGTCATTATCTCATCGACATTCACAGCACCATCCAGTTTGATTAGAGGATTCACATGTAATAGTGATTAAAGGAACTAAACAGTAAGTTTCTATTTTAACACATTACCTGTTTTCTCCTTTAAAATAATGATGCATAGGGTAGGGATTTGTAACAGTTACCCCACCACTTGGGATACCTGCATCCCATACTGGAGTGCCTGGGTTCAAGTCCTGGCTCTAGACAGCAGTAATGGCTCAAGTACTGGGTCCCTGCCACTCTGTGGGAGACATGGATTAAAATCCTGGCTCCTGACTTTGGCCTTTCCCACCCCCATCTATCGTGGGCATTTGGGGAGTGAACCAATGGATGATCTCTCTTTCTCTCTCTGTCTCTGACTCTCTGCCTTTTAAATAAAAACAAGAAAAAATTTAAAGCAATTATATCAATAAACAAACTAAGAATTTATTCTCCCAGGTACTTCTGCTCTTTGCAAAAATCTTCAATATGGCATTCCTCCTCAGTCCTCAGACTGCAGTCACAGGCCGTCTCATCCCAAAGAAGGGAGGGTCACGAGGACAGGTAACCACATTTTCTTCTCACTTCCAAGGGCTACCAGAACACAACAGACTCTCTGGAGGCCCAAATGTTAACCCACTCCTTCACCCGGCTGCTGCCAACACCTACATCCTTAGCAATCTCATTCCCAAGTCAAAGCAGACACAAAAATAGTGTAAATTACTTTCCCTGGGTCCTAAAGTGCTCAGAAACAGTGAGGGAATTTTTTAAAAGAATGAAAATCAGTAACGTGTACAAATACATGCCTGTGTGGCCAGGTCTGTACACATGTGTGTCTGTGTGTGCAAAATGAGTCTAATGACCAAATTCACAGGGATGAAAGCTGATTTTGGACACAGTCCAGGCACATCCAATCTAGGTACCAGGAAATAAGAGCTACAAACAGCCGCAGAGGAGAGGCAGGGATGGGTACTATTTTACCATTAAGCTCCATAAAGGAGACAAGCTTAGGCAAAAGAGAAAATAAAGTCGCCCAGTTCTCACAGCCTAGCTGGCTTAGAATAACACAGGGCTGTCCATAGCTCAGAGTGTTAGGAGTGAGGGCTGTTCCTTGTTTATGGTATGAATGGAACAAGACAGTCCTGAGGATGTGGGTGGAAGCTAAGCAAGTGTCTACAAACAAGGAGATCCGTCATAAACTGAAACAGAGGGCTAGTGCTGTGGCGTAGCACAGAGCCGCTGCCTGCGAAGCTGGCTTCCTGTACGGGCACCAGTTGGTGTGCCGGCTGCTCCACTTCTGATCCAGCTCCCTGCTAATGATCTGGGAAAAGAAGTGGAGGGCGGCCCAAGTCTTTTCCGCACCCCTCCCTCCCCCTCCCCCGCCCCGGCATGCACATGGGAGATCCTGATGAAGCTCCTAGCTTCCGGCTTTGACCTGGCCCAGAGCTGGCCATTGCGGCTACCTGGGAAGTGAACCAGTGGATGATGTCTGTCTGTCTCTCTCTCTGTAACTATGCCTTTCAAATAAATGGGTAAATCTTTAAAAAAATTTTTTTTTCTTTTTTAGTGTAACAGATCTGATTCCATCCCACAGCAGTAAACTTTTTTTTTTTTTTTGGACAGGCAGAGTTATAGATAGGGAGAGAGAGACAGAGAGAAAGATCTTCCTTCTGTTGGTTCACTCCCCTAATGGCCACTACAGCCTGCACTGCGCTGATCCAAAGCCAGGAGCCAGGTGCCAGGTCTCCCATGCGGGTGCAGGGACCCAAGCACTTGGGCCATCCTCCACTGCCCTCCCGGGCCACAGCAGAGAGCTGGACTGGAAGAGGAGCAACCGGGACTAGAACCCAGGGTGCCGGCGCTCCAGGCAGAGGATTAGCCAAGTGAGCCATGGCGCTGGCCCCACAGTTAACATTTTTAAATGTATCTTTCTCTCTCTCTCTTTCTCTCTCTCATACACACACTACACACACACACACACACACACACAACTGTTGGGTTTTAAAGATTAAAAGAACTTTAAGACTCAGCTTATGAAGTTGTTTTTTTCAAGTAACACATGAATTGATGAACAACTCTAAGTTTGGGGCCGCTACGCACAAAGAATACTCTTCCAAAGTGAGAAAGCTTCACCTACAACCCATTTTCAAAAGTAAGAACATGCTTACAACGTTAGAATTAATGCACTGGGGGCCAGCGCTGTGGCACCATGGGTTAAGCTGCTGCCTATAACGCTGGCATCCCATATAAGCAAAGGTTCAGGTTCCAGCTGCTCCCCTTCTGATCCAGCTCCCTACTTACGAATCTGGGAAAGCAGTGGAAGATGGCCAAATGCCTGGGCCCCTGCAAACCATGTGGGAGACCAGGATGGAGTTCCAGGCTCCTGGCTTCAGCCTGACCCAGCCCCAGTCACTGTAGACATTTGGGGAGAGAACCAGGAGATGGTTCTTTCCTTCAGAAAATCTATCTCCCTCTCCCTTTCTGTAGCTCTGACTTCCAAATAAAAAAAAAAAAAATACATCTCTAAAAAATTATTTAGAACAATTTATAAAGAATTAATGAAGTGAGCCTACTATTATATTTTATAAGCATTTAAATGTATCTTAATTTTGACTTGCTTTCTTTTCACAAGTTGAAACAAATAAGTTATTTTTTAGCCACGTACTAGGAAGCCCCTGAGGAACCTACCGGCCCTAAGCACACAGTCTAGAGACAATATAATTTCAAATCAGTTGCTAACCTGACATCATTTTTTATTAGGCACACTTTCCTCCTGCTCTTAAAGATGATGAGGTGTCCTTTTACCACGACACCGGGAAAAAGCTTCTTTCCAGCTACTCCCAACCCCTCCCTTTTGGGAGCACCCAGTCAAGGGTCAAAGTGGCCACCCGACTCATCTCATCAAGAGGGTACACGCTCAAAAAACAATTTCAAAAACTGTGATCCCAAAGCCCTTAAAACATTTAAAAGAAAAATGCTTTTCAAAAAGGATATCTTCTCCAATGAGTGTGGATTTGGTATAAAGAGCAGTCAGTTTTCGGGAAAACAGTGAGCTTTTGTTGTCCCCAACGGCCTTTAGTGCTGCAGTTTCAGTCTGCTTCACAACTCCCACCTTCAACAAAATCAGAAATGTTAAACATCAAATACCATGAATGATTATTTCTGAAAACTCATTCCGAAACAATTACGATAATAAATTAGCCCAGATGAGGAGTTTAAGTAATGAGCACCACAAAGAGCTAACAAGTGTGGATACATCACTAAGACACCCTCCAGCACATATAATCCATCTTAAATACCTAGAAGCATGGTACACACTCACGAAGACAGAGCCTAACAGTTACGCTGCGCTGTCATTTCTCCAAAATATCAACTTCTAAAACCAAAACACATTTTCATTCCCAGCAAGAGGAGCCCAATGCCCTCTTCCCACAAGGTAAAGCCACGGCTGACCTTGTATCCTTTGGCCACGAGACGGCGCACGTGGACAAACAGCCTGTGGGTAGGGATGCTGGCTGTCAGGAAGTTGTGATCCAAGTGGCAATAAATGTTGAGCTCCCGAGCTGCAATCTAAAAACATGTAAAAAGAGAACATCAGCAACTTTCTATTGCAAGAGTCCCTGTGTGGTCTGCTACTTTGGGACTTGTGTACCTAACAGTGTGGGGCACTCCAGTGGAGAAGCTAACGGCTGAATCTACTTTGGCCCTGACTCAAGGCCAAGTCTGTATCTTTTTTTTTTTTTTTGACAGGCAGAGTGGACAGTGAGAGAGAGAGACAGAGAGAAAGGTCTTCCTTTGCCGTTGGTTCACCCTCCAATGGCCGCCGCGGCCGGCACACCGCGCTGATCCGATGGCAGGAGCCAGGAGCCAGGTGCTTCTCCTGGTCTCCCATGTGGGTGCAGGGCCCAAGCACTTGGGCCATCCTCCACTGCACTCCCTGGCCACAGCAGAGAGCTGGCCTGGAAGAGGAGCAACCAGGACAGAATCCAGTGCCCCGACCGGGACTAGAACCCGGTGTGCCGGTGCCGCTAGGCGGAGGATTAGTCTAGTGAGCCACGGCGCTGGCCCAAGTCTGTATCTATAAATGACTCAGAAAAACATGCCAGGTCTTCTTCTGTGTCCTTGGAGCTACACAAACTTTCAAGTGCTGAGTTTTGTCTACACAAAAACTATTCCACCCAACAAGCCTGAAACTAACAGAATAAGAACTTGCAGCATGGTGAGGGCAAATTCTGACCATCAGAAGATAGCACAGAGCATATACGAACGGAAAACTCAACTTAGACAGGGGCAATTTTGAAGAGAGGAGGAGAGAAGCCGTAGTCAGATTAGCTGATACATGAGGCATGGAAATGCAGAACGAGCACCTGATTCCCTGCGTTCTTCTAGAAAGCACCAAAGCGTAGATACTGCCCAGCAGAGCCGTGGAACTACCACTGCTCTGCCCCACCCCATCTCTGAACTGCATTAGTCCATCACTGAAGGGCAAGAACCTCTGCTTTCACTGTGGTCAGGCCTAAATTTACCACTTAACCTGACAGTTTCATCCCCTGAGCCTTCACCTACATATCTGTCCTGTCCTTAGGAAACATGCTGACACTTTCAGCCTCAACTTCCCTAACAGAACCGTACAGTGCACTGACTTAGAGCACCCCTTTCCTGCCACACAGGAGACCTGAGGGACCTGGGAGAACAGCTGGCCACGTCTTCACCTGCCCCCATGGGCCAGCGGACATGCTACCTCAGCACTGTACGACCCAGGCAGGCCTACCACTGTGCGTCATCACCGTCACCCACGGCTTCCACAAACGGCATCCCCAGCAACACTTCTCCTTGGATGGCTCACTAAACGCTCAAATTCACCTGAAACCTTCTTGACAGGCCAACATCAATCCTCAGAATTAAATACAAACCCAATGAGACTCAAAGATGACTGACACGCCAGCTGTTGGGCGCTGGCAGAGTTAACATGCCCCTCCACTGGGACTCAATTTTGTTCCTGGCTATGAATATTCATAAATTAAGAGTAAACAGGAGGCTGGCGCCGCGGCTCACTAGGCTAATCCTCCACCTGCAGCGCTGGCACCAGGGTTCTAGTCCCGGTTGGGGTGCCAGGTTCTGTCCCGGTTGCTCCTCTTCCAGGCCAGCTCTCTGCTGTAGCCCGGGAGTGCAGTGGAGGATGGCCCAGATCCCTGGGCCCTGGACCCGCATGGGAGACCAGGAGAAGCACCTGGCTCCTGGCTTCTCGTAGCGGCCATTTAGGGGATGAACCAATGGAAGGAAGGCCTCTCTCTGTCTCTCTCTCTCTCTAACTCTGCCTGACAAAAAAAAAAAAAAAAAAGTAAACAGGAAAACTTCCAAACATCTCCAAGTTTTTCCTCTTGCTGTCTCCCTTTGAAAACATACTTACATGACTGTGGTTCAGTCAAAACTGATACATCCAGTAAGCTTTTTGACTGATAAAAAGTACTGGGGCTACCAGTGCTATAAAGCAGCGGGCAAAGTCGCCGCCTGCAGTGCCAGCATCCTATATGGACACCAGTTCAATTCCCGGCTGCTCCACTTCTGATCCAGCTCTCTGCTATGGTTTGGGAAAGCAGGGGAAGATGGCCCAAGTGCTTATTATGTCCCTGCACCCACGTGGGAACCCAGAAGAAGCTCCTGGCTGTTGGCTTCGGATCAGCCCAGCTCCAACCATTGATTTTGGGAGTGAACCAGCATATGGAAGACCTCTCTCTCTCTCTCTCTCTATGCCTCTGCCACTCTGTAACCCTGCCTTTCAAATAAATAAACCTTTTAAATAAATAAAAAATAAAAACCAAAGTATAGAAAGGTGTATCTTTAGCCCTTACAACCTAAAAAAAAAAAAAAAAAAAAGTACCGGGCTAGCACCACGGTGAACAAGCACAAAGACTTCAACAGGAAGCCCCCTTCTACCCCACAAACCCAGCGCCCACCAAGTCTGCTTTCGTCTTAGCTTTAATAAGAAGGGGCAGCATTTTTGAAGGGTGATTGGTAAAACTAGCTTTGTTCTTAGAGTCAGAAAAGGAAACAAGCATACAGGAAAATACAAGAAGTCGGACCAGAAAGACAAGAAGCAGTGTGCGAAAAACAGCTCACCTCTGCATCCTCCCCGAAGAACCTGTACTTATAGCCGCACTCCACGCACAGAACCGCGTCCTGGTGCTGCCGCTTCACCTCCAGGAACTGCAGCTCCAGCGGGGTGTAGACGCTCTTGGACCGCTTGTTCAGGGGCTTAGACTCACACGCGTGCTGTCCATCTTCGTGGCTCGCTTGTGATGATCCAAAAGAACTGAGATCAGAAAGTGTCTTGTCCTGGCAACCAGTACACAGCAATTTGGAATCTCCAGGAATTAAAGAGAAAAGCACCCTCAGCTAACTGGCATGAACAGTCACGTGTGGGAACCACCGCCCTGAGTACTTCCACAGAAACATGCACAGGACTTCAGAATCTGGCACTCTGGGTGACGGGGCATCCCTCAGGGCTGGTGCTGTCGCACGGCAGGTTAAGCCCCTGTGACACTGGCACGCCCACATCACAGCACCGGTTGGAATCCCAGCTGCTGAGCTTCCGCTCCAGCTCCCTGCTAATGTGCCTGGGAAAGCAGTGAACAGTCCAAGTCCAAGTCCACGCGCTTGGCACCTGCCCACCGTGTCAGAGACCAGGATGCAGTGCTGGGCTCCTGGACCACGGCAGCCCCTGGAGAATGAAACAGCGTATGGACAAACTCTCTTTCTCTGTCTCTCTGTCTATCTCCCCCCACATCTCTCTATCAACCTTCCTTTCAAGTAAGTACATCTTCAAAATAAAGAAACGTTTGAATCCACTTTTAAAAGGCCACCTGTCTACACAGCAGTGACGCACCTTCTGACGGGCCTGAGAGCCGGAATCCTCAGAAGCGGCGGCATTCCTGGCACGCAGGAGATCGAGGTCATCATAATCGGTGCACTTCGGCAGGACCGCACACCCCCCCCGAAGGCGTTCTGTCTGGACTCGAGTCTGAGGCGGCGCGGAATCGCAGCAGAATTTCCTCAGTTTCTCCAGAGACTTCAAAACGAGCCCCGAACTCAGGCACTGCTTCGGTTCTGCAGGGACACAATCAGCAGGAAAACATGCTACCAGCACTTGGGCCTCCCCATGTCCGCTCACACCCGGCACAGAGCTTTCTAAAGACGGAGACCCCCACTGGAGCGACGGAACCGGAAATGAGCACCGGGCTCAGGGCGAGGGCAGCACCGGGAAGCACACACCTGCCTTCGCCGCCTGCTGAAGCCCCATTACAAAGTGCAGGAGGCCTCAGCCTCTTTTGTTTTTAAATACGAGCCCCAAAACACTGACAGAAGGAGAGCTTCCAACTGCAAATGAAATGTGGGAAACCAGAGGAAAAACAGAGGGGCAAGAACCAGCTCAGCACAGCTGCAAGCTAAACCCTCCGTCAGTAATTAAGATGACCAAAAACCAATTCTAATTACAACACAAAATGCTCAAAGACTCAAAAAACCCAAAAAGAATTAGCGCACCAGTAGTCTTGGAAACAGAGCAAAGGGAGGTTCCGGAACAGACTGGACCGGTTCCAAGCAAACTGGTCCCCACGGCTCTACCACAGTCCAAACGCAAAGGCGATGGCCCTTCCTCCCCCTCCCCGGGAGGCTGGAGGTGGTGTCCCTGGAAGGGCACAGCTCTGGGAGTATTAACCCAGAAGGAAGCTAGGAACGCAGCCTTCCTGTGTGCTAAGACCCTAGCCTCCGCAGGCGGCAGGCGACCAGCGCTCTGCCCTGGGGAGATTCGCAGGGGGAGATATCACCCGCCCAGTGGAAGACCTGAAGACCTGACATCAGGGTTCCGGCAGGAAGCCAAAGAGCCACACTCGCACCCACCTGCCACCTGCCTTCCTTCCACCTGCAGAACTGCGCTCACTCTACAAGACCACCGCAGAGCTCTCTCCCTCGAAACCCTTTAATTCTCCCAGCTTAAAATCTTTTCTTTCTCTGTCTTCTTTAGTTGTTTTTTTTTTAATTGATTTTCATTTTATTTGGAAGTCAGAGAGACACAGAGATCTTCCATCAGCTGGTTAACCAGGGCTAGGCCAGGCCAAAGCCAGGAGTCAGGGACTCCATGCAGATCTCCCATGTGGGTGGCAGACACCCAGGCACTTGAGCCATCACCTGCTGCCTCCCAGGGTGGGCGTCAGTAGGAGGACAGAATCAAGAGTGGAGCTAGGACTCAACCCCAGGACATCCACTATGGAAGGCAGGAGTCCCAGGCAACCTCTCAACAGTTACACCAATGCCCGACACAGGCACCTCAACCAGATCTTCCCTGGAAGCCGAATGCCCAGGCCATCCTCGGGCTTGTTAAATAACGAAACAGAACTTCCAGAGATGAAATACACGCTATCTGAAAGGAACATCTCACAGAATGCGATTTACGGCACGTCACACCAGGGAAGACAACATCACTGAACTGGAAACAGAGCCAGGAGAAGACTCTAAAGCAAATGAGAAGAGCTTCAGGGGCTTGACAGACAGTATCAAGTAGTCTAATGTCCCTATGACAAACTCTCAGAAAAGGAAGGGGACAAAAAATTAGAGAAAATAAAATAATGGCCAAAAATAGTTTCCAAATTGTATGAGAAGCGTAAAGTCACAGGCACAGCAGAAGTTCATTGGAAGAAAATGAAAGAGAAAGATATGAAGAAAGGAAGGAAGGAAAACTAGAAAAGAAAAAAATTTAAAAAAACTAGACAAAGGCCCATCAAAATCAAATGTGCAAAAACCAGCAACAAACAGAAAATCTTATAAAGTAGTCACAGGGAAAAAACACGTATTAGGGAAATACACTATCCATAATTTAAAAAA
Organism: Oryctolagus cuniculus; assembly: GCF_051225735.1. Taxonomy (NCBI): domain Eukaryota; kingdom Metazoa; phylum Chordata; class Mammalia; order Lagomorpha; family Leporidae; genus Oryctolagus; species Oryctolagus cuniculus. Next base: position 4,178,529 of record NC_142880.1, on the reverse strand, counting down.
CAAAACAAGCAACCCATTATAGGTCCCTTTCCAGCTGTCAGGAGCTCTTTCTCTCAATAAACTTCCTTTGCTTTACTCATTAAAAAATTGATAAATAAGAAACAATCTTGATGTCACACAGGCTGACAGCTAAGAATCTTTGAAGGAATACTGTGGCTCCCTTATAAATATATGACTCTTCCAATATGTACTCTATCTTATTTACTGTGACTTCTCTTATTCTAAAAATGTATTTTTGAATCTTTTTTTTTTTTTTTTTTTGAGAGGTTGAGTTACAGACAGACAGAGAGGGGGAGGGAGAGGGAGAGGGAGAGAGAGAGAGAGAGAGAGAGAGAGAGAGAGAGGTCTTCCATCCACTGGTTCACCCTTCAAATGGCTGCAACAGCAGAAGCTAAGCTGATCCAAAGCCAGGAGCCAGGAGCTTCCTCCAGGTCTCCCACGTGGGTGTAGGGGCTCAAACACTCGGGCCATCCTCCACTGCTTTCCCAGGCCATAGCAGAGCGCTGGATTGGAAGAGGAGCAGCCGGGACTCGAACCAACATCTATATGGGATACTGGAGCCGTAGGCAGAGGTTTAGCCTCCTACACCACAGTGTCGGCCCTTAAATTTCTCCTATGTATATTTCACCTGGTGAATATCATTCCCTTGGTTTTCAAAATACAATTTCAAGTTTATATAAATTTGCTTGTGAATATGTAAGTTTCCTTCTTTTGTGATGCTGAGTGTGAGAAAGAATTTGCCAGCTGAGGAGTCAAGAACTGAGGTGATCTACACACGGAATATTGCCCAGAAACAAAAAGGAACAAACGCACTTCAGTCAGAATGACAGAGCAGAAGGCGGAGATGGGGACCGAGGCTCACACTGCAACGTGCCAAGAGTTCAGAACTGGACGGTGCTAACGACAGCACAGTAACATAAACGTGCTAACACCACTGGACGGTGCACTGATAAACAGCTATGATGGTAAATGTTGTCAGGTGCAGTTTACCACACACACAAAAAAAAACTGTAAAAGTTTTAAAAAAGGAACAAAGTACTAATGCATGCCACAACAGACACGGAAGACCACATACTGTGTGCTTTCAAATAACACGCCCAGAACAGGCAAACCTACAGAGACAGATGGTAGCTTGCGGCTGCTGAGGGCTGGGGTTGGCCTAGGGGAGAATTCGGGTGGCTGATGGTGGGCACCGTTTCCTTTTGGGGTGGTGAACATGCTGGAAATTGACTGTGGCGGTCGCTACACAGCCCCGGAGAGACACTGCCAGCTGCTGCACCGTACAGTATCAGAACTCGATCCTAATATCAGTGGTGTTTAAAACAACAGAAAAAGCAAGGTGCAGCTGGGCTCAGCCGCTAGCCAGTGGAACCTCCTCTCCGCTCTCCCAGGGCCCCATGGGACAAGCAGCCTTCAGAGCACGTCACAGCATTTGCCTGATCTCAACAAGTTTCACTCTCCACTGTCTGTGTGGCCCTGGGGAAGCTGCTCAGCTGTGATAACCCCCGTTCTGTCACCCACCTCTGGCTCCACAAAGCGCTCTCGGGAAGCATAAACGAAGTGCTAAAAGCCCCTGGCCTTTTTAAAATAGTGGGTGCTCACTCACGGCCTGTGGAATCCACGGAAAAACTCAACAGGTCAGGTCTGGGCAGAGCAATGAAGCAAAGAGAGGCGGCACCACCAGCAGGTGGCAACTCCTGGTGTCACGCCGCCCTTCCCGGCTTCCTCAGCGAGGGGAGGACCAGGGGATCACCAGCTCTAATTTCCTGCTCAGTCACAGAAGGGCTTCGAGAGTCTGCGGGGAACCTGCGTGAAAAGCTAACGCAGGCCGGCGCGGTGGCACTCCCTTCCACGGAGGGGCGGGCGCCGACCATCTCCAGTGCACACGCGTCTCCTCTCAGTCAGGACTTGTTTTTCCTTTCTCATTCTCATCACCTAATTTCCGAGGGACAATGAAAGAAGATGGATCTCTCCTCCGTGTATCACGCGCTCTCTGGAGCCAAGTCTGCCCCACCACTACCCCCACACCACCTCCAAGGCCCCAGGAGCTCGGGAAGCCATTTTCATCAGTGCTGTTCTGCACCAAACGGCAGCTCTATGCAAAAAAGACAGAGGACGGGGTCTGCATTTCTTGATACTGAAAACTGTTCAAAATGTTCCGATGGTGGAAAAAAGAGTAACGAATTAGTACATCAAATGCGATCGGTACAATGCAATGATTAACAAACCGGTTTAGCTCTGTGTACCCATACACATATGTGTAACAAACAGAAAAATCTGGAAGACCACACAGTACCCTAAACAATCAGCAGTGGCCTCATGGAGAAGGAGGGATGTAAAGTCTGTCACTGTCTACCTTCCAAATTTCCATATTTGAAATGGTTAAGCAAGTTTACTTTTGAAATCACAATGAAAGTAGCTGGAGGCAATAAAAAAGAGAACTCTAGTTCTCCCAGCCCCTAACCCTGGCTCCAGGCCACCGACACACGGCAGGGCCCTCTGCTCAGACACAACACGGGAGTTTCTGCACAAAGAAGAAAGGCACCACTTTCCAGTGCCCTCCCCGCGCTCCGCCCGAGTGAGGCCTGGAGAAGGAACCATCACCAACTCACCGGAGCCACTTCCTCCTTCCTGTTCCCCCACAGGCCGCGCTTTCTTGCTCACAGGCCCCTCGGGCTCCTGAGATCTCTTTTTGCTGGAAGCTTCCGCGGCCTGCATCGGGGACAGAGGAAAAGGATGCGTCATCCTATCCGCCCGGGGGGCAGCAATCCTCGCCCCCCACCCTCGGGGCCATCGCCCAGTCTGAGCTGAGCAGGCCTGCGGCCCGACTGCTGTCCCGGTCAGTGAAGACCAGGGGGAGGCTGCGGCCCCCAGCCAGATCCACTGAAACCAAGGCCAGGGGCTTGCTGCCTCCACCAGCCTGCGTCCCCGCCAGCCCTAGACGGGAATCTCTCTGCCCGCATCCCTGAGACACAGCCCCTCTCACACAGAACCTGTCTGCCTCGCCAGGGAAAGTCAGAGGGGCAGGGCAGGGCAGGGGCCGGGGGCAGCAATCCTCGCTCTCCACCCTCACCCTCGGGGCCATCGCCCAGTCTGAGCTGAGCAGGCCTGCGGCCCGACTCTGCCCGCATCCCTGAGACACAGCCCCTCTCACACAGAACCTGTCTGCCTCGCCAGGGAAAGTCAGAGGGGCAGGGCAGAGGCCGGCGCCACTTCGGAACTCAGTGCAATCTAATTGCTCCCGCTTTAAACGGCTTCGGGGGACCACCCGGGAGTTTGAGCATTTGTGAGCCGGAAACCCGCCAAAAGCTCACTGAATCCAGAAATCTTTCAGCCGATGCTGGGTGCAAAGGAAAACCTTGGTGCATTCATTAAAAACGGTAAATCATCGTCAAAAAAACGTTGGTTTTGTTTTTTGTTTTTGACAGGCAGAGTGGACAGTGAGACAGAGAGAGAGAGAAAGGTCTTCCTTTGCCGTTGGTTCACCCTCCAATGGCTGCTACGGCCGGTGCACCGCGCTGATCCGAAGCCAGGAGCCAGGTGCTTCTCCTGGTCTCCCATGGGGTGCAGGGCCCAAGCACTTGGGCCATCCTCTACTGCACTCCCTGGCCACAGCAGAGAGCTGGCCTGGAAGAGGGGCAACCGGGACTAGAACCCGGACCCCTGGCCTCAAGCCTGTGACCTCCGAGGGCGAGCTACAGCACCCGGCGCACCGGCGAAGCCCCGCCCGCCGCCACCTCCCCGGCCCGCCCCTTCCCGCGCCGCACACAAGCCCCGCCCCCGTCGCCTCCCGGCCCCGCCCCCCATGGCCCCGCCCCGACCTGCTCCAAACTGCCCGCGCGCGGCGGCCGCCGAGGCGGGGACGTGGACGCCGGGGGCGCTGCGGAGGCGGGGCTCGCCTTTTCGGCTGCGTCAGTGGCGGGCGGCGTGGGCTTCCGGCTCTCCTTGGCCTGAAAGAATCGGCTCAGCACCGCTTGCCGGGCCGGCGCAGGGCCGGAAGCGGCAAGGCCGCCTGAGGCGCGCTTCCCGCGAGGCATCGCAAGCATGGGCGCTGCGGCGCGGCGCCGGGGCCGGGCGCGGGCGCGGGCGCGGGCGCGAGCGCGCGGCCACCCTCTTGACGTGCGCGGGCGCGAGCACGCCGCGACGCCGCGGTGCGCCGGGGCGGGGGCGGGGCCTCGTGTGCACCAATGAGCGTGAGGGGGCGTGGCGACCGCGTTTCGCGCCAAGCTGGGGTCGGCCCCCGGGTGTGGGCTCAGCGAGTGGAGCTGTCGGCTGCCGCCGCCATGGTTCGTCCGCTCAACTGCATCGTCGCTGTGTCGCAGAACATGGGCATCGGCAAGAACGGGGACCTGCCGTGGCCCCCGCTCAGGTACCGGCCGGCCGGGATCGAGGCTGGCGCAGGGCTCTCGTCCTGGCCGCGGGGCGGGGGGCAGCGGCCGACTCGGCTGACCGCAGGGGCCGGGCCTGCGCGCCCTGGAGCTGCAGTGCTGACCGGCCGCCCGCGGAGCCCTGGCCCAGGCCGGGGCCCTCGCCCTGGGGCACCTGCGCACACAAGTACACACACGTGCGTGGAACTGGAGGCGGGTGCACGTACACACACGCGCGCGCACGGGCGGATGACGTCCTGAGTAACGCTGCGTTTCTCCAACTCGCAGGAACGAATTCAGGTATTTCCAGAGAATGACCACAACGTCGTCAGTGGAAGGTAACGTGGGGTGGCCGAGGGACCGCGCTCCCTCGTGCCGCCGTGCAGTCACGGGATGTCGGGCTTCGCTACAGGGTTCCTCGCACGCTCGTGTTTTGCTTCCTTCTGGACGCTTTGCCAGCTCACGTGTACTGAGCTGGGCAGTGGCTTCGATGAACGTTCGGCCCCAGTGATGCCCAGAGGAGGCTGCTGGGAGGAAAGATAACGTAAAAGCGTTAGCAGTTACATGATAGGCGATTTTGGAGATCTGGGATAGCTGGGAGAAAGACGGCGTCCATCCGCAGGGTCACTTCCTGAGTGGCCGCAGCAGCCCAGTCTGGGCCAGGCCGAAGCCAGGAGCCGGGGACTCCGTCTGGGTTTCCCACTTGGGTGCAGGGGCGCACGCAGTGGGGCCGTGTTCTGCTGCCTTCCCAGGCACGCAGCAGGAAGCTGGGTCGGGAGCAGAGCTGCGGGGCTCTGACTGGCGTTCCGGTGTGGGGTGCCAGCGTTGTGAGCAGCCGCCGACACCACGGTGCCACAGCGCTGGACTCTGCGCTGCAGAGCTGATCCACGAAGGCATCGGGGTGAAGTCCCCAGTTTTCAGCTACAGAGTCAGGGGATGTGGAGAAACAAGCAAGAGAGTGCATGACTGTAACCACGATGACTTTGAGGACCAGTGCTCCCTGCTGATGGCCTGGGAAAGCAGCAGAGGATGGCCCAACTCCCTGGGTCCCTCCCACCCATGAAGGAGACCCAGATGAAGCTCTGGGCTCCTGGCTTTGGCCCGGCTCAGCCCTGGCTGTTGGGGCCACTTGGGAGTAAACCGGTGCATGGAAGATCTCCGATCTGCCTCTCTCTCTCTCTTCCTTTTCCGTTGGTTCACCCTCCAATGGCTGCTACGGCCGGTGCACCGCGCTGATCCGAAGCCAGGAGCCAGATGCTTCTCCTGGTCTCAGTGTAAGAGTGGAGTGATACCGTATTAGAAACCCGAGAAAGGTATTTATGTTCACAGAGGGAGGAGCGGCAGAGTATACCGGGCACCAGGAAGGTGGGAAGGGGCAGACGGCCTCGCTTCACCAGGACAGAGTCAAGGCCCTGCACTTGGCACTCAGGTCGCTGGCAGAGATAAGATGGCAGGAGCCCAAAGCAAAGGGTTGGCCCAGACCCCACGACAATCTTAGGAAAAGCCCTAGTATTTACCGAACCTTTGATCCACATAGCTTGTTCTGTTTTAGTCAGTGTTATTTATTTATTTGTATTTACTTGAAAGGCAGAGAGAGAAATCTTTAATCCGCTGATTCACTCCCCAAATGACCCCAAGAGCTGCTTCTGGGCCAGGGTGAAACCAGGGGTTTGGGATTCCGACCAGACCTCCCACGTGGATGGCGGGGACCCAAGCACTTGGGTACACATTAACAGCAAGCTGGGTGAACAGCAGAGCCGAGGCTGGACCCCAGGAACCCAGGATAGGACGCAGCTGGCCCAAGTGGTGTCGCAACCCCTGCACCAGATGCCTGCCCCTGACCCAGAGACCTGGGTCTCCAGCAAGTAACAAAACCAAAAGTGGATTTTCTGTGTGTATAGAATTTTCATAGAAGTGTTATACTTGGAAGAGAATAGAGGCACAGATGAACACGTCTTAAGGTAATTAAGAATATTAAACAGCTGTTTTTAAAGTATGGGTTAGGGGTAGACTTTAAAAAAAAAAAAAAAGTATTATTATGTTGAAAGATTTCCGGGAGTGCAGTGGAGGATGGCCCAAGTGCTTGGGCCCTGCACCCGCATGGGAGACCAGGAGGAAGCACCTGGCTCCTGGCTTCAGATCGGTGCAGCGCACTGGCTGTAGCGGCCACTTGGGGGGTGAACCAATGGAAGGAAGACCTTTCTCTGTCTCTCACGGTCTGCTCTGCCTGTCCAAAAAAAAAAAGAGAGGAAGAGACAGAGTGATCTTCCATCTTCTGATGGATTTCCCAGTGGCCACAATGGACAGTGCTGGGCCAGGCAGAAGCCAGGAGCTTCATTCAGGTCTCCCACATGGGTGCAGGGGCCCAAACATGAGTCCCACCCTCCACTGCTTCTCGCAGGCCTTTAGTAGGGGGCTGGACCGGAAGCAGAGCAAGCGGGACAGGAATGGGCACCCGTATTGGCATGCCTGGGTTTGATACCGGCTCTACGCCTGACTCCAGATTCCTGCTAATGCAGACCCTGGAAGGCAGCAGTGAAGGCTCGGGTTACTGGGTTCCTGTCACGCACGCACCAAAACGAGTGAGCTGGCTTCGGCCCTGCCAAGGATCGTTGCAGACGTTAGTGAACCAGCAGATGCATAGGAGCTTACTGTCCGTATGTGTCTCATCTGCTCTCTCCCTGTCTCTGCCTCACAAATAGAAAAGGAGTATGGATCAGTGTAAATCTGCTAAGCACACAGATATGAGTAATTATGATTTCGTGGTTATAACGGACTTGATGCTGGGTATGGTTCCGAGTCTTTAATCCCCACATCAACCCTAGGCATGGTGACAATTGTTACCTCCATTTTATAGATGAGGAAAATGCAAGGGATTAATGTGAAAGATTTGTATGCTGTGTGACAAGATCCACTCAACATGGACACTCTTGTTGCGGTTGATTAAAGGTAGATACTGCATATAAATTGCATAAAGCCAAAAGAAAAAATGGTGACTCTGTTTAAGTGATGAGTGTAGAAATGTGAATTTTGGTAAAGCTGCTTAAGTTTTCATTTTTTTAAGGATTTTATTTATTTCTTTGAGAGGTAGAGTTACAGACAGTGAGAGGGAGAGAGAGAGAGAGGTCTTCCTTCCGTTGGTTCACTCCCCAGATGGCTGCAACGGCCGGAGCTGCGCCAATCTGAAGCTAGGAGCCAGGAGTTAATTCCCAGTCTCCCATGCAGGTGCAGGTGCCCAAGCACTTGGGCCATCCTCTACTGCTTTCCCAGGCGATAGCAGAGGGCTGGATTGGAAGAGGAGCAGCCAGAAGTAGAACCAGCATCCATATGGGATGCTGGTGCTGCAGGTGGAGGACTAACCTGCTGCACTGCGGAGCCAGCCCCTAAGTTTTAATATTTTTTAAAGAAACCCACTTGGGGCCCGTGCTGTGGCTCAGTGGGTTGACACCTTGGCCGGAAGCGCCAACATCCCATACGGGTGCCGGTTGTAGTCCCGGCTGCTCCACTTCCAATCCAGCTCTCTGCTATGGCCTGGGAAAGCAGTAGAAGATGGCCCAAGTCCTTGAGCCCCTGCACCCACGTGGAGACCTGGAAGAGGCTCCTGGCTTCGGATCAGCACAGCTCCAACCATTGCAGCCAACTGGGGAGTGAACCAGCAGATGGAAGACCTCTCTCTCTCTCTGCCTCTCTTCTCTCTGTGTAACTCTGACTTTCAAATGAATAAATAAATCTTTAAAAAAAAATACACTATAGTTAATAAAACATTTCTTGGAAAAAAAAAACCCACTAGATGTCACTGTGACAGTCTTATCAATTTATAATATATGAAGATACATGAATATTCCCAAAATGTGCTTCTCTCTGTGTGTGATTTGATAGGTAAACAGAACCTGGTGATTATGGGGAGGAAGACCTGGTTCTCCATTCCAGAGAAGAATCGGCCTTTAAAGGACAGAATCAACATAGTTCTCAGTAGAGAACTCAAGTAAGTCCCGTAAACTCCCGAGAAAATCAGACAGTGACAGCGCGACACCGCGAGCTACTTACTGTCACAAAGGTGATCTCAAGAAATGAGCAAGCTGTCACTCACACCTCCTGACAGTGTACTGTGCTGTGTGATTTATTGATTTCATCACCTTAAAAAGCTGCACTGACCATGAAGCTCACTGTGGTAACAAGTTTGCAAGTTTCCAACATCAGTTGTACCTCGTAACCAATAAGTTTTCTGATTTCCTAGAAATCAAACTACATTTGGGACTTGCCAGGATTATAGGGCTCAGCTCCTTTCTGGACTCCTCCCCAAATGCAGTAAGATTTCAGGTTTAGGATAGGCTGCAACTTGCCATAATCACATGCTTTATTATTCCTGGTTAACCACAGCACCAAAACAGTAGGTTGTACCAATGTCCGAAGGTGGAACATCTCAAAGCAGCGAAGTGGTTCGGGGTGAGGGAGTGTTTTCTGTGGGCCTCTGCGGAGTAGGTAGTTCCGGGTACTCAGAATGTCCCAGGGCAGCGGGCGTGGGGTGGGGGAAAGGATCCCGGTGAGACTGTCCCTGCCCGTGGACATCCGGGTCCCCTACTCCATGTGTGACAGATCCCGGTTTCTATTTTATTTGCTTTTATTTGCTTTATTTTCCTGATCTCTGCGGGCAGGGAGGATCAGGGGACCTGAGTTAGAAGAAGGGAAAGTTTGGGAGGGGCTTAGTAATCATTCTTCCTTAAACTGGTCATGGAGTCACCAGAAAGACAGCAGCGTTTCAGGGCACCACGTGCCTGAGAATGGTGGACGGAATATTCCTTCCCTGGGTAGGCAGGACAGCATCAGAGGGCGCTGTAGCAGAGTTGGCTTACACAGTGGGCGCAGGAAGTGGAAATCTGCAGGAGGGGCAGGCCTGAGCTCTCCGGCAGGGGCCGAGGTTCTGCAGGAGACGTTTCTTTTTCACAGAGGCTTCAGCTCTGCTCTGCAGGCCTTTGAATGCATTGAATGCAGCCCAGTCGGGCGGCAGCAGGTGGTTAGACAGGAGCACACGGACCAAGCACCTGGGCGGTGGCACCCAGCTGGTAACCAGGTAACTGGAGACAATTGCCTGGCCAACTTCACACACCGCGGCAGGGGAAGGCATCACTCAACCCTCGGCTTCTCAGATGTCCTCCCCAGTCCCTCCCGACATGGCGCAGAGCCGAGCAGGGAGCTGGAAGCGCCAGAACAGTGCCCTGGCTGCCTGCGGCAGACGGGGCGGGGGTTGGCATGCTCCCGCCATCTCCATCCTGCTGTCTCCGTGTTCATGCTGCTGTCCGCCTGGTTGCTAGGGTGTTCTCATTATCTCTTTCCTTGGTAGACCCCAGATTCAAAGACTATATTGCCCTTCCCAGGGACTTTTTAATAACATTCTTGACTACTACTCAAGTTTATTTATGGCTAGCTTGGGCCAACCAAACATAAAGAAATCTCAGTAGGGAACTGTTCATTGAACCAGCGTTTCTGCTCAAATGAGGAGTTTAATTTCATCCTGATGCACCCTCTGTGGCATGCGTGATTGGGTTGGGTTGCATCTTATGTATTGATGCATAATACTTGTTAGTGGATTTCGCTTTTCTCTTAAGTGTCAGAAAACATGAAGTCTTTCTTATCAAGCGTTTCAGGTTTAGTGATAGTAGTTAAGAGGAAATTGGGGTCGTTGTTGTTTTGTTTTGTCATTCCTCCTGCTTCCCTGCTTGGTGTTCACAAACACCAAGCACCTGCTGTGTGCCAGCCCTTACTGGCCTGGACAGGACTGGGACTGACAGGTCCGTATGGAGCTCCCTTGAGCTACAAGCTCCCCTCTCCCAATGTGAAAAGAAACTGAACCCTGGAGGTAACCCCAAAATTTGCTGGCAAACACTAGTTATGTGGGGCAGACATTTCCTTAATGAGCAATGTTTAAAAGAACTGAGGTGAGGAGGAGAGCAGGGGCCGCTGTGGGGGCAGGGTTTCGCTTGGCAGAAATGTCCTGGGAAGGGGTGTGGTGACGGGTGCACAGATCGGTGAATAGCGGACAATCACCAGTCTCAGCACTTGAAAGGGGGATTTTTTCTCAAGAGCAGCTTTGGAAAGTCCTTGGAACCAGAAACTAAAGAGGTTTCACTGCAGTGCTGTAACCTTGACACCATCTTTACAAAACCCAGAATTGTCTCAATCCATGAAAGTTACGTCAATTTCATGGTATAATTTTTTATTACCCTATCATAGTCTCCCCTGTGTGTTTCAGCATAGCACACACTGACTGGCCTGGCTACTTTATCAGTTTTTATTTATCTATTCAAAAAGCAGAATGCCCAAGGGACAGAAGAGATAGGGAGAAGGATTCTCCCTTCTGCTGGTCCAGTCCCCAAGTGGCTGCAAGTGCAGGCTGGGCCCAAGCCAAAGCCAGAAGCCGGGAACCCCCTCTGGGCCTCCCATGTGGACAGCAGGAACCCAAGGGCTTGGGCCATCCTCCACTGCCTTCCAGGCACATTAGCGGGGAGCTAGGTGGGAAGATGTCTAAGCGACATCTTAATCCACTCAGCCCCAATCTACCCTTTACTCGGCTTCTGTTACCTGCGCTGGCACCTGTTAACTATGGCTTTGGGCAAGTTACAGGTAAGCTCTGATGAACCTCAGCTTCCGTATCTCTTAGCTGAGACTAATAATGACGGCTTCTTGGGGGGATTGTGAGGTTTCACTGCCCTTTTATATGCCAAGTTCCTGGCATAGCAAAGGTAGACTACAGCTGCCAGCTCCCGTGCTGCCCTTCAACGCGGCTCCCTTATAGCTTATAGCAAATACAGGTCACAGCAAACAGGCCGTTTGCACGGTGCCACCACTGTGCTCTCCCCTCGGTCTTGCACAGAAGCCCCCCCTTAAGCACTTTTTTCCGACCCTGGCCTTTGCTCCGTTGTCCTGTCTGGCATTTTAAGCCTCACCACAGATCACTTTTCTTGCCTCGTCACCGTCCTCCGAGCCTCCCTGTGCCAAACACGTCCTGTAACCCTCGCCGTCAGCTGTGGCACAGAGAGGTCCGTCAGTTCTGTGCTGTGCGCCTATCTTGTGTGATACGCAGCGCAGGCCCCCTGCCAAGTCGCTTCCCTCCCCGGCCCCGGGCCCTGGGGTGCAGCCCCTCTCTCTGGCCACTGCCCAGGAACCTCTCTGCCTGCCATCGAGGTCTTTTTTGGGTGCAGACACTGTTTTTGTTTCTCTGTTCTCATCATCCTTCTTCCTTGCAAAGCTGAGGTTGGGATCTTCACAGAATGGCCGGTCCCTGGATGATTCCTGAAAATTTCTGTACATATCTAGTGGCTTCATAGTATTCCTTTATGAAGATCGATAATACTTGAGCCTGTTTGTAATAGTTAGAAACCATGTGTTTATAGACTGAGTGTGAAAGATAAGTTCATCCTGTGCTTCAGGTCTAGTTCAGATACTATTGTAGCCTTTGGTTTTTGTTGTTTTTTTTTTGTTTTTTTTTTTTTTAAGTGTTTTCCCAACAATCTGCAGGGAAGTGGGGCTGGAAGTCCTCCTGCCGTGGCTGTTGTCTTTCCCGTCAGACCAGGGGAACAGGATAATGCTCACGTGTGCTGTGGGGCAGCCAGACGAGCCAGAAGACAGGTCAGAGGGCTCTGACTGACCTAGGCCCCAACATCCTGATGTGCTAGGGCCCATGGCCTGCAGCAGCTGCGGCCCCCAACATCATAGCTCGAGGGTCACCTCCCAGTCCTCCATTTCCTAGCCAAGTAATCACTGGGGTTATCTACCCCCTCAGCCTCAAAGTCCTCACTTCTGCAGGGAACAGTTGTCCCTACTGACTGCTGATCAGATTACGTTATCCTAGTGGAGTGGCTGCTGCACACACCGGGTCGGAAGCCTCGCACGAACCCTCCTTGGGGATTGAGACTCAGAAACACAGTGTGCAGCATGGCCGCGCCCCTGGGCTGCCGTGGCCCGGCCCCACGAGCAGGTCCAGAGGACAGCGATTGGAGGTAGCCGGGAAGAAGTCGCAGTGTCGAGCGCTTGCTGTCTGTTCTTAGCTGAGTTCCTTTCCAGATCTGTGCTGTGAACGGGCTGATGAATTCAGACTTGGCTCCACTTTCGCTTTTGCTTTTTTACCCATCTAGGAGTCTACCATCTCTTCCGAAATTTATTTCTAAATTGCTAAATAGCAGCATTTTTTTTCTTACTTGAAAGGCAGAGACAGAGAGGCACACAGAGATCTCCCACCTGCTGGTTCCCTTCTCAGTTGCCTGCAGCAGCCAGGACTGGACTAGGCAAAGCCAGGAACCAGGAGCTCAGTCTGGGTCTCCTACGTGAGTGACAGGAATTCAGATCCTTGAGCCGTCACCTGCTGCCTTCCAGGGTGCAGGAACAGGCCTGGGACTCAGGTGTGCTGATAAGGGGTATCGGCGTCCCAAGCAGCATCGTGACAGTGCACCACACCGGCCCTAAATAACTGTGTTTTGCAGACATATTTCTTCCTTAATCTGTTCTTTGTTTTATTTTTCTGCACTCACTACAGTAGGGCAAGGAAGTAGCTTTCCCCTGCTGGCCTGTCGAGTCATCTCCAAGCCATCGTTCCACGGTCTCCACAAAATTAATTCCCCCTTTGACGCCTACACCAACCATTTGTATCACCTTCCTAATCCTAGCGCTGTTGCCCGCCATCTTCTGGGACACTGCTTTCAGTTTCCCTCGTTGTCAGCTCTGAAATCGCTGTTTGCCATTCAGCTCTGTCTCCTGTCGTGAGCGCTGACCTCAGCACCCTCAGTTGCTAACACCGCCGTGGCCCCCTCTCCAGCACAGTAGTCTGTGTGCTAACCGGCCTGTCTTGCCCAGCTCCAGGGACTTGTTTCTCCAAGTTCAAGTCCCTTCCCAAACAGCGTCATCTAGCGCAGTCCTGCCACTGCCCTGTCTCCTCTGGGGACGCCTCGGCCTCGGTGCCCTTCCAGCCTGACACAAAGTCTGTTCTTGGCCGCATCCTAACTCCTGTAGGGCTGTCAGAGTGAGGCAGACCGTGTGTCTGCAGGAGTGGACAGTCCCGAGTGCCTGATTCATCCTTACTCCCTTTGACAGGGACTTGTGATTTTCTTTCGTATCTAATCGTGAAAGCCAAGTGCAGCACCTTGCCTCCTTTCTGAAGGGCACTGCAGTTCCTCCACCCCACCCCAGCCCCCCTGAAAAGCAAACATTTAGGGAGGCTGGTGGAGATTAGGCTAGACAGCACAAGCACGTAACGTAATAAGCTTTTTGTCTTCGGGATTTTTAATGTGTAACTAATAGAGTCTCATGCTTACATACCTCATCCAGTTCTGTGTTCTTCGAGACATGAAGACCCTGCCCCAGCTAACCGCATACTAGCGTTCTGAATATCTTTCCAACATTGTATCCTGTCACTTTTCAAACATGCAGAAGCAATTTTACGGTAAACAGCTGTGTACCCACACATGGATTCTATCAGGAAACTTCACTGTAGGTGCTTTATTACACATCCATCCAACGTCTTACTTACCCATTTCAAAATAACTTGCTGACATTACTGTATTTTTCCCTAAATACATCAAAATATCGTTAACTAGAATTCAGTGTTTCTTCGTCGCTTTTTTCTTTGGGGAACAGTACAGCCCACAGTGAGATGCAGAAGTCTTGAATGTGCGTCTGCTAATTGTTGACAGCTGCGTCCCCTCTTGTAACCCATCACCCCCAGGGTGCTCCCTCGACACAGCCTCTCGATTTTTCCCCAACATAGCTATTGGGAGATGTCACCCATGGTTTTGTTTTGGGTTCGTTGTAAACCGTCAATGTACAGATGCCTGGCCGTGCTGACGTGCAGTGCTGCTTGTCGCGAGGATCCGTGTGTGTGATTATTTCACAGTCACCTCTCCTTTTCAGAGTATTTGACTGGAATGGGTGCCTTTTACAAGAACTACAAATGATTCTCTTTTTCAACTCAGGGAACCGCCACAAGGAGCACATTTCCTCGCTAAGAGTCTGGCTGATGCCTTAAAACTTATTGAGGAACCAGAATTGGCAGATAAAGTGGACATGGTCTGGATAGTGGGAGGCAGCTCTGTGTATAAGGTAAGTTGAGTGACCTGTAAATGTGAAAACTGTCCTACCGCACCATCTGTCAGCTCCCCTGAGAGAAGAGGCCAGCCCAGGCCTAGCCCACTGTCCGGCCCTTGGGACATAACATGAGTGCATGGGGCAAAAGTTACATGATTTCATAGCTTAAGGGGAAATAATATTTAAAAATGAAAATATTTCTTAATACCAAAGATTTCCACCTTTAAAAATAGAAGTTTCTGACTCTTATAAAACCCTAAAGAAAGGTGAGCTTGGAGCTACTGTTGTGGCCGATCAGGTAAAGCTGCCGCCTACAACCCGGCCTCCCAGTCAGGTGCTCTTCCACGTCCCGGCTGCTCCACCTCCCATCCAGCTCTCCGCTGTCGCCTGGGAAAGCAGTGGAAGATGGCCCAAGTCCTTGGGCCCCTGCACCCACATGGGAGACCCGGAAGAAGCTCCTGGCTCCTGGCTTCGGATCAGGCCAGCTCCAGCCGTTGCGGCCAATTCAGGGGTGAACCAATGAATGGAAGACCTCTCTCTCTCTCTCTGCCTCTCCTTCTCTGTGTAACTCTTTCAAATAAATAAATTAACTTTTTAAAAAAAGAGAGCATTTGTGTGTCTTTTGACCTCCGTGAAAGAAACTGATTCCTGTTGTTTGATTTCTCAGGAAGCCATGAATCGGCCAGGCCATCTCAGACTGTTTGTGACAAGGATCATGCAGGAATTTGAAAGTGACACGTTTTTTCCAGAAATCGATTTGGAGAAATACAAACTGCTCCCAGAGTAAGTATGATGCCATTAATAATTCTGGAGCACTGTGAGATTTCGTTGGTATTGGAAAGAACACAGCTTTCCAGATGAATGCCGGGCAGCGATGTGTTTTGTGGACAGGCACGGTAGGTGTTTCAGAACTCTGTTGACTTGGAAATGTTCACGTTTTAAGGATCTTCCTGAAATCGCGAAGAGTAGGCATTAGCCCACTCTTGGAGAGTCAGGGGCTGGCTCAGGCACTGGGGAAGCAGTGGGTGGTGCTGTCCCTTCCCCCTGAGAGACCTGGAGGGGGGCGGGCAGGCACAGCCAGAGACTGACAGACACAGACACAGCCAGAGGTGCAGTGTGGGGAACGCACGGGTAGTCCCAGAAGTTCTTGCTGAACACGCAGGTTTACACTGAGATTAAATGGCCAAAAGCCAGGGACCACAGCTCGCTAGGGTGGAGGCCTGCGGCACAAACAGGCTTATTTCTCTGAGCCCAGAGACCCCTGTAAGCCTCGGGAACAAGTGGAGGTCGGCAGGGGCAGAGCAAGCACAGGTTTGGAAGGCCCTGAAAAGTGACAGTGGTCTCGGTGCCTTGCAGGAGTGGACCAGAGTGGGGCAGGATGAAGCGGGGAGGCCGGTCAGTGGCACCTTCTTTGTGTACATCATGGTGCTGCTGTGGCTTGATGTGTCTGTTTTCTTTATTTTGTAGCAAAACCAGTAGTCTGCAGTCAATAAGTAAGTAACCAATACCTGCTGACTGCTCAGCAATGCCTTATCCACAAGAGACCAAACAGTTTTCCTGGATTATCCCTGCCTACGACGAGTACAGAGAACAGACAGGGGCACGAAACAAACCACTGTCCGTGGGCAGCAGTCACTGGGTATCAGCATGGAGCTGAGACGTGTCGGGCCCAGGCAGTGTTCTTGGCAGAGGTGGAGACTCACTGTAGAGAGCCAGGGTCGCACAGTGGGAGCACCCTGGGTGCAGCCCACAGGATGCGAGGCAGAAGCCAAGATGGATGTGGCCTGGAGATCTCCTGGGGACCAGTAGTCAGCAGCCCTCCGTGGAGACCCCAGGTTTTGAACAGGAAGCTGGTGCACGGGGATTCTAGTAAAGGGGTTGCAGTGTGCTGTGCCCTGGAGAGCTAGCGTGGAGAGATGCCCGACAGCAAGGCAGGAACCCAGAGCCTGCCACCGTGCAGGGCCCGTCACTTCAGCCCACTACGGCCCAAGGCTGCGTTTCATTTGTCTTGTGCTCATTCCAGAAATGTAATTCCAAGCGTAAGACCTGGCGGACGCATCTTAAGACAGATCAGGTTAGCTGGTGACAAGCGTGGAGAGAGATACAGAGAAACTGCTAACAGCGGCTCGGATTTGGGGGAAGAGCTAGGAATCGGAACGGAGGAGAAAGGCCCCTTTTTGCTCTCTAACTGCCATCTAGTTTACGGTTTTTTCTAACCACTTCCCCACCTGAGTGTATGTGTAGGATTTTACTCAGCCCAACCGCAGCTCGGCACAGACCTGGTGCCTTCTGTCTGGGCGTCCAGGGAGCTGCGGGCCTGACGGGTGCACTGATCACATGTATCTTCCTTCTCCAGGTACCCAGGCGTCCTTTCTGATGTCCAGGAGGAGAAAGGCATCAAGTACAAATTTGAAGTTTATGAAAAGAACGATTAATACAAAGGCGTTTGCTGGCTTATCTCCAGTCCTACCCCTCCCTCTGAAAGTTACAGATTTGGACATTGGGAAACAGACTGTTGTTGTTGACTTTAGGCCCGGGGAGCATTGCTTCTAAATCGTGTGTCTTCATCCCCCACTTAGGGGACTGGACCATTCCTTGCCCCACCTGCCTCAGCGCCTCCCCCACACACCTGCCTAGGGCAAGCGAGCCCAGAGCGGGAGTCTCCCGGGAGCCTAGTTGACACCAGGGATCACAGACGTGGCACCCAGACAGATTGGCCCAGTGGGCAGAAACGCGTTATAAAGAGAAGAACTGCAGCTGAGATTTTACCAGAAAAGCAGATCGGAATAGGAGCTGGGATTACTCTGGGCACCTTGTCCGTCTGAGCGGAGTTCTGCTCACTCGGGGAGTCAGTACTGAGAACCCTGTGGGTCCCGCGGGCGTGGCAAGGAAGCCACCGCGCCTTTTTGCTGGGTGAGAGAAGGAAAGGGCTGAGGCCTTAGGATGGCTGTTTCTGATGTTTGGGGAGACGCAGGGATAGAACCAGAACAGGCTGCTCTCTCCAAGAAAGTAACCCAGTTACAAGCCCGGGAGCCAGCATTAAGAATGTAGAGAGAATGAAATGAGAATGGCTGTTCCAGAAACCAAAACTAGTAAATTAGTAACCACACTTCCCGAACCTGAAAAGTGAAAATTAAAACTTGTTTTACCTATCACATTAGCAAAAATGTAGGTCATTAGATAGGTAAAGAAATCTCGTGTTCTGTGGCCAGTGTTTGGTGCAGTGGGGGAAGCCACTACTTGGCATTCCGGATCCGAGTGCCAGCTCGAGTCCGGCTGCTCCACTTCCGATCCAGCTCCCTGCTGATGTGCCTGGGAAGGCAGCAGAGGATGGCCCAGGGGCTCGAGACCCTGCCACCCACACGGGAGACCCGGATGGAGTTCCTGGATCTTGGCTTCAGCCATGTGGGGAGTGAGCCAGTACATGGGACATCTCTCACTCTCTCTGTCTGCCTCTCCTTCTGTCTCTGTTGCTCTACCTTTCAAATAAATTTATAATTTTTAAAAGAAATCCCATTTTGTGCCTTGAAAATTGACACAACCTTTAGAGTATGAGAAAGCAATGTCAGTCTGATTTCAGAATATTCTGGGCTCACTTCTGGAAGTGAATCCTGAACAAAGGATGGCTCTAAGAATATTTGTTACAGTACTCTCTTTAACTTGGAAATACCCAAATGTCAATCAGTAAAGACACGACTATAAATAAAAACATGTCTATAGAATGTAATATCCTGCAGCAGTTAGAAGAATGAGGCACTAACAGAAATGCCAAAGGCTGCTAAACAAATTACGTATAATAGCCCAAACTTTTAAATAATGTGTGTAGGCAAAAAGTATGCTGCAGACTGTTCACAGCTCAGAGTTGCCAGGGTTATTTGTTGTATTAGCTATGTGCAACCTGATTGGGTTTCTTTGAACCGTTATGTGTTAATTTTTATGAAAAACTATTCAAGACAATATACTGAATCCTTAGGTTCAGCAATAAAATAAGGATGCAGGGCCAGCACTGTGGCTTAGCGAGTAAAGGCACCACCTGCAGTGCCAGCATCCCATATGGGCGCCGGTTCGAGTCCTGGCTGCTCCACTTCCCATCCAGCTCTCTGCTGTGGCCTGGGAAAGCAGTAGAAGATGGCCCAAGTCCTTGAGCCCCTGCACCCATGTGGGAGACCTGGAAGAAACTCCTGGCTTAGGATCAGCACAGCTCTGGCTGGTGCAGCCAACTGGGAAGTGAAGCAGCGGATGGAAGATCACTCTGCCTCTCATTCTCTGTGTAACTCCAACTTTCAATAAATAAGTAAATCTTAAAAAAAAAAAAAAAAAAAAAAAAGGACGCAGCGCATCCGGGTGAAAAGGAGTTTCCTGAAGTCTGTCAGGGAGAACACCGTGCAGAAGAGCGGGAGTCACCCCCACGCAGATCTGCGAACCACCAGGAGGCAGTGCTGTCGCCGCCACGAGAACGTGGAAACTGCAGAACCACGAGGTCAGGAAGAGAACGAAGCCGACAGAGAAGGGCAGGGTCGAGTGGCCGAGCGGCACAGGCAGGGCTGTGCAGTGCTAGGAGACGACTGGCAGGCGCCACGGGGGTGTGGGGAAGTGAGGCAGAGGGAGCGGGAAAGCTGGGACAGGCTCCCTTGGGCAGCAAGCTCAAACCCGCCGAGCAGCCCGGGACACGGAGGGGAGACAGCACAGTATTAGGTCTCCCCAGGTCCCTGGTGATGCAAGGCCCGGGTCTCCCCAGGTCCCTGGCGACGTAAGGCCCGGGTCTCCCCAGGTCCCTGGTGATGCAAGGCCCGGGTCTCCCCAGGTCCCTGGCGGCGTAAGGCCCGGGTCTCCCCAGGTCCCCGGCGGCGTAAGGCCCGGGTCTCCCCAGGTCCCCGGCGGCGTAAGGCCCGCGTCTCCCCAGGTCACTGGCGGCGCAAGGCCCGGGTCTCCCCAGGTCCCTGGTGACGTAACGCCCAAGTCTCCCCAGGTCACTGGTGGCATAAGGCCCTGCCCCTGGTGTAGGCTGAACACACGCCACCTGCCAGAGCCCAGGGTGTGCAGCGCGAAGCCGTGAGTGCACAGAACAGCAAACAACACCCAAGTCATTCCCTACGTTTATGTATGTGAGATGTCCGAGCTTCTCAAGCAGTCAAAACTGTAAAGCCACACTTGGTTTACTTGGGGTATTTTATAATTTTTAAAAATACTGAAATCAACCAATTCAAAATTCAGTTGAAAGATGATGGCAGCTTGGACACAGTGGTAGTTGGGCGTAGTGAGAATCTGCAACGAATCCTAGGCAGAACCTTACTCGCAACTGACAAATCCATTCTCAGCCACGTGACCAGTCAAGAGTGAAGTAGAACAGTGACGTTTTCAGCCACCCAGAGACAGGTTACTGCCATGGGCCCTTTTTGGAAAGCTACTGGAGGAAATGCCCCAGGAAAATGAGGAAGCAAACAAATCCAAAACGGATGGCCTGGGACCCAGGAAGTGGGCTTCAAGACACGCAGTGTTCCAGCTCTGTAGTTGGCTTGGAAAACAGCAAAGTAGGAATGGAAGTTGACAGGGTGATCAAAGACGAAGCGCATGCTAAAAACCAGGGTGGGGTGGGCTTACGCGATTCTGGGGAGGTCAGGAGTCTAAGGAAGGAACAGCTTAACCTTTAAACGGCGAGTATGTCCTACATCTCCGTACACAGTCACAATGATGTGACGGCCGCCTAGCCTTGACACCTGATTATTCTAGGACAAATATGGAGGAAAAGAGAGGACAGTGGTAGCATAGGAGCTAAATTCTCACCTGCCCTCACAATGCTGGAAGTCACTATATAATGATTAGAAACATTAAGTCCAGGCCGGCGCCGCGGCTCAACAGGCTAATCCACCACCTAGCGGTGCCAGCACACCGGGTTCTAGTCCTGGTCGGGGCACCGGATTCTAGTCCCGGTTGCCCCTCTTCCAGGCCAGCTCTCTGCTGTGGCCCGGGAGTGCAGTGGAGGATGGCCCAAGTGCTTGGGCCCCACACCCCATGGGAGACCAGGAGAAGCACCTGGCTCCTGCCTTCGGATCAGCGTGGTGTGCCGGCCACAGCATGCCGGCCACGGCGGCCATTGGAGGGTGAACCAACGGCAAAGGAAGACCTTTCTTTCTCTCGGTCTCTCTCTCTCACTGTCCACTCTGCCTGTCAAAAAAAAAAAAAAAAAAAAAAAAAAAATTAAGTCCAGAAACGACAAGATCTTCAAGGGAGAAACAGCAGAAACCGGTGAGCGTCCAGAGGCACTGCTGTTTTGGGAGGTGGGGAGGGCACTGCTGGGACGGGTCTTTTATAAGCTTTAAGGAACTGAAATTACAGGTAGTCATGCACGCATCCACCTGGGAACTGGGGCAGGAAATGAACTTGGGATGAAGGGGTGGCGGGGACACTCAGAGCCAACACGCCCGCCCTGGAGAGCACCGCCGAGGCTGGGGGCAGAGCCGGTGCAGGCGTTTTCACCGTGAGACCTCTGGACCCGCCTGATTTTAGTTGATCATGTTCATGTACATCTTTAACAAGAACAGTTCCTTCTGAAGACAAAGTTGTACTCATGCGCAAGTGCTGGGCTCCTGTTTGTCTATTCTCCCCACATAAAATTTCAAACTCTGGGCTGGTGTGTGCAGCAATTTAAGCCACCACTTGTGACGCCAACATCCCTACACAGCATCGAGTCCGGGCTGCTCGGCTTCCAACCCTACTTCCTCTAATGCACCTGGGAAGGCAGCAGGTGATGGGCCAAGTACGTGGGCCCCGCACCCGCCTGGGAGACCTGGCTGCAATTCCTGGGTCCTGTTTCACCCTGGCCTAGTCCCAGCCCTTTGGGAGTCAGTCACTCAAATCAATCACTCTCTCTCCCCTCTCCCATCCCCCTGTGAGTGTGTGTGTGTCTCCCATAACTGTGCCTTTCAAATAAATAAATCTTTAAAAACAAACAAACCTGAGGGGAGGCGTTTGGCGCAGCAGTTAATACAGAGGTTGGGACCCCACACTGGAGTGCCTGGTTCCGTTCTCAGCTCCTCCTCTGGTCCAGCTCCCTGCAGGGCAGGCTCTGGGAGGCAGCGGTGATAGCTCAAGTGCTTGGGGACCTGCCCCCCACGTGGGAGACCGGAACGGAGTTCCTGGCTTCTGCCAGGTCCAGCCGTGGTTGTTGGGGGCATTTGGGAAATGAACCAGTGAGTGACAGGGCTCTCCCGCTCTACCTTTCAAAGAAAAAATAATTTTTTTTAACAAAAGAAGGTTGCCTAAATCATCTTAAAAAAATTCCAACTCTGATGGTAACATATCCCATGATGAACTTACAAATACAGAAAGGAATACGTAGTTGGCCTAGAGTCAGCGAGAAGCCAAGGAGCAGCTAGCCAGTCAGCAGGCCTCCTGCCCGTGGAGCCGGACACAGTCGTGTTTCCCGCTAGCACAGAAGTGTAAGTGACGCATCTTGCAGATATCCAGGTCAGCACGTTTCACCGTTTCCGTGTGAAGCAGTACCCGCTTCCTTACAGTGTCCCGGCTGCACCCACGTCACAAGTGGGCCAGAATCTGCCTGCAGGTGACCAACTCGGTGAGTCTGAGCCCTGGTGGAGGGCACCACGGCACCGTGTGTCCTATCTCCAGGGCGTGCAAGTGAAGCAAAACACAGGAAAGAAGTACATCGGGGGCCAGCGCTGTAGCGCAGCGGGTTAACGCCCTGGCCTGAAGCGCAGGCATCCCATACGGGTGTTGGTTCAAGTTCGGGCTGCTCCACTTCTGATCAAATCCAGCTCTCTGCTGTGGCCTGGGAAAGGGTTGGGTGATGGCTCAAGCCCTTGGGCCCCTGCACCCGTGTGGGAGACTGGGAAGAAGCTCCTGGCTCCTGGCTTCGGATGGGTGCAGCTCCGGCTGTTGAGGCCAATTGGGGAGAGAACCATCGGATGGAGGACCTCTCTCTGTCTCTCTCTCTCCCTCTCCCTCTCTCTCTCTCTCTGCCTCTCTTCTCTCTGTGTAACTCTGACTTTCAATAAATAAATAAATCTTTAAAAAAGTACATCGTGTTAAGTCAACGTGTTTAGAATCGGAGAGGGTAGTGTTAGAGATGAGATGTATGCATTGCTCACCTATTTTAAAAACTAAAGACTTTCCTTATAAGTAACAGTAACTCAAACACCTGCCAAGCAAGCCCAATAACAGATGTCTCTTAGAATACTTTCTATATAGTTCAATAAATAAAAATTCATAAAGTAAATGACCTAATTAACATGACAAGGAGGGAAAAGTTGGCTGGGCAGATGCTGAAGAGAAATCGACTTTGAAAGATGAAACCTGTGGTTAAGGAGTCACAGTTTGGGGGGGAGGGGTGCATAATTAAGTGAGCCCACTAGGCACAGACTCAGAGACTGCGGTGAGAGGGACTGCTGCTCCTGGAGGGCTAGAGATGGCCAAGAGGGAGACAAGCTCGACCCTGGAGAGGTGGCGCTACTCCCGGGCACGGACAACTGCAGCCAGTCCTGACGAGCCGCTCCTGAACTTGCTGTTCCCAGGGGCCGGCGTGGGTACCGGGCAGGGTTTTTTAGTGTATTTATTTTGCATTATTTGGAAGGCACAGGGACAGAGAGCTCTTCCATGCCCTGGTTCACTCCCCAAATGTCCACAGCCGCAGTCCAGGAGCCCAGAACTCACAGGAGGTTCGCTAGCAGGAAGCTGGGTTTGGAAGCAGAGTAGCCAGGATTCGAACCCAGCACTCTGACCTGGCATGCCAGTGTCCCAGGCAGCCACTTAACGGCTGCCCTCAACGCCCAGCCCAGAAGGCTTCTTAATCAGTACGTTGGCATTTCTGTTAAACTTCTTCCTTGTGGCAACAAACAAGGACACAGCACACAGGTGTGTGGCATTGCAAGCGACTGGGCTCAGTAAGCAAAGCGAATGTGAAGCAAGAGCTATTGGAAGATGGACTGGAGGGGGTCTCTCCTTTGTGCAGGAGCCACAGGGCGCAGACAAGACAAACCCAAGGGTAAAAGTGAGTCTGCAAGGCGGAGACTTGGCACAGCGCCCCCTGCGGAAATCAGCTGGGAGAGGAATCCTGAGTGAGACGGCCCCTTTGCCGGCCCTGCTCATGGTCCCCCTCAAAGACCCAAAGGCTTGGCTTGGTGACATAGGGCGGAGGCCTCCAGGGCCTGGCACTGCCCACAGCCTCTATACTGCTGTCCTCTGTATACTGACAGGTGGATTCACGAAGCTTGAGCCAGCACTTGACCATGAGCTATTTCAAGCACACGGAGAAGTTGAAGGACTGTGCCGTGAGCTCTGAGGAAGCGTGGCCCTCCGTAACCCACGCGTCTGGCCCTCAGCGCCCACCCCCGGGCACAGAGGACACCCCGTTTAGGCTGAGCGTCGCCTGTGCCTGAACTCCGTGGGAGCAGAATCACGTGGGATGTGTGCGTCTGCTCGGGCTTCCTCGGGAGAATTCATGGGTGCTGCACTTAGCACCAAGCGGTATTCGAAGCTAACCTGGGGCGCGTTATAACATTTCTGGGGACAAACAGCGCTTCACGCACCAGGCAGCTCCAGACCGGACGCACTTCGGGGCCCTGCAGAGGCCAGGCGCTGGGGGCAAGGCCGCGGAGCCGACTGCCTGCTTGCTGACACCCACTTGCCGCGTTTGTTCCGCCCTCAAAGGCCTCGCCAGCTCCCTCACCACAAGGCGCCCGGCTGAGCGTCAGGTACCTGGCCCTTTAATGCAAGAACTGGCACGAGGTCAGCCTGCCTCTGCAGATCAGGCAGGGGCCGCCCCACGGCTTAGCCGGCTCGCACGGCTGCTGTCCGTCGCGTTTCAGCTGCAGCCTTCTGATGGGTGGCCGTGCTCTGCTGATGGCCACGTGGACGCCTCTAAGCTGGGGTTCAGGCCTGGCCTTGAGGGGCCCAGCGAGAGGACGAAGAGGGGATGAAGGCAGGCCTAGGTCCCAGGCACACGGGGGCGCCGCGGGGACACCTCAGCTCTGGATTCCAAAACCCAGGGACAGGGGAGGTGTGGCAAGGCCGCTCCGGCGCCAAGCGCCGAGGGCCAGCTCCGTGTCTGCGCACCTCTCCAGTGGTCTCCCGCAGCCACGCCCGCCCAGGCTGTTTTGTCTCACTGGTTCGGCTGCAGTGGGCCTCCGTCTCTCATCTCCCCCGCCACAGCTACCGGAAACAGCCACCGAGACCATCGTTCTGCTCCCAGCACCGCCGGGCCTCCCACACCCCACCGTGGCCTCGAGGGCCCTTCACAGACGGCACGGCCAGCCTCTCCTGACCGCCAGCCCTGCCTGCTGCCCGGAGACCACGCCGTCCCCTCACGTAAGCGTCCCCGGCACACCCAGGCTCCGCCACTCTCCGGCCTTCCCCAGGCTCCTCTCTGCACACATCCTGCAGTCTGCACCCACCTGTGGGCTGCCGCCCTGGTGCAGCGGCTGAGCCTCCACCTGCAGCGCCAGCATCCCGTATCGGGGCAGTGGTTCGAGTCCCGGCTGCTCCACTTCCCATCCAGCTCCCTGCTAATGAGCCTAGGAAGACAACAGAAACCGGCCCAAGTCCCTTTCCCCCTGCCACCCACGGGGGAGACCGGAGGAGTCCCTGGTCATGTGGAAAGTGAAGCAGTAGAAGGAAGATTTCTCTCTCCCTCCTCTCTCCCTCCCTCCCTCTCTCCCTTCAAATAAATAAATAAATCTTCCTTACAATGCAAAAAGGAAACAACACACCAAGTTGTTCCTCAAAGCCCTGCTTAAATCCCACACTGTCCGTCCCCAAACCCTCTCTGCTCACTGTCCTTGAGCCACCCAGCATCGCCCGCCTGTGCCACAGCCCTTAAGTACTGCCCTGTCACTCAGGAGCGTTTTCAGCCGCCAGTTCAGGAAATCCCAGTTCACAGCCACTGAAGCAGACTGGGATTGTCCTGACGCTGGTCCTCGTGGGTTTCCCCTCAAGACCGTGATGGCTGCCACTGCTCCAGCAGTCAAGTGCGTGCTCACGGTGAGGAGAGAAAGCAAACACATGACGCTCTTGTGTCCAGAGAG
This sequence comes from Oryctolagus cuniculus, assembly GCF_051225735.1. Classification (NCBI taxonomy): domain Eukaryota; kingdom Metazoa; phylum Chordata; class Mammalia; order Lagomorpha; family Leporidae; genus Oryctolagus; species Oryctolagus cuniculus. The sequence continues at coordinate 4,153,049 of NC_142880.1, read as the reverse complement.
CAACACTTGCTCCAAGTCCCCCTTCTCCCAGCAGAGGGGCCCGGGGGCCAGAACAGAGTGTCGGGGCTGCCCCATTCTAAGAACCAGTGAAGGAAGACCAAAGAAAGCACTGGATAAGTCCAGGACGGCACAGAGGGTCATTCCTGGTGGGGGTTAAGGGCAGGAGTGAGGCTAAGGCGGCTACAGACAGAGGGTCCCTGCACCCTGAGGCCGTGGCAACGGGTTCACGTACTAAGCCAGACAATGGTCAGAGTGAACCCGGGCTTTCTCAGACGGGCTTGTGACAGACTCGGAGCCGTGGACCAGCACGTGCGACCCTGGCTGCACCCCAGGACCCCCGGGGGAGTCTGACCTAACAGAGGCACCGCAGAGCCTCTGAGTGCCGGCTTCAAACCAGCCTCCGCGACCACCACCGGGACAGACGCAGGAGGCGAGGAGGAGAGGGCGGGCCCCGGCACGGCAGTGCCCCCGCCTGTCGCCTGCCAGACGGCAGCACCTCAGGGCACAGGCTGCACACAGCCACCTGTGTTTGCCTCCAGTGTCCGGGTCTCAGAGACACCGTGGGTCAGGCAGAAAGACCCGGATGGACGAAATGGCGCTTTGCACACCATCTGCCACACCTCAGAATCGGCACAGTGTTGGTTCTCCAGAAGAATGAACAAGTTTGCCACAACAAATTTACAAGTTAATTCTCTGGGGACAAAGGTCACCAATAGGAAACAACTAATACCCGGCTCTTTTAAACTGATTTATTATCAATGGAAAAAAGAGAGAGAGGGAGGCCACCCATTCACTGGCTGTCTCCCCAACGGCCTGGGAAGGCCAGAGCTGGGCCCGGCTGAAGTCAGGAGCTGGGAATCCAGGTCTCCATGTGGGGGGGGGGGGGCAGGGACCGAAGGACTTGAGCCATCACTTGCTGCCTCCCAGGGTGTGCATTAGCAGGGAGCTGGGGTCTGGAGCAGAGCTAGGACTTGAACTTGGGCACTGCAATGAGACATGAGTGTCCCAAGCTGCGCCCAGTGCCCAGCCCAGCAGCTCTTTTAATGAAGTGCTCATGTGTTGGTTCCACTTGATGAGCACTGAAGAGCGCACGACCCTTTATCAGTGGGTCCCAGTGGCTGTGTGTCCTAAGTGTAGACAAAGCATCTACCGAGGAAATGACTCGCTTCCATGGGGCCCTCACTCCCCTCTGTCCTGCACACCTTCTTCCCACATGACCACGGGCTGCACTCTCTCTGACGTCTCTCTGATGTATGAAGGCTCAAAACATGCTAACGTAGTGCTTGAGGAAAATCCTCTGGATAAGTTAGGACTGAAAAGTCATCGTTAGGGGCCCACATTGTGGCACAGTGCGTTAAGCCACCACCTGCAATGCCAGCATCCCACATGGGCACCAGTTCAAGTCCCGGCTGCTCCACTTCCAATCCGGCTCCCTGCTACTGCGCCTGGGAAAGCAGCAGAAGATGGGGCAAGCTCTTGGGCCCTGCATCCACACGGGAGCTCCTGATGGAATTCTTGGCTTGTGGCTTAGGCCTGACCCAGCCGCGGCCACTGGGGTGATTTGAGGAGTGAATCAGCAGGTGAAAGATCTCTGTCTCTCCCACTCTTTCTGTAACTCTGCCTTTCAAATAAATAAATCTTTTTTTAAAGTCATATGAATTTCTATCACCTATTCAACCTCATGATAATAAATTCTATGTGGCGTCCACTTTTGGAGTTGATGTGTCATTTCACTGTATCAGCCACAATGTTATAAATTAATTTCCCCTGCGTTTCTTAAAAGTACAGAGTAACACTTGTCACCTGAGGGGCTGGCTCAGCCCTCACTGGCTGCCTCAGCGGGTACACCCCAGATCTGAACAGGCTGGCAGAACTCAGGTTTCTCTCCCGTTCGCAGGAATTCCACCTCGGTTCCCGTCAGCAGGTAGCTCCAGGTCCGCGACCCAGGCCCTTCCACCGTGTGGCTGTCTCCTGCCATCACAGGATAGTTTCAAGGTGACTCCAGGAGAGAAACACACCTGGAAGACCACACGTGGGAGGTGTGCTGGGGCCAACGGGCTGGGAAGCAGAGCTCGCCGCCTCCGCCCACATTCCACTGGCCAAACTCTGCCCTGTAACCTCCAACAGCAAGGAGGCCAGGAACGCAGGGTAGCCGGGGACCAGGTCTGGGCAGCCATGAGCCAGGCCCTGCCACACCACGAAGAGGAACAGACAACGTGCCTGCTGCGTCCTTCCATGTTCCAACGTTCGGGCTCTGTTCTCGGGTCGGGAGATCCGGTGGATGTGGCTTGGAGTTAATGCCAGCTGTTCTCAGGCCTGCTTGGAAACAAGCTCCGAGTTTTAGGAAAGGGACTCTCCCACGAGCAGAGACCCAACGGCGAATCCTCTCTCGTGAACAACGGGAGGAGGTGTGCCGAATTTCATCACAGCGCCTTCGTTGTATCTGTGCCTCGGCCGTGGACTTGAGCTCCCTGTTACCCCGTGTTCTCATGGTGGATGTCACGTGTGGTGAACAGTATTCTTCCGTTGTGGCCTGTACGAGGGGTCTTCAACAAGTCCGTGGAAAACGCGTATTCCCTTTTCACTCCCTGTGCCCCTTGAACTCCCGGAAGTCCCACTTGGCAGCCTGCCCTCCACGCTGACCCCTGGCAGGTCTTGGCTCCGGCGGGTGGGAGAGAGGGACGTGGGGCCCGTGTGGACTCAGCTGGCCCTCTCAGCACAGGCTCGCCCCGGGCAGTCTCACCCTCCAACATGTCCCTCCCTTCCCGGCCCGGCAGCGAGCGGTGGCTGTGGGGCTGACACTGCGCAGAGTGCACGCTCCCAGACAGCATCCCACCCAGACCGAAGCGCTCTGGATTTCCACTGGCAACATCAGCCATACCCTGCCACAAACCTGTGTTGTATCCGCCAGATTTTCCCATGGAAATGGGACAATGGGATCCATACCTCCAGGGATTTACTTTAAGGAGCCGGCTCACTCAACTCCAGGGTTGGCGGGTCTGAGCTCTGCAGGCTGAAAATCCAGCCCCGAGTCGGTGTTGCCATCTTCAGGCAGAATTTCTTCTTGTAGAAAATCCTCCGTCTTTGCTTGAAAGGCCTTTGATGGGTGAAGCCTGTGTGTCCGGCGGAGGGGCCTTGACTTACGGCGACCGACCGCAGACGCTAAGCAAGTCCACAGAATTCCTGCACAGCAGCTCCGAGACTCGGGCTGGGCTGAGTCGCCGAGTTAACGGAGCAGACGTCATCACGGTTATCGGCAGAACTGGAAATGGGCTTGTATTGGGCATCCCTTGGACTCACTCACAAGGCTGGATAGGTCACTGTCCCACCCAGAAAAGAGAGATCAGATGGACAGGATCCGCAGGACGCCAGACAGACTGACAGCCACACAGCAGGTGTATGTGTCGGGGGAAGGAGTGATTTATGGTTGGCTCCTACTTGTCCCCTGCTTCTCCACAGCTCAGCAGTTTTTCCAGCTTAGATCAAAACTGAAAAGCGGGCCGGCGGCCGTGGCTCACTTGGCTAATCCTCCGCCTGTTGCACTGGCACCCCGGGTTCTAGTCCCGGTTGCTCCTCTTCCAGTCCAGCTCTCTGCTGTGGCCCAGGAGTGCAGTGGAGGATGGCCCAGGTGCTTGGGCCCTGCACCCATGTGGGAGGCCAGGAGGAAGCACCTGGCTCCTGGCTTCGGATCGGCACAGCGCCGGCCGTGGCAGCCATTTGGGAAGTGAAGCAACGGAAGGAAGACTTTTCTCTCTGTCTCTCTCTCTCACTAACTCTGCCTGGCAAAAAAAAAAAAAAAAAAAAAAAAAAAAAAACCCAAAAAACAAAAAAAACTGAAAAGTGGCCTCTAACTGTTAAGCACCCCATGATCCTGAAATCCCAGCTCCAGTATTTGCAGCTTTAAAAAGCCTTTCTCTGGGGTGTTGTGGCACATCAGGCCCCACTGGGTTCTCCTCTGGGATTGATCCCACTCTGCCTCTGATCCGGCTTCCTGCTAACTCGCACCCTGGGAGGCAGCAGGAGATGGCTCAAGTCCTTGGGACCCCACCATGCACGCTGCAGGACTGAGTCAGGGCTCATAGCATCTCTCTGGAATACCAAACCTGAAAACACTCAAGCTGGCCACGGGCTCTGCAAGCTGGAGCAGCCCCGCTCACTGAACGAGGCCCGCCCCCTTCTCGCAGTGCGGCAGGCTGGCGGTGATGTGTGGGAACGCTGGGCGTAACTCGGGCTCTTTTCAGTCCATCTCAAGAGGGGACCCCCAGGTCGGCCCCAGGAAGTGCAGGCATTTTTCAGAGAAGCGAGAGGGCAAGCAGACCCTGCCCCCAACCCCAGGCAGGGAAGAGTGGAGTGGGCCGGGGTGACAGCCAGGGCTCCGAGGGAGCCAGCCCCTTCCCCTGCTGGTCCTGACATCGAGTGCTGATGGCACCAGGTCACTGGCTCACTGACACCTGCACAGCCGCTCAAGGCTCCGTGCAGGGTCCCGAGGCCACAGGCAACCGCGGCCATTGCCTCGGCCTCGTGTGACCGCCAGCCGGACCAGCGGGATGCAGGTGCGGGGGCACGGAGGACACAGATGCGCCCTCAGAGCCGGCCTGGGCCTCGTGGGCCCTCCTCTTGGTCTGCCTTACATTGGGATGGATTTGGTTTTGCCTGGCTCCACTCATTACACAACTGCGACTTTCCTCCTTGACATTAAAATGCATGCAACACGCACCAGTTTTTGCACGGCCCTGTGCGAAAATCCGCCCAAAGCAATGCCCCTCGGCCTGAAATAGGGGAAAGAGCCCTGGACTCCTGGACAGATGGCCAAGGTGCACCTTGGCAAGCTCACCAGAACCTTTGATGACAAGCTACACACTCTGGAATCACTCACGCACAGGATGGCCCACAGGGAGCTGACCGGAAAGACACAAACCCAAACCTGACCACGAAGGCCTGTGGGAACCGGGGAGGCCCCAGGGGTCAGCTGCTTCGGGGTTTTGTCTGAAGGCCCAGTGGGACTCCAGCCCGTGCCCACCAAAGGCTGCAGTTTGGGAATCCCACTGCAGACTCCTCGTCCCCTGTGTCTTCCTGCAGATGCACAGTGACGGCTGTTCCAGCCAGCCTCTGAAAGTCGGGCCTTACACCACAGCCCAAAGTGATGCTGGCGGGACATAGGTTCTCCTATGACTGATCAGCCACAGGCCCAGAAGCCGTGGAAAGCCTGCCCCCATCTGCAGGAGGCGCGTGGGGTCTCAGACGCTCAGGCAAATTCTATCCGCTTCCCAGGGCTTGCTTCTTTACCTAGAAATGACGGTGGCACCTGTCCCAGCCCCCAGAGTTACCACTCATGCGAGCTCCAGGCAAAGAAATGACCACAAGCAGCCGGGAAGCTGGAGAGGTCCCCGTGGATTCTGAAAAATGGACACATTCCGGGGCGGCCGAAGCCCTGGTGAAGGGGACGCGCAGCCAAACGGAGCTGTGAGATTCCTTGAAGCTGACTCACGCAGCAGGGCCTCGCACACTGCCGGGCCCCAGTGGGCAGCCATGAAAGGCACAGAGTAGTGGGCTGACCTCTGTGGGCCACCTGATTCATCACAGGTGTGCTTTTTACAAGGAGCACCCTGGGGGACAGGGCCAGGCTGGAGCCAGGAAGGGTGAGTCAGGGAGGGGAGGACCTGCAAGGCCACGAGCCAGGGAGGGGAGAGGAGGCGCGTGTCTCCGGAGGATTCCAGAACCTGGTGATCACTGTGGCTGTGGGGAAGAGGAATGAGATGACAGGATCCTGGCCTGAGAGGCAAGGGAGGAGACGGTGCTGAACCCCAGAGGGAGCCCGAGGAGGAGGAAGTGGGCAGGGAGGTGAGGACTCCCCTCTGGACGGGGTCGTTAGCAGGTGTCCGTCTGCAGGAGGCCAGGTTGCAGGGCTCTGGTGGGGCAGTCAGATGGTGGAGGCCAGGGTGGAAGCACCTCTGACTGGATCTTGCGGCAGGGATGAGGAGCTGGGGCCGGGGGAGGGAGGCCTGTAGTGAGGGGATGAAAACCAACCAGACTGAAGACTCACTGCGCGCTCCCATCCCGCAAGGCAGCAGCGTGCTGGGCTCAGGGGCAAGCACCTCATTACTCCCCGACAAATACAGGCAGTGCTCTCCTGAGAGCGACCAGGCCCGGGTTAAGGACCAGCTCTAGGTGCCAGGTTTCAGGGCTGTGTGCACACGGGTGACCTCTGAAAGGGGGCTAACAGACTGGCTGGGGCTCCACAAGGCTCTGGCTCTCCCAGTGGATACCAGAAACTGCCTGCGCAAGGCAAAGTTTGTCCAGAGAGGGTTTAAGACAGGGGCTTGTGCTTCCGGGTGAGATACAAGGAAACAGGCAACGGCTAGAGATGTGCAGGAGAGAGAGGCAGCCCTGCAGACAGCCCCAGAGGGCTCTAGAGCCCAGAAGGGGCTGGGCTTGGACAGGGAGAGGCAAGGAGGAATGGTCAGGGGGCACCGCTTCCCGGCAGGTGCAGAGGGGGAAGCCCCATGTGCAGGACGGGAGGGCGGCCTTGAGCATGGGCAGCTGCGTGCCGTGGGGCTGGTGGGGCCCGGGAGAGGCAGGGGGCAGGCCAGCCCACACGCAGAGCCAGGGATGTGGGTGCTTGGCAGGGCAGCTGCGAGGGTGACACTACGTTCTGTGTTCCAGAGGAGAGAACCTGAGGAACCCGGGCCATTTCTCCTGTGAAAAGCCCAGAATATTCCAGGGGGATGCCATGAGGACACGCAATGCCTGGGGGCTGGGCGAGGCTTCCGTCTCCGCCGTGTATAAAAGTGCTGGGCACCAGAGAAGAAACGGACCAAAGCTGACAGCAAGACGGGAGCGGACGGGAGCAGATACCATAACGAGTGGTGGGGACGGCCCTCTGGTTAGAGCGAGCTGCCCTGCACCCCCAAGGCCAAGGGGAATGCGGCACCGTGAAACCAGAAAGCTGGACGCCACACCCGGGGGCCCTTCTGAGGCAAAACGGAGCACGCGGCAAAGCCTATGCACTGCTTTGCCACAAAGTTTAATCCGAACCGAATCAGGCCTCCAGATGTAACTCCAGTTTACAGGAAGCACAGGGGACAAAGACACGAGCCAAACGGCACCATTGTGAAAATCGGAACGTGTCATGTTTTCAAAGGGAAACTAGCCCGGAACCTAACTGAGTGCCATCCACTGGACAGGATGCAACCGCCTGTCCCCAGTGGGAGGGGTGGTTCCCCATTACAGCCACACCTGGGACACTTCAACCACACGTAGCAGTAGTGGCACTTCCCGGATGTGACAGACCCAGAACGCACGCTCTGCGGTTCCATTTATGTCAAGTTCATAAACAGAATGAACGCATGGTGGGAGGAGCCGGGGCAGGGCTGACACTCAGCCCACGGGGACAAGCAGGGAGCAGGGCTGCTCCACAGAGAAGTCGGAGCTGTACACGGAGGACCTGCGTGCATTTCCTCCCTCTCTCTTTCTCTCTTTTTATTAAAGATTTATTTGTTTGAAAGGCAGAGCTACAGAGGGAAGGCAGAGAGACAGAGAGAATCTTCCACCTGCTGGTTCACTCCTGAAATGGCTGCAATAGCCAGGCCTGGCCAGGCCAAGGCCAGGAGCCAGGCAGGGGCTTCTTCCGGGTCTCCTATGTGGGTGCAGGGGCCCAAAGACTTGGGCCATCTTTCCCAGGCGCATTACCAGAGTGCTGGGTTGGAGGTGGAGCAGCCGGGACTCAATCCAGCGCCCACATGGGATGCCAGCACAGCAGACAACTTGCTGTGCCACAGCTCCAGCCCTGTGTTTCTTCCTTGTAAGTTTTTAACTGTGTTGTAACACACATAGTGAAGTGCATCAAAGTATACAGTGAGATGGGCTACTGCGTTTATACTGATCACCACCAAGATGAAGATATGCAACTATTAAGCACCCGAGTCCAGGCACCCTTCCCAGTCTGCATCAACCACCCAACCACACACACACACATATGGCCACACATGTACGCACATGCACGCACACACACACATACATCACACATACACCCCACCCCCCACATACATACACACATGCGTGCACACACACATACACACATCACACATACACCCCCAACCCACACACACATACACACATCACACATATACCCCCCACGCATACACACATACACACATGCATGCACACACACATCACACATACATCCCCATCTCACAAACATACACACAAGCATGCACACACACATACACACATCACACATACACCCCCACCCCACATACACATGCATGCACACACACATCACACATACATCCTCATCCCACCCCACATACACACAAGCATGCACACACACACATACACACATCACACATACACCCCACCCCCCCACACATACACACATGTGTGCACACACACATAACACATCACACATACACCCCCCACCCCACACACACACACAATCACACATACACCCCCAACCCACACACACATACACACATCACACATACACCCCCATCCCACACACAAGCATGCACACACACACATCACACATACACCCCCATCTCACACACACATACACACAAGCATGCACACACACATACACACATCACACATACACCCCCATGCATACACACATGCATGCACACATATACACACATCACACATACACCCCCATCCCACACACACATACACACATCACACATACACCCCCATCCCACACACACATACACACAAGCATGCACACACACATACACACATCACACATACACCCCCATGCATACACACATGCATGCACACATATACACACATCACACATACACCCCCATCCCACACACACATACACACATCACACATACACATCACACATACACCCCCACCCCACACACACATGCATGCACACACACACATGACACTACACCCCCATCCCACACATACACACAAGCATGCACACACACATACACACATCACACATACACCCCCCACATATGTGCACACACACATACACACATCACACATACACCCCACCCCCACACACTCACACACACGTTCAAACATGCATGCACACACATGCATACACACATCGCACGTGCATGCATGTGCCCCACACGCATGCTCACTCACACGTGCTCACACACATCCTGCACTTACTTCCAGCATGTTTGATTAGTTCTTCCTGCTGAAGGTCATCAGACTGCTGCGTCTGCCGTTTTTGGTGTCTGACGGTGTCTGCTCAGCATAATAATGCCTGTGATATTTATCCTTACTGTTCAAGTGTCAGACTTTAATAAGGTTTATTTGAAAGGCAGAGGGACAGAGAAAGGGAGAAAAGTCCTCCCCAAAGGCCTGCAACAGCCACGGCCGGGCCAGTCAGAGAACAGGAGCGACGGGCTCCATCTGGGTCTCCCAGGTGGGGGCGGCGGCCCAAGCTCTTGAGCCACCGCCCGCTGCCTCCCAGGACACATTAGCAGGAAGCCGGATCAGAAGCGGAGAGAGGCTGGACTTGAACCAGGCGCTCTGATACGGCATTCAGGTGTCCCAAGCAGCAGCTTAACCACTGCGCCGCACTGCCTGCCTCTACAGGTTTGCTTTGTTTTTTAACTGCTGTTATCTCGTCCTTGACATGGATGAACACAGCATGGGAGTTGATCTCGTCTCTGGCTGCTGGACGTGAGGGCTGTGTCCAGTTGTGAGCGCAGGATGGTTCCTGTGTGTTTTGGTGGACACAGGTCCTCATCTCTCTGTGTTTGTAGAAGCCTGGAGTGGACGTGCTGAGTCCTGAGCCAGCACTTGTTTAGTTCCGGCACTTCCTGCCAAAAGGTTTCCCAAAGTGGTTGTGCCAGCTCCACTCCTACCAGCAACCCAGGATGGGTCTGGTATCTCATAACCAAACTTGGAATTTTTAAAATGTTAGCCATTGTGGGTATGTATTTCCGAGTAGCTTAAATCTGTCTCCCATGACTAATGATACTGGGCATATTTTGTGACAGTCAGCCGTTTGGCTATGTTTTGTGTGAAGTGTTGTTAAGTCTTTGCCTGCTTTTTGATGTGGGTGCCACTGTCTCAGGGAGCATCGGAGTTCTGTATTTACTCTGGATGACTGGGGACCTTGTCAGGAGGGGCAATGCAGCTACCGTCTCAGGCTGGGACTTTGTTTATACTTCCTTATGTCCTCTGATAAACAGGTAACATTTATTTTAATGGCATCGGATTTATCAAGGTTTTTAAATAGCTCATGCATTTTTATTTCCTGTTTTAGAAATATATGCTGGGGCCAGCGTTGTGGCATAGCGGGTAAAGCCACCACCTGCAGTGCCGGCATCCCATATGGGTGCCGGTTCGAGTCCTGGCTGCTCCACTTCCTAATCAGCCCTCTGCTATGGCCTGGAAAAGCAGTGGAAGATGGCTCAAGTCCTTGGGCCCCTGCACCCGTGTGGGAGAATCGAAAGAAGCTCCTGGCTTCGGATTGACGCAGCTCCGGCCATTGCAGCCATCTGGGAAGGGAATCAGCAGATGGAAGACCTCTCTCTCTCTGTGTCTCTGTCTCTCTCTCTCTGCCTCTCCTTCTCTCTCTGTGTAACTCTGACTTTCAAGTAAATAAATAAATCTTTAAAAAAAAATATCTGCTTCCAGCACTGGCATTCTGGGTGTCAACGGGGTTAAGCCATCGCCTGCAACACTGGCATCCCATATGGATGCTGGATTGAGTCCCAGTTGCTCCACTTCCTATCCAACTCCCTGCTAATGCACCTGGGAAAGCAGTGGAGGATGGCACAAGTGCTTGGATCCCTGCACCCATGTGGGAGACCTCCATGAAGCTCCTGGTTCCTGGCTTCGGCATGGCCCAGCCATGGCCATGTGGCCATTGGGGGAGTGAACCAGTGGATGGAAGACCTTTCTCTCTCTCTCTCTCTCTGTAACTCTGCCCTTCAAATAAATAATAATTCTTAAAAAGTCTGCTTTCCTGAAGTCAAGATTTTTCTTATATTTTCTTTCAGATTTTTTAAAAAGATTTATTTATTTATTTGAAAGAGTTACACAGAGAAACAGAGGCAGAGAGAGAGAGAGAGAGAGAGAGAGAGAGAGGTCTTCCACCCACTGGTTCACTCCCCAATTAGCCATATCGGCCGGAGCTGCGCCAATACGAAGACAGAAGCCAGGGGCTTCTTCCAGGTCTCCCACGTGGGTGCAGGGGCCCAAGGACTTGGGTCATTTCCCACTGCTTTTTCAAGCCACAGCAGAGAGCTGGATCAGAAGTAGAGCAGCTGGGACTTGAACTGGCGCCCTTATGGGATGCTGGCACTGCAGGCGGCAGTTTTACCCACTACGCCTAAGTGCTGGCCCCCAAGATTTTGTTTTTTCTGTTTTACTTTACACATCTAGGCCCATGATCCACCTAAATTAATTTTGTGTATGATGTGAAACAGGGGTCAAGTCTTTTCTCCCGTATAAGTATTCCATCGCTACAGGGCCACCTGCTGACAAAGCCACCTTCCCCCTACACAATGAGGGGTGCTTCCGCCATGGGTCAGCAGCTGAGTACGTGTGGTGTGTCTGGACTCCACTGTCTAGTGTCTTCCCAGGACACTGTTGTGATTATTCAAGTTCATGATGAATCTTCAAATGTCACAGTCGAAGTCTCCAGGCTGCTCTTTTCAACCCGTCTGCCTGTCTCAGGGCTCGGCAGTGCTGCGAGCTTGGCAGTCACTTTCTCAATTTCCACACAAACAACTGCTGCGGTTTTGATTAGAATGACATTGAACTAGAGATTAATTTTCAAGGTATCGCCATTAATTTAGCTCTTCTTTATTCTCTCTTACCAATGTTTTATAATTTTCAATGATGAAGAGAGGTCTCATACCTTTTTATTATTTTTATTTGTGCAAATTTGGAGCTTTCACATAGCATTATAATTTAGATTTCCCTTTTTAAGATTTATTTTTTGGTGCTGGCACTGTGGCATGGTAGGTTAAGCCTTCGCCTACAGCACCAGTGTACCATATGGGCGCTAGTTTGAGTCTCATCTGCTCTGCTAACAATCCAGCTCCTTGCTAATGTGCCTAGGAGAGCTTGGGCCCCTGCACCCACATGGGAAATCTGGAAGAAGCTCCTGACTCCTGGCTTTGGATCGGCCCAGCTCCAGCCACTGTAGCCATTTGAGGAGTGAACCATTGAATGGAAGACCTCGCTCTTTGCCTCTCCCTCTCTCTGTAACTCTGCCTTTCAAATAAATCTTTTTAAAAAAAGGTTTAATTTTTATTGATTTGAATGTCAGAGTTACGGACAGGAAGGGAGAGACAGGTTCACTTCCCAGTGGCCACAACAGCTGGAGCTGAGCTGATCCAAAGCCAGGAGCTTCTTCTACATCTCCCACGTGGGTGCAGGAGCCCAAGCTCTTGGGCCATCTTCCACTGCTTTCCCAGGCCACAGCAGAGAGCTGGATGGGAAGTGGAGCAGCCGGGTCTGGAATGAGCACCCACAAGGGCTGCTGCTGTCACAGGTGGAGCTTAACCTGCTATATCACAGTGCCGGCTCCTGTAATTTCTATTCCTTAAATTTCAGTTTCATGTTTGTTGCTAGCATATAGAAATGAGTTTTGCATAATGACCTGGTATCAAGAGACCCTACTAAATTGACTTATTCTAAGACTTCTAATTTTTTTTGTTAATATGTATTTATTTGAGGCAGAATGACAGAGAGGGAGAGGCAGACAGATCTTCCATTTGCTATTCACTCCCCCAAGTGGCTGCAGGGCTGGGCCAGGAGCCTGGAACCCCACCAGGTCTCCCATACAGGTGGTAGGGACCCAAGCACTCGGGTGCCTTCCCAGGCCACAAGCAGGGAGCCGGATCAGAAGCAGAACAGGCAGGATTCACCAGCACGCTGCTACGGAACGCCAGTGTCACAAGCAGAGGCTTATCCAGGGGGCGCCACAGTGCTGGCCCTCTTCCAATAGTTTACAGACACTTTTGAGTTTCCTTTGTACACAAACGTATCATCTGTTGACAGATTTGTTTTTCTTCAGTATTTAAAGCTACTGTTTCTTCTTCTTGATTATTAAGTTACAACTCCCGGTGCTTTTTGTGGTATGATATACTTCAACATTTTGTTTTAATTTAGTGGAAAACTGAGCTACACTGAGAGAGACTAAAATGACACTACCAAATGTAATGCATGACCCTTCATTGGATTTTGTTTTTAGAAAAAATTTATGGCCCTGTGGCGGAGCAGGTAAAGTTGCTGCCTAGGACACGGGCTCCCATATGGGCACTGGTTCGAGTCCCGGTTGATCCACTTTTGATGCAGCTCCCTGCTAATGCGCCTGGGAAGACAGCAGAAGATGGCCCAAGTGCTTGGGCCCCTGCATTCACGCAGAAGACCTGGCACCTGGATTTGGACTGAACCAACTCCAGCCATTGTAGCCATTTGGGGACTGCACCATTGGGCGGAAGATCTCTGTCTCTCTCTCCATATAACTCTGCCTTTCAAATAAATAAATTTTTAAAATAAATAAAAAATTATAAAATGCTTACTTTTATAATTTGAGAAATCTGACCATGACTTCAATATTAAATGAATAAAATTATTGTGATTTTAAAAAAATATTTATTTGCTCGAAAGTCAGAGTTACACAGAGAGAGAAGGAGAGGCAAAGAGAAAGAGAGAGGTTTTCCATCCGCTGGTTCACTCCCCAATTGGCCTTATCAGCCCAAGTCACGCCTATCCGAAGCCAGGAGCCAGGAGCTTCTTCCAGGTCTCCCATGCGGGTGCAGGGGCCCAAGGACTTGGGCCATCTTCTACTGCTTTCCCAGGCCATAGCAGAGAGCTGGATTGGAAGAGGAGCAGCCAGGACTAGAACCGGTGCCCATATGGGATGCCAGCACTGCAGGCAACAGCTTTATCCACTACGCCACAGCGCTAGCCCCATGAATTTTCTTAAAAACTCTTAGATTACAGTGTGTCATCACGTAAAAAGGAGCTGTTCTTGGGAGATGAATGTCTAAATAGAGAAATGATAGGACAAGTATTTTTAAGTAGTTCTGCAAAAACGTATGGTGTGTACAGAGACAAGGACAGAGTCCCTGAGAGACAAAGCAAATGTGTGAAGTGTTCACCACTCTGGACTTCGGTGGGAAAGTGTGGCGCAGGCTTGCAGAGCCTCACCCCCGTGCTTGCTCCCCGCCGGGTGGGTGCTGGCCGTGGGCACAGGCCCTGGAGCGAGGGCAGAGCCCGTGACTGCCTCCCAGGCAACAAGACGGCAGCTGCGGCAGGATGCACATGCGTGCGTCAGCTCGGGCTCTGTCCAGCGCGGTCTGCCTTTCCCTTCTTAGCGCTGAGGAAGCAGCTGGCCACGGCCACACGGCGAATCCCACAAGACAGGCACCTCAGTGGCCTCTGGGGGCTGAGGGCAGCTTGCTGCTGATGGCCGGCACGCAGCTGAAGCCCTTCATTGCACAGGTGCGAGGAAGTGGGCGGGCTGAGGGGTGCACCTTTCCCACCGAGGGTGCAGATGAGGCCACAGCCCTGGCTGTGGCTCCCTGTGCCGCGTGATGAGAGGCACCTGCCTCAGCTGAGCCAGGCCCGGGATGCGGACCCACAGAAACTAGGAGGAGATACGTATGTGTTGCTTTCAGCTGCTGAGTTGGTGGCAACCTTCTTGTAGGGCAATGGAAAGGTAATGCAAGACTATGATGATTAATTTCATGCCAACCTGAGTGGGTAACAGGTGGGCCCGATGCTGGAGTTTCTGGGAGGGAGTTTTTGCATGAGACTAATATTTAAATCAGCAAACCGGGGACAGCCTGGGCCTCCGCCGAGGGCCGAGACTCCTTCGTGCTGGTGGCCTTCAGAGTGGACTCACGGTGAGAACTGCCATGTCGCTCCCCTGGGTCTCCACCCTGCAGGCTCACCCTGTAGGTCCTGGCACTCGCCAGGCGCCCTACTCACAGGAGCTGATCCAAATCCGCCCATCGATCCACTGAGCCTACTGATTCCATTTCCCCGGGGAACCTCGACTCGCGCGCAAGGATTGACACGATGCCGTTGCTGTCGTCTTTCAAGCTTCCTGTACGTTTGGAAATACTGCCAGCCAACACGGGGGACAGGTTCTGGAGTGAGCCTGCGTCAGGACAGGGCCCGGAAGGCTCCGGAGGCGGTGGGCCGCCGTCCTCGCTCGCTCCCCGCCTCCACTTTACGTAACGTGGGGCTTGGACACACACACACTAGACTGCAGTTAACCATAAGTACTGACTCTGCCTCCTTTTGTGCAGGTTTGATCTCTGTAAACATCGCTCTGAGGAAGTCTGGCCTTAACCTTTCTGTCAATGTTTCAGGATTTTTTTCCATGGCCGCTCGGTGAGATAAATGTCAGTCTACACGCAGGCTTTTCTGCAAAGCCCAGCCTCACGGAGGAGCCTCACCCAGCGGCGTGCAAGACAGCGGCGTGCACCTGGCTGGCTGCAGAGGTCTCAGGCAGCTCTTCCAGCCCCGCCAGAACACAGAGCTGCTCCTGAGCCCGCATGCAGTGAGCTCAGCAAGCCCAGCTCCATCTCCAGGGCCGCCAGCCCTTGGAGGAGACCACGGAGGAGCAGGTGGACCCAGCGTTGACAGAACCGCTCTTCTCTTCCGGAAGCCTTTGTAATCGTTCATGGCCAAATCGCCTTTTGCCCCAGCTGCTGTCTGTGGTGTGATGAGATGACTTCCGCCACAGGCAAAGCACACGGGACAGCCAGAGAGAGGCCAGTGGCGCAGAGGGCCGCGGACGTGTTTGGGAAAACCGCAGGCACCTGTGGCCACTGACACGGTCTTTCCCGGCTGCCGCAGCCGGGTGCGGCGGGTCCTCCACGTGGGCTGCACGTTAGCATCACCTGGGAGCCTGGAGCGCCCATCTCTCGGCTCCACACCGCGCACGGTCGCTCTGAGGTGTGGCCTGAGCATCAGCACCACCACAAGTCCCTGGTGATCCCAACGTGCACCTAAGGGCTAAGAATTACGGCAGTAGAGGCTGGCGATGCGGTACAGCCTGTCTGGAGGCCCTGCCCCCCACATCAAAGACCTGATGGAGCTCCAGGCTCCTGGCTCTGGCCTGGCCCAGCCCTGGCCGATGCAACCACTGGAGTAGTGAACCAGAGGATGGAAGATTCATATTCTCTCTCTCTCTCTCTCTCTCTCTCTCTCTCTCTCTCTCCTAATCTTTCCAACAAATAAGCAGTCTAAAAAATATAATTACTGCAGTAGAAGTCTAACACAAGAGTCGGACATACTGTGTCAATGAATAAAAGCACTTTTAACGTTTGCACACCAACGTGAACAGCTTAGTGAGAACCAGCTCTGGAAGTACGAAGTGCGGGCTCGTGCTGAACCGGAACGCACAGACCCAGAAGGCAGAGAGGTCAAAGGTGAGAAGGACTCGGGATGCTTCCAGACGAGGTGAAGCTCCGGCGAGAGCGGTGCCGAGACCGCGAGTGCTGCCTTCGCGTCTCTCGGGGCAGCTGAAGGAAGCTCCCTTCCGGCACTGGGGAGAGACTGGGGGGCTTGCACGGCAAGTAACAGGTCCCCACTGCAGTCAGGCCTTGTCGTGCTGACCTGCGCACCAGGTTAGTACGAGCAAACACCTGCCCGGTGCTGTGATAAGCATCTGTGGTCCTCTTTAGCCATCAACAGCCTCTTCTTCTTGCCTCTGCTCAGGCGGCGCTGGTGGAGCCAAGGCCTTGGCCAGCTCTAAAGGGAGGCACATTGGTCCCCCTACCCGGTGCCGACCCACGGGAACCCGGAGTCTCCTTGCACGGTGCCTGCCTAGGAATGGGCGGATGACTGCAGCTGAGCCAATCCTTTGCCAAAAAACACTACATTCTGCGGTTTTTGCTCAAGATTCTGAAGAGTGTTCCTTCTAGATTTCAAGTTGTGAGTGCAATGCAGGAAAGATAAAACCAGGAGTTACTAAAAGAGGAAAATACTGGGGCCGCCGCTGTGGCGCAGTGGGTTAACGTCCTGGCCTGAAGCACCAGCATCCCATATGGGCACTGGTTCAAGACCCGGCTGCTCCACTTCCAATCCAGCTCTCTGCTATGGCCTGGGAAAGCAGTAGAAGATGGCCAAGTCCTTGGGCCCCTGCACCCGCATGGGAGACATGGAGGAAGCTCCTGGCTCCTGGCTTGGGCTCCTGGCTCCAGCCCAGCTCCGGCCGTTGAGGCCAACTGGGGAGTGAACCATTGAATGGAAGACCTCTCTCTCTGCCTCTCCTCTCTCTGTGTAACTCTGACTTTCAAATAAATAATTTCTTTTTTAAAAAAAGGGAAAAAATTTCAGAACAATCCTACTAAGAGCCATCGAGAAATTAAAGATGTGTCTGTGAAACAAGAGGATGATGCTACAAAGAACTTCAGACACCTGGGAAATTAACAGCTACAAATCTCACTACGCACTCAAAAGACAAATTCGAAGGAATCTTAACATGAGTAGAATAAAAAAAAAAAAAAAAAGAGGTGTACCGCACTGTAGCACAGTGGGTTAAGCCACTGTCGGCAGCTCCAGCATCTATATGGATGCTGGTTCAAGTCCCACCTGCTGCACTTCTGACCCAGCTCTCTGCTTATGCACCTGGGAAAGCAGTAGAAGATGGCCCAAGTGCTTGGGCCCCTGCACCCACATGGGAGACCCAGAAGAAGCTCCTGGCTCCTGGCTCCGGCCTGGTCCCAGTCCTGGCCACGGTGGCCATTTGGGGAGTGAACCAGTGGTTGGAAAATCTTTCTCTCCCTTTCTGTAACTCTTTCAAATAAATAAGCAAATCTTTTTAAGAAGGCAAAAGAGTATTAGGAGAGAGATCCTGTCACTCCTATATAGTATATATGATTAATCCAAGAGGGTCAACATGCTAAATTGGAGAGCCAGAAGACTGGCACAGAGAAAATGGAAGCATATAAATTATTTAAGAAATATGCAAGGTAGAAATCCTAGAATTGCAAAACAGGAGTGCTTAAGTAAACGGCCCTACCACATGAAGTGCATCAAAACTAAATTCCAGGAGCTGCTACCTGTGATGGGGGCATCCCCTCTGGGTGCCGGTGCAAGACCCGGCTGCTCCACTTCCAAAGACACCACCACTGTTTCTGAAGATAAACTATTTCGATCAAAATCCAAGCACAGTGGTGAAAAGGGTCTTGCTTGTGTTCTGAATGCAACAGGAAATGCTCTGCCTTCCTAACACATACGATGCTTCAGCAACGAAAAGCCAGGAAAGCACAGGGACGTCCCAAGAGCTCGATATTTTAAGAGTGTCTAAAGTGGCTTCTCTCACAAATACGGGCATCAAGACGCCCTGGTTTAAGGGGTCCTGGAAGGGAAGGGGGGTGACAGAGAAAGGGAGACCAGCCTCCCTGGTGACTCCGCCCAGCGATGCTGGCAGCCGAGCATCCTCGCCCGCTGTGCGGCTGTCACAGGAGACCAGAGACCGGGAAACTTGTCACAAACAGAAATCTGTTGCCACCCTTGCACATGGCGGAAGGCGGAAGGGCAAGCTCGCCAAGTGCTATGTGAAGCCTCTTCTAGGAGGGCCTGAATCCCGTCAGTGAGGGAGGGGGCCTCGGGGCGTCCCTCTTAATCCCGTCACATGGGCAGCCCCCTAATGTGGGGAGGGCACAATCAAACCACAGCACTGAGCACTGGCATGTAATCCTGGAGCAGCACACAGGACTAGCCCATTTCTCAAAGTGACGACCTAAAAACCCCAAGTCCCCGCCAAGCAAATGAGCACAAAGCTGTCCCAGTGCAGCCATCGTGTTTCTAAACATCTCAAGGGCAGCATCTGGTCTGGCAGCCGAGCAGTCAGGATGCCCAAGTCCCTTATCAGAGTCCCTGGGTTTGACCCCAGCGTCTCGCTAATGCAGATCTTGGGAGGCAGCACGGATGGCTGGAGGTTTGGGTCCCAGCCACTCCTGGGGGACACTTGGGTTACGCTCCCCCGTCCTGGCTCCAGCCCGGCTCAGCTCCAGCCACTGAAGGCATCTGGGGAGTGAACCAGCAGGTGGGAGTTCCATCTGTCTGCCTCTCTAATAGGACGTATCTATTTATTGTGAAAGTCAGAGTTTACAGAGAGAGGGACAGAGAGAGAGAGAGAGAGAGAGCGCATTTCTGTCTGCTGGTTCATGCCCACACGACAGAAATGGCTGAGCACGAGCCAGGCTGAAGCCAGGAGCTTGATCCGGGTCTCCCACATGGGTAGCAGGGGCCCAAGCAGCTGGGCCATCTTCCCTGCTTGTCCCAGGCAATTGGCAGGAATCTACATTGGAAGTAGAGCAGCCAGGACTCAAACCAGCACACATACGGAAAGTCTGCAATGCAGGCAGTGCACTGACCTGCTATGCCACAATGCTGGCCCCTCAAATAAAATTTCTTTAAAGATGTACTTATTTATTTGAAAGTTAGAGCAATAGAGAGACGGGGAAGAAACAGGGAGAGAGAGACATAGAGGGAGAGAGAGAGGTGGGGAAGAGTGGCTCTTCCATTTGTTGGTTCACTTTCCTGGCTAGGCCAAGCTGAAGCCAGGAGCCAGACACTCCCTCCGGGTCTCCCACACGGGTGGCCGAGGCCCAGGCACTTAGGCCATCTTCCACTGCTTCCCAGGCACCTTGGCAGGAAGCTAGACTGGAAGCAGAGCAGCCAAGTCTCAGACTGACACTCTTGATATGGGATGCCCGTGTGGCAAGCAGCTTAACCTGCTGCACCATGATGCCAGCCTCCCAAACAATGTTTTTTAAAGATTTAGACTCAGCCAGCTGTTGGCAGTGAGGGACTTTCCAGCCAAGAACCACGGCCCAGTCCGTGGGTAACCTCGCGGAGAAGGCCCCGGCACTGTGAATGCTGCTCTCACTAGAAGCCTCAATTGGCCACATTCCGGCTCCACGCCAAGGTTGAGCTGGTTCCTCCGACCCCTGCGGGGATCCCTAGGGCGCCTCAAAACCTGAACAAAATAATCAGCAGTGCTCAGACTGGAAGCTTCAAACAGCTCAGCGTGAAGGAAGCAGTGCTGAACGGTTTGGGGCCCCCGAGGAGTGGATGCGGTCTTATATGTACCAGAGAGATCACAGGCAGGCGTGGCATTGTTGGCTGTCATGCTTAAGGTCAATCTTCAACATCTGAGTATGTTTGACTTAGTATTTGAGTGGTTTTGGACCACGTGTGTGGAGAACGTTATCTGAATAAAACATGTCAAAAAAAATTAAAGATTTGTTATTTATTTGAAAGGCAGAGTTACAGAGGGCAGAGGCAGAGAGAGAGAGAGATGAGAGAGAGAGACAGAGAGGGGAGAGAGAGGAGAGAGAGAGGAGAGAGAGAGGAGAGAGAGAGGAGAGAGAGAGAGGAGAGAGAGGTCTTCCATCCACTGGTTCACTCCCCAGATTGCAGTGGTGCTGATCCACAGCCAGGAGCTTCTTCGGGGTCTCCCATGTGGGTGCAGGGACCCAAGCACTTGGGCTATTGCTTTCCAGGCCATAGCAGAGAGCTGGATCGGAACTGGAGCAGCCAGGACTCGAACCAGCGCCCACGCGGGAAGCCAGCACGGCAGGCAGCAGATTTACCTGCCACGCCACAGTGCCAGCCCCCTCCCAAGAAAATTTCTAACAACTTTTTAATCTATAAAGTGGTCAATTAGAGCAATCACATAATTAAGTCTTGATAGTATGTTTCTTTTGATGATTCTTAATTCACTCAAAATTTTTCATCTTATTGGTCTTTTTTTTTGGCAGTTAAAAATTAAATTCCTTTCCTTGAAAATAATTGGCTCCTAGTGCAAAATGGTGACTTCAATGCATTTCCTTGACGCCCAGGACGTGTTCCCAAGTGATTTGATGAAGACCAAAGTGTTCCTTTGAACATGAGGAAGATGAAATGCCGGGGACGCTCACGCTCTGTGCAGCTGAATTGCACAGCACTTGAGTGACAGCACGTAATTACAGATCAGGCGGGACACGGGACAGATTGTCCCCGGCCCCACCTCCTCACATTTACCTGGGAACAGAGCCCTTCGGAGAGATGGCAGCTGAATTACAGATCGAAAGAAATATTAATTCCGGCAGAACCACGTTTCCCCAGCCTGAGCTATCAGATTGGAAAGAACTGTTACTAAAATTAAATCCCGATCGACCATAATGGGCTTGGAGCTGAGCGCCTCGTGTGTTGTGTAACTGAAATTTGTGCTTTGCGGTTTTGTGTGGCAGACATCTCTGTGCAGAGCTCAAGGCTCTCTTGCTAACTTGAGTTGCCCTGGAAGCACCACCTGGACGAGACGTGGGAGCAGAGCTTCTCTGGGATGCGGCGTCAGGAGGAAGAAATTCAGGGGTGATGAGGGCAACGCAGGAGAGGTCGTGCAGGGATCATCCCAAGGTCGCTCACGCAGCTCAGAGGGCCCTGGCTGGACTCAGAGCTGGTCCCGGGGAGGCGGCACAAGGCACCAAAACCGGCTGCCAACCATACAGTCTTGGCTCTCAGGAGCTTTCGGAACTGCCGACTCTATGGTCCCCACGGCTTCTGCTGCAGCCACTGAGACCACCCAAGGCCGCCAGGAGGAGTCACACGTGGCCTCGTGGAGCAGGTCTCAGGGCCTCGTCTCGGGTCATCAGCTCTGTGCGTCTTCGCAGCTGTCTTGTGCTAGTGCCGTGAACGGGTCTGGGATACGAGGCTGCAGGGAGATCTTTAGGAATCCCAAAGTGAGCCTCGGGCTGAGTCTGGAACTGAAGGCGGCCCTTCTCTCCTGCGCCTGCAGGGTCTGCCCTGCGACCCCCGGGCCGGGCGGCAGGCTGGGGAAGGGAGGGAGGCGGCACTGCCATCTGTCTTTCCAGGCCCCGTGAGCCGCTCTGCACCTGGTTCTGCCACCGCCCTCCGAATCATCTGCTAACAGGGCTCCGAGGCCAGCAAGTGCAGGGGAGACCTGAAGGGGGAGCTCAGGGAGGAGTCTGCACAGACAAGGGCCCTGTCCCCAGGAAAATACACCTGCACAGCGGCGATCGCCCCTGCAGAGGTCCGGGAAGGCGGTGCAGCCGGCTGCCTCTGCTGGCTGCCAGCAATGGGCTGTGTGTGCGGCCCGGGACTGGGGTCTACAGCCACTGGAGATGCCCCTCTGCAGGCCCGCGGTGCAGCCTTTCTCACGGTGACTGCGGGACCCGACCCTCCACTCCAGCTCTGGCATGGGCTGTGAGTCACCCCTGACGCTCACTGCCCGGACTGAGGTGGGCACTTCTAGCAACCCGGAGTCAGAACACCTGGTGCGGGGCTGCAGGGAACTGGGACTGCTGAGACAGCAAGGTGGAGGCAGCAAAGCTTAAACACAGACGAGGGCCAGGGTGGCGGACGCCATGGGGGAGCTGCAGGAGCTCACAAGCAGTTGGAACAGTCAGGAGGGGCTCCCTGGGGAGGAGGGCCGGCTTTCCAAGAAGGTATGAGGGTTAGGAAAGCAGAGAGAGTGGGCGAGCAAAGATATAGGGTCCAGGTGCTAAGGCTCCTGGGATTAAATCCTACCTCCACTTCTAGCCCAACTCCCTCCTAATTCACCTGGGAAGCGGCAGGTGCTGGTTTAAGTACTTTGGTGCCTACCATCCATGCGGGAGATCTGGGAGGCAGCAGGTGCTGGTTTAAGTACTCTGGTGCCTACCATCCATGCCGGAGATCTGCGCGGAGTTCCCAGTTCCTGACTCGGGTCTGACCCAGCCTTGGCTGTTAGGGGCATTTGGGGAGTGAACCAGTGGATGGAAGATCTCTGTGAGTCTGTCAGTTTGCCTTTCAAACAAATAAAAATACATAAGTAAACTTCAAAAAAAAAAAAGAGTTACAGAGAGAGGGATGGAGAGAGAGGGGGAGAGTGAAGGGGAGGGAAGGGGGGGGAAGGAAGGGAGGGGGGAGGAGGAGGGAGAGAGGGAGAGATCTTCCATTTGCTGGTTCATTCCCCAAACGGCCTCAATGGCCAGGGCTGAGCCAGGCTGAGGCCAGATGCCTGGAGCTCTACCTGGGTCCCCCCGACGGGTGACCGGGGGCTAAGTGCTGGGAAGCAGAGGGGACAGCTAGGCCGGCTTTGGCCCCGAGGTCTCTGTCCAGCCTCCTTGCCGGCCCCGTGCTGAGGCAGCTGGCCCCCTGGCCAAAGGGTACTTGCGCTTCGGTTCGGAGAAGCAGAAACCTGCACTGGCCGCTCCCTGCAACACAGCCCCTGCTCTCTGCTTAACTGGCAATGCAGTCAAGGTCCCTCGCTTGGCCCAGCTGAGCCGTTTTCTTATTGGTAAAGCAAGGTGTTGGGACGCAATGGGCTCCGGATGCGGCCAGGTTTTGGAGCTATGGGCTGTCCCCCATTAGTCCTTTGTGCACACAAAGGGTGAGCGCCAGCACAGCACCCTAAACAAGCGGCCTCTGTCCAGCTACGCTCCCCCAGCTGGGCCCTCCAAGCAAACGCGGCTCGGCAGTGAATTCTTCCAGGTCTGCAAGGGGCCAGGTACCTGGTGGCCTTTTCCTGACACAGTAGCACTAGGTGCAGATATGCTCCCCGGGAGCAGGAAACAGCCAGCATGCCACAGATAGTGACACAACCGCTGACAACCAGGGCAGGAAGGACCCCCAGGAAGGGCACCACGAATTTGCCTTGGAAGCAGGAACTGGGGGCACTTGGGAGTCGGGCTTCCTGCAGGGTCTCCGTCAACACAGAGCCAACACTGACACTGGTCACCCGTGCAGCCTCTCGGAGCCACCTCTGCCAGGCTCTGGGCACATCGTCACTTCCGGAAGCTGCAAAGCCCCAGGAAAGAGCGGGTGTTGGGCAGAGCCGTCGTCAGACATCGCCCACAGGTTCAGGGGGCCCGGGGGGGATGGCCTGCTCCTAGCCAGGACCCTCACCTCCACCACCCTTGCATTCACCAAGACAAAAGGGGTGCTCGGACGCTGGACAACCAGAAGGACAAACATCCACTGCGCGTTTGCTCACTTCCAACCACGAGGTCACAGGCGGAAGGCCAATGCCAGAGGCTTAGCCGTGCCGCAGCAGGCAGAGGTCTGATCCGTCACCCAGCCTGGCTTCAGCCCCTCACTGATTATGTGGATGCAAGGGCGATGCACTTGACGCAGCCGACTCGTAGTGCACTGACCAACGCACGGGGTGGCTTTGCCTGTGTGCTGGCTCCTCTGCGTGACCAAAGGCAGACCCGGAGGGAATCTAGGGAGCAAAGCCCAACTCCACTCAACGTGGACTCCCACCGGGAGCACGAGACCGGGTGCTGGACAAAGCTTATTTTATCCTAAGATTCTGCCTCCCCCTAGGTTTATGGGTCACCAGGGATAGGTGAGTGACCCAGACTTCAGGTGACAGGTGTCAGAAGAGACACCAGAGTTCAGTCCTCCAGGTTTCTTACCAGAACATATCCTCTAAGCCTCACAACAATTCTCCCAGCCTGCAAACCAGAGTGGTTGGAGCCGGCATTGGGGTGCACTGGTGGGGTCCTGGCTGCTCCACTTCCGATCCAGCTCCCTCTAGTGCACCTGGGGTAGCAGTGGAAGATGGCCAAGTGCTTGGGGCCCTGCATCCGCAAGGGAGACCCAGATGGAGTTCCTGACTCCTGGCTCCAGCCTGGCTCAGCCCCGGCCCTGGCTTTGCAGCCATGTGGGGAGAGAACCAGTGGACGCAAGATCTGTCTCCCCTCTGGGCCACCGCCACTACTGTAACTCTGCCCTTAAAACAAACAAAAATAAAGACTAAAAGAGAAAGAAAGCGAACCATAGCACCAAGAAGGTTCCCACCGCGTAGCTGCCATTGAGCAGGACTCTCCCCAGGGCCCAGGGGAAGGAAGAGGTGTGGTCCCGGGGCTGAGACGGCTGTCCTGAGTAAGCGCCAGGGTCCCAGCAAGGGACGCGCCTGCAGAACCAAGGCCACCACCTACGGACTTTCGATGTGGTTTTCAAGGTATTTCAGTGTCCAAAGAAAACCTCTCCCAGTGGAGATCAGCAGCCCACAGCCCAGAATCCTCTACCTACCCTCCGAACTCTGCCCCAGGCGAGTCTACACAGTGGCTCTGGCTCCCAGCACACAGGAGGAAGCGGATCGTGTTATTTTGATACAAAGAATGGAGTGGTCATGGTACAAGATCTGCATGCAGGTGACAGGGACCCTCAGACAACAGCAGCTCACATAAAGTGGAAGCTTCTCTCCCTCCATTTAAATCCCCCCGCTCTCCACTGGTCCTGTACCATCTCGTGCTTGAGGTCTCACTGGAAATGTCACTTCCTCCACGACGCCTTCCCAGAGTTACCTGGACAAGTAAGGAGTTTCCGCACGCTGTGCTCAGACCACCTCCTATGAAAACAATGCTCATGGTTTCTGGCAATTCTTGTCTGATTTTTTTTTTCTCCACGTTAGAATTAGCAACACAGGAGGCCAGCACTGTGGAGTAGCTGGCATCCCATACGGGCACTGGTTCGAGTCCTGGCTGCTCCACTTCTGCTCTCGCTCCCTGCTAACGTGCCTGGACAAACAGTGGAGGATGGCCCAAGTCCTTGGGCCCCTGCACCCACACTGGAGATCTGGAAGAAGCTCCTGGCTTTGGAGCAGCCT